>NC_090329.1:37574433-37918318 GCF_035084215.1 Heptranchias perlo | reverse complement strand
TAACTGAAGGGGGAGAGTGTCGGTGTGAACTGAAGGGGGAGAGTGTCGGTGTGACCTGAAGGGGGGAGAGTGTCGGTGTGAACTGAAGGGGGAGAGTGTCGGTGTGAACTGAAGGGGGGAGAGTGTCGGTGTGAACTGAAGGGGGAGAGTGTCTGTGTGACTGAAGGGGGAGAGTGTCGGTGTGAACTGAAGGGGGAGAGTGTCGGTGTGAACTGAAGGGGGAGAGTGTCGGTGTGAACTGAAGGGGAGAGTGTCGGTGTGAACTGAAGGGGGAGAGTGTCGGTGTGACCTGAAGGGGGAGAGTGTCGGTGTGAACTGAAGGGGGAGAGTGTCGGTGTGAACTGAAGGGGGAGAGTGTCGGTGTGAACTGAAGGGGGAGAGTGTCGGTGTGAACTGAAGGGGGAGAGTGTCGGTGTGAACTGAAGGGGGAGAGTGTCGGTGTGAACTGAAGGGGGAGAGTGTCGGTGTGAACTGAAGGGGGAGAGTGTCGGTGTGAACTGAAGGGGGAGAGTGTCGGTGTGAAGCTGAAGGGGGAGAGTGTCGGTGTGAACTGAAGGGGGAGAGTGTCGGTGTGAACTGAAGGGGGAGAGTGTCGGTGTGAACTGAAGGGGGAGAGTGTCGGTGTGAACTGAAGGGGGAGAGTGTCGGTGTGAACTGAAGGGGGAGAGTGTCGGTGTGAACTGAAGGGGGAGAGTGTCGGTGTGAACTGAAGGGGGGAGAGTGTCGGTGTGAACTGAAGGGGGGAGAGTGTCGGTGTGAACTGAAGGGGGAGAGTGTCGGTGTGAAGTGAAGGGGGAGAGTGTCGGTGTGAACTGAAGGGGGAGAGTGTCGGTGTGAACTGAAGGGGGGAGAGTGTCGGTGTGAACTGAAGGGGGGAGAGTGTCGGTGTGAACTGAAGGGGGAGAGTGTCGGTGTGAACTGAAGGGGGAGAGTGTCGGTGTGAACTGAAGGGGGAGAGTGTCGGTGTGAACTGAAGGGGGGAGAGTGTCGGTGTGAACTGAAGGGGGAGAGTGTCGGTGTGAACTGAAGGGGGGAGAGTGTCGGTGTGAAGTGAAGGGGGAGAGTGTCGGTGTGAACTGAAGGGGGAGAGTGTCGGTGTGAACTGAAGGGGGAGAGTGTCGGTGTGAACTGAAGGGGGAGAGTGTCGGTGTGAACTGAAGGGGGAGAGTGTCGGTGTGAACTGAAGGGGGAGAGTGTCGGTGTGAACTGAAGGGGGAGAGTGTCGGTGTGAACTGAAGGGGGGAGAGTGTCGGTGTGAACTGAAGGGGGAGAGTGTCGGTGTGAAGTGAAGGGGGAGAGTGTCGGTGTGAACTGAAGGGGGAGAGTGTCGGTGTGAAGTGAAGGGGGGAGAGTGTCGGTGTGAACTGAAGGGGGAGAGTGTCGGTGTGAACTGAAGGGGGGAGAGTGTCGGTGTGAAGTGAAGGGGGAGAGTGTCGGTGTGAACTGAAGGGGGAGAGTGTCGGTGTGAAGTGAAGGGGGAGAGTGTCGGTGTGAAGTGAAGGGGGAGAGTGTCGGTGTGAACTGAAGGGGGGAGAGTGTCGGTGTGAAGTGAAGGGGGAGAGTGTCGGTGTGAAGTGAAGGGGGAGAGTGTCGGTGTGAACTGAAGGGGGAGAGTGTCGGTGTGAAGTGAAGGGGGAGAGTGTCGGTGTGAAGTGAAGGGGGAGAGTGTCGGTGTGAACTGAAGGGGGGAGAGTGTCGGTGTGAAGTGAAGGGGGGAGAGTGTCGGTGTGAAGTGAAGGGGGAGAGTGTCGGTGTGAACTGAAGGGGGAGAGTGTCGGTGTGAACTGAAGGGGGAGAGTGTCGGTGTGAAGTGAAGGGGGAGAGTGTCGGTGTGAACTGAAGGGGGGAGAGTGTCGGTGTGAAGTGAAGGGGGAGAGTGTCGGTGTGAAGTGAAGGGGGAGAGTGTCGGTGTGAAGTGAAGGGGGGAGAGTGTCGGTGTGAAGTGAAGGGGGAGAGTGTCGGTGTGAAGTGAAGGGGGAGAGTGTCGGTGTGAACTGAAGGGGGAGAGTGTCGGTGTGAACTGAAGGGGGAGAGTGTCGGTGTGAACTGAAGGGGGGAGAGTGTCGGTGTGAAGTGAAGGGGGAGAGTGTCGGTGTGAAGTGAAGGGGGAGAGTGTCGGTGTGAAGTGAAGGGGGAGAGTGTCGGTGTGAAGTGAAGGGGGAGAGTGTCGGTGTGAAGTGAAGGGGGAGAGTGTCGGTGTGAACTGAAGGGGGAGAGTGTCGGTGTGAAGTGAAGGAGGAGAGTGTCGGTGTGAAGTGAAGGGGGAGAGTGTCGGTGTGAACTGAAGGGGGAGAGTGTCGGTGTGAAGTGAAGGGGGAGAGTGTCGGTGTGAACTGAAGGGGGAGAGTGTCGGTGTGAACTGAAGGGGGAGAGTGTCGGTGTGAAGTGAAGGGGGAGAGTGTCGGTGTGAAGTGAAGGGGGAGAGTGTCGGTGTGAACTGAAGTGGGGAGAGTGTCGGTGTGAACTGAAGGGGGAGAGTGTCGGTGTGAAGTGAAGGGGGAGAGTGTCGGTGTGAAGTGAAGGGGGAGAGTGTCGGTGTGAAGTGAAGGGGGGAGAGTGTCGGTGTGAAGTGAAGGGGGAGAGTGTCGGTGTGAACTGAAGGGGGAGAGTGTCGGTGTGAAGTGAAGGGGGAGAGTGTCGGTGTGAACTGAAGGGTGGAGAGTGTCGGTGTGAAGTGAAGGGGGAGAGTGTCGGTGTGAAGTGAAGGGGGGAGAGTGTCGGTGTGAACTGAAGGGGGGAGAGTGTCGGTGTGAAGTGAAGGGGGAGAGTGTCGGTGTGAACTGAAGGAGGAGAGTGTCGGTGTGAACTGAAGGGGGAGAATGTTGGTGTGAAGTGAAGGGAGAGAGTGTCGGTGTGAACTGAAGGAGGAGAGTGTCGGTGTGAACTGAAGGGGGAGAATGTTGGTGTGAAGTGAAGGGGGGAGAGTGTCGGTGTGAAGTGAAGGGGGGAGAGTGTCGGTGTGAACTGAAGGGGGAGAGTGTCGGTGTGAACTGAAGGGGGAGAGTGTCGGTGTGAAGTGAAGGGGGAGAGTGTCGGTGTGAACTGAAGGGGGAGAGTGTCGGTGTGAACTGAAGGGGGAGAGTGTCGGTGTGAAGTGAAGGGGGAGAGTGTCGGTGTGAACTGAAGGGGGGAGAGTGTCGGTGTGAACTGAAGGGGGAGAGTGTCGGTGTGAAATGAAGGGGGGAGAGTGTCGGTGTGAAGTGAAGGGGGAGAGTGTCGGTGTGAAGTGAAGGGGGAGAGTGTCGGTGTGAACTGAAGGGGGGAGAGTGTCGGTGTGAACTGAAGGGGGAGAGTGTCGGTGTGAAGTGAAGGGGGGAGAGTGTCGGTGTGAAGTGAAGGGGGGAGAGTGTCGGTGTGAAGTGAAGGGGGGAGAGTGTCGGTGTGAAGTGAAGGGGGAGAGTGTCGGTGTGAACTGAAGGGGGAGAGTGTCGGTGTGAACTGAAGGGGGAGAGTGTCAGTGTGAAGTGAAGGGGGAGAGTGTCGGTGTGAAGTGAAGGGGGGAGAGTGTCGGTGTGAAGTGAAGGGGGAGAGTGTCGGTGTGAAGTGAAGGGGGAGAGTGTCGGTGTGAAGTGAAGGGGGAGAGTGTCGGTGTGAAGTGAAGGGGGAGAGTGTCGGTGTGAAGTGAAGGGGGGAGAGTGTCGGTGTGAACTGAAGGGGGAGAGTGTCGGTGTGAACTGAAGGGGGAGAGTGTCGGTGTGAAGTGAAGGGGGAGAGTGTCGGTGTGAAGTGAAGGGGGGAGAGTGTCGGTGTGAAGTGAAGGGGGAGAGTGTCGGTGTGAACTGAAGGGGGAGAGTGTCGGTGTGAAGTGAAGGGGGAGAGTGTCGGTGTGAAGTGAAGGGGGAGAGTGTCGGTGTGAAGTGAAGGGGGGAGAGTGTCGGTGTGAACTGAAGGGGGAGAGTGTCGGTGTGAACTGAAGGGGGAGAGTGTCAGTGTGAAGTGAAGGGGGAGAGTGTCGGTGTGAAGTGAAGGGGGGAGAGTGTCGGTGTGAACTGAAGGGGGGAGAGTGTCGGTGTGAAGTGAAGGGGGAGAGTGTCGGTGTGAAGTGAAGCGGGGAGAGTGTCGGTGTGAACTGAAGGGGGAGAGTGTCGGTGTGAAGTGAAGGGGGGAGAGTGTCAGTGTGAAGTGAAGGGGGAGAGTGTCGGTGTGAAGTGAAGTGGGAGAGTGTCGGTGTGAAGTGAAGGGAGAGAGTGTCGGTGTGAAGTGAAGGGGGGAGAGTGTCGGTGTGAACTGAAGGGGGGAGAGTGTCGGTGTGAACTGAAGGGGGAGAGTGTCGGTGTGAAGTGAAGGGGGAGAGTGTCGGTGTGAAGTGAAGGGGGAGAGTGTCGGTGTGAAGTGAAGGGGGAGAGTGTCGGTGTGAACTGAAGGGGGAGAGTGTCGGTGTGAAGTGAAGGGGGAGAGTGTCGGTGTGAAGTGAAGGGGGAGAGTGTCGGTGTGAACTGAAGTGGGGAGAGTGTCGGTGTGAACTGAAGGGGGAGAGTGTCGGTGTGAAGTGAAGGGGGAGAATGTTGGTGTGAAGTGAAGGGAGAGAGTGTCGGTGTGAAGTGAAGGGGGGAGAGTGTCGGTGTGAACTGAAGGGGGGAGAGTGTCGGTGTGAACTGAAGGGGGAGAGTGTCGGTGTGAAGTGAAGGGGGGAGAGTGTCGGTGTGAACTGAAGGGGGAGAGTGTCGGTGTGAACTGAAGGGGGAGAGTGTCGGTGTGAAGTGAAGGGGGAGAGTGTCGGTGTGAACTGAAGGGGGAGAGTGTCGGTGTGAACTGAAGGGGGGAGAGTGTCGGTGTGAAGTGAAGGGGGAGAGTGTCGGTGTGAACTGAAGGGGGGAGAGTGTCGGTGTGAAGTGAAGGGGGGAGAGTGTCGGTGTGAAGTGAAGGGGGAGAGTGTCGGTGTGAAGTGAAGGGGGGAGAGTGTCGGTGTGAAGTGAAGGGGGAGAGTGTCGGTGTGAAGTGAAGGGGGAGAGTGTCGGTGTGAAGTGAAGGGGGGAGAGTGTCGGTGTGAACTGAAGGGGGAGAGTGTCGGTGTGAACTGAAGGGGGAGAGTGTCAGTGTGAAGTGAAGGGGGAGAGTGTCGGTGTGAAGTGAAGGGGGGAGAGTGTCGGTGTGAACTGAAGGGGGGAGAGTGTCGGTGTGAAGTGAAGGGGGAGAGTGTCGGTGTGAAGTGAAGGGGGGAGAGTGTCAGTGTGAAGTGAAGGGGGAGAGTGTCGGTGTGAAGTGAAGTGGGAGAGTGTCGGTGTGAAGTGAAGGGAGAGAGTGTCGGTGTGAAGTGAAGGGGGAGAGTGTCGGTGTGAACTGAAGGGGGGAGAGTGTCGGTGTGAACTGAAGGGGGGAGAGTGTCGGTGTGAACTGAAGGGGGGAGAGTGTCGGTGTGAACTGAAGGGGGGAGAGTGTCGGTGTGAACTGAAGGGGGGAGAGTGTCGGTGTGAACTGAAGGGGGAGAGTGTCGGTGTGAACTGAAGGGGGGAGAGTGTCGGTGTGAACTGAAGGGGGGAGAGTGTCGGTGTGAACTGAAGGGGGAGAGTGTCGGTGTGAAGTGAAGGGAGAGAGTGTCGGTGTGAACTGAAGGGGGAGAGTGTCGGTGTGAAGTGAAGGGGGGAGAGTGTCGGTGTGAACTGAAGGGGGGAGAGTGTCGGTGTGAAGTGAAGGGGGGAGAGTGTCGGTGTGAAGTGAAGGGGGGAGAGTGTCGGTGTGAAGTGAAGGGGGGAGAGTGTCGGTGTGAAGTGAAGGGGGAGAGTGTCGGTGTGAACTGAAGGGGGGAGAGTGTCGGTGTGAAGTGAAGGGGGGAGAGTGTCGGTGTGAACTGAAGGGGGAGAGTGTCGGTGTGAAGTGAAGGGGGAGAGTGTCGGTGTGAAGTGAAGGGGGAGAGTGTCGGTGTGAACTGAAGGGGGAGAGTGTCGGTGTGAACTGAAGGGGGGAGAGTGTCGGTGTGAACTGAAGGGGGGAGAGTGTCGGTGTGAACTGAAGGGGGAGAGTGTCGGTGTGAAGTGAAGGGAGAGAGTGTCGGTGTGAACTGAAGGGGGGAGAGTGTCGGTGTGAACTGAAGGGGGAGAGTGTCGGTGTGAACTGAAGGGGGAGAGTGTCGGTGTGAACTGAAGGGGGAGAGTGTCGGTGTGAAGTGAAGGGAGAGAGTGTCGGTGTGAAGTGAAGGGAGAGAGTGTCGGTGTGAACTGAAGGGGGGAGAGTGTCGGTGTGAACTGAAGGGGGAGAGTGTCGGTGTGAACTGAAGGGGAGAGAGTGTCGGTGTGAACTGAAGGGGGAGAGTGTCGGTGTGAAGTGAAGGGAGAGAGTGTCGGTGTGAACTGAAGGGGGGAGAGTGTCGGTGTGAACTGAAGGGGGGAGAGTGTCGGTGTGAAGTGAAGGGACAGAGTGTCGGTATGAACTGAAGGGGGGAGAGTGTCGGTGTGAACTGAAGGGGGAGAGTGTCGGTGTGAACTGAAGGGGGAGAGTGTCGGTGTGAAGTGAAGGGGGAGAGTGTCGGTGTGAAGTGAAGGGGGAGAGTGTCGGTGTGAACTGAAGGGGGAGAGTGTCGGTGTGAACTGAAGGGGGAGAGTGACGGTGTGAAGTGAAGGGGGAGAGTGTCGGTGTGAACTGAAGGGGGAGAGTGACGGTGTGAAGTGAAGGGGGAGAGTGTCGGTGTGAACTGAAGGGGGAGAGTGACGGTGTGAAGTGAAGGGGGAGAGTGTCGGTGTGAAGTGAAGGGGGAGAGTGTCGGTGTGAACTGAAGGGGGAGAGTGTCGGTGTGAAGTGAAGGGGGAGAGTGTCGGTGTGAACTGAAGGGAGAGAGTGTCGGTGTGAACTGAAGGGGGGAGAGTGTCGGTGTGAAGTGAAGGGGGAGAGTGTCGGTGTGAAGTGAAGGGTGGAGAGTGTCGGTGTGAACTGAAGGGGGAGAGTGTCGGTGTGAAGTGAAGGGTGGAGAGTGTCGGTGTGAACTGAAGGGGGAGAGTGTCGGTGTGAAGTGAAGGGGGAGAGTGTCGGTGTGAAGTGAATGGGGAGAGTGTCGGTGTGAACTGAAGGGGGAGAGTGTCGGTGTGAACTGAAGGGGGAGAGTGTCGGTGTGAACTGAAGGGGGAGAGTGTCGGTGTGAACTGAAGGGGGGAGAGTGTCGGTGTGAACTGAAGGGGGAGAGTGTCGGTGTGAAGTGAAGGGGGAGAGTGTCGGTGTGAACTGAAGGGGGGAGAGTGTCGGTGTGAACTGAAGGGGGGAGAGTGTCAGTGTGAAGTGAAGGGGGAGAGTGTCGGTGTGAAGTGAAGGGGGAGAGTGTTGGTGTGAACTGAAGGGAGAGAGTGTCGGTGTGAAGTGAAGGGAGAGAGTGTCGGTGTGAAGTGAAGGGAGAGAGTGTCGGTGTGAACTGAAGGAGGGAGAGTGTCGGTGTGAAGTGAAGGGGGGAGAGTGTCGGTGTGAAGTGAAGGGGGAGAGTGTCGGTGTGAACTGAAGGGGGGAGAGTGTCGGTGTGAAGTGAAGGGGGGAGAGTGTCGGTGTGAAGTGAAGGGGGAGAGTGTCGGTGTGAAGTGAAGGGGGAGAGTGTCGGTGTGAACTGAAGGGGGAGAGTGTCGGTGTGAACTGAAGGGGGAGAGTGTCGGTGTGAAGTGAAGGGAGAGAGTGTCGGTGTGAACTGAAGGGGGAGAGTGTCGGTGTGAACTGAAGGAGGGAGAGTGTCGGTGTGAAGTGAAGGGGGGAGAGTGTCGGTGTGAAGTGAAGGGGGAGAGTGTCGGTGTGAAGTGAAGGGGGAGAGTGTCGGTGTGAACTGAAGGGGGAGAGTGTCGGTGTGAACTGAAGGGGGAGAGTGTCGGTGTGAAGTGAAGGGAGAGAGTGTCGGTGTGAACTGAAGGAGGGAGAGTGTCGGTGTGAAGTGAAGGGGGAGAGTGTCGGTGTGAAGTGAAGGGGGAGAGTGTCGGTGTGAAGTGAAGGGGGAGAGTGTCGGTGTGAAGTGAAGGGGGGAGAGTGTCGGTGTGAAGTGAAGGGGGAGAGTGTCGGTGTGAAGTGAAGGGGGAGAGTGTCGGTGTGAAGTGAAGGGGGGAGAGTGTCGGTGTGAAGTGAAGGGGGAGAGTGTCGGTGTGAACTGAAGGGGGAGAGTGTCGGTGTGAACTGAAGGGGGAGAGTGTCGGTGTGAACTGAAGGGGGAGAGTGTCGGTGTGAAGTGAAGGGGGGAGAGTGTCGGTGTGAACTGAAGGGGGAGAGTGTCGGTGTGAACTGAAGGGGGAGAGTGTCGGTGTGAACTGAAGGGGGAGAGTGTCGGTGTGAACTGAAGGGGGAGAGTGTCGGTGTGAAGTGAAGGGGGGAGAGTGTCGGTGTGAACTGAAGGGGGAGAGTGTCGGTGTGAAGTGAAGGGGGAGAGTGTCGGTGTGAAGTGAAGGGGGAGAGTGTCGGTGTGAAGTGAAGGGGGAGAGTGTCGGTGTGAACTGAAGGGGGGAGAGTGTCGGTGTGAACTGAAGGGGGAGAGTGTCGGTGTGAACTGAAGGGGGAGAGTGTCGGTGTGAACTGAAGGGGGGAGAGTGTCGGTGTGAAGTGAAGGGGGAGAGTGTCGGTGTGAAGTGAAGGGGGAGAGTGTCGGTGTGAAGTGAAGGGGGGAGAGTGTCGGTGTGAAGTGAAGGGGGGAGAGTGTCGGTGTGAAGTGAAGGGGGAGAGTGTCGGTGTGAAGTGAAGTGTGGAGAGTGTCGGTGTGAAGTGAAGGGGGAGAGTGTCGGTGTGAACTGAAGGGGGGAGAGTGTCGGTGTGAAGTGAAGGGGGAGAGTGTCGGTGTGAAGTGAAGGGGGAGAGTGTCGGTGTGAAGTGAAGGGTGGAGAGTGTCGGTGTGAACTGAAGGGGGGAGAGTGTCGGTGTGAAGTGAAGGGGGAGAGTGTCGGTGTGAACTGAAGGGTGAGAGTGTCGGTGTGAAGTGAAGGGGGAGAGTGTCGGTGTGAAGTGAAGGGGGAGAGTGTCGGTGTGAAGTGAAGGGGGAGAGTGTCGGTGTGAAGTGAAGGGGGGAGAGTGTCGGTGTGAAGTGAAGGGGGGAGAGTGTCGGTGTGAAGTGAAGGGGGAGAGTGTCGGTGTGAAGTGAAGGGGGAGAGTGTCGGTGTGAAGTGAAGGGGGAGAGTGTCGGTGTGAACTGAAGGGGGAGAGTGTCGGTGTGAACTGAAGGGGGAGAGTGTCGGTGTGAACTGAAGGGGGAGAGTGTCGGTGTGAACTGAAGGGGGAGAGTGTCGGTGTGAACTGAAGGGGGGAGAGTGTCGGTGTGAACTGAAGGGGGGAGAGTGTCGGTGTGAAGTGAAGGGGGAGAGTGTTGGTGTGAAGTGAAGGGGGAGAGTGTCGGTGTGAACTGAAGGGGGGAGAGTGTCGGTGTGAACTGAAGGGGGGAGAGTGTCGGTGTGAAGTGAAGGGGGGAGAGTGTCGGTGTGAACTGAAGGGGGAGAGTGTCGGTGTGAACTGAAGGGGGAGAGTGTCGGTGTGAACTGAAGGGGGAGAGTGTCGGTGTGAAGTGAAGGGGGAGAGTGTCGGTGTGAACTGAAGGGGGGAGAGTGTCGGTGTGAACTGAAGGGGGGAGAGTGTCGGTGTGAACTGAAGGGGGGAGAGTGTCGGTGTGAACTGAAGGGGGAGAGTGTCGGTGTGAAGTGAAGGGGGAGAGTGTCGGTGTGAACTGAAGGGGGGAGAGTGTCGGTGTGAACTGAAGGGGGGAGAGTGTCGGTGTGAACTGAAGGGGGGAGAGTGTCGGTGTGAACTGAAGGGGGAGAGTGTCGGTGTGAAGTGAAGGGGGAGAGTGTCGGTGTGAACTGAAGGGGGGAGAGTGTCGGTGTGAACTGAAGGGGGAGAGTGTCGGTGTGAAGTGAAGGGGGAGAGTGTCGGTGTGAAGTGAAGGGGGAGAGTGTCGGTGTGAAGTGAAGGGGGAGAGTGTCGGTGTGAAGTGAAGGGGGAGAGTGTCGGTGTGAACTGAAGGGGGAGAGTGTCGGTGTGAAGTGAAGGGGGGAGAGTGTCAGTGTGAACTGAAGGGGGGAGAGTGTCGGTGTGAAGTGAAGGGGGAGAGTGTCGGTGTGAACTGAAGGGGGGAGAGTGTCGGTGTGAAGTGAAGGGGGGAGAGTGTCGGTGTGAACTGAAGGGGGGAGAGTGTCGGTGTGAACAGAAGGGGGAGAGTGTCGGTGTGAAGTGAAGGGGGGAGAGTGTCGGTGTGAAGTGAAGGGGGGAGAGTGTCGGTGTGAAGTGAAGGGGGAGAGTGTCGGTGTGAAGTGAAGGGGGGAGAGTGTCGGTGTGAACTGAAGGGGGAGAGTGTCGGTGTGAAGTGAAGGGGGAGAGTGTCGGTGTGAACTGAAGGGGGAGAGTGTCGGTGTGAAGTGAAGGGGGAGAGTGTCGGTGTGAAGTGAAGGGGGAGAGTGTCGGTGTGAACTGAAGGGGGAGAGTGTCGGTGTGAAGTGAAGGGGGGAGAGTGTCTATGTGAAGTGAAGGGGGAGAGTGTCGGTGTGAACTGAAGGGGGAGAGTGTCGGTGTGAAGTGAAGGGGGGAGAGTGTCTATGTGAAGTGAAGGGGGGAGAGTGTCGGTGTGAACTGAAGGGGGAGAGTGTCGGTGTGAAGTGAAGGGGGAGAGTGTCGGTGTGAAGTGAAGGGAGAGAGTGTCGGTGTGAACTGAAGGGGGAGAGTGTCGGTGTGAACTGAAGGGGGGAGAGTGTCGGTGTGAAGTGAAGGGGGAGAGTGTCGGTGTGAACTGAAGGGGGAGAGTGTCGGTGTGAACTGAAGAGAGGAGAGTGTCGGTGTGAAGTGAAGGGGGAGAGTGTCGGTGTGAAGTGAAGGGGGAGAGTGTCGGTGTGAACTGAAGGGGGAGAGTGTCGGTGTGAAGTGAAGGGGGAGAGTGTCGGTGTGAAGTGAAGGGGGGAGAGTGTCGGTGTGAACTGAAGGGGGGAGAGTGTCGGTGTGAAGTGAAGGGGGGAGAGTGTCGGTGTGAACTGAAGGGGGAGAGTGTCGGTGTGAACTGAAGGGGGAGAGTGTCGGTGTGAACTGAAGGGGGAGAGTGTCGTTGTGAAGTGAAGGGGGGAGAGTGTCGTTGTGAAGTGAAGGGGGGAGAGTGTCGTTGTGAAGTGAAGGGGGGAGAGTGTCGGTGTGAAGTGAAGGGGGAGAGTGTCGGTGTGAAGTGAAGGGGGAGAGTGTCGGTGTGAACTGAAGGGGGAGAGTGTCGTTGTGAAGTGAAGGGGGAGAGTGTCGGTGTGAAGTGAAGGGGGAGAGTGTCGGTGTGAAGTGAAGGGGGAGAGTGTCGGTGTGAAGTGAAGGGGGGAGAGTGTCGGTGTGAAGTGAAGGGGGAGAGTGTCGGTGTGAACTGAAGGGGGAGAGTGTCGGTGTGAAGTGAAGGGGGGAGAGTGTCTATGTGAAGTGAAGGGGGAGAGTGTCGGTGTGAACTGAAGGGGGAGAGTGTCGGTGTGAAGTGAAGGGGGAGAGTGTCGGTGTGAAGTGAAGGGGGGAGAGTGTCGGTGTGAACTGAAGGGGGAGAGTGTCGGTGTGAACTGAAGGGGGAGAGTGTCGGTGTGAAGTGAAGGGGGAGAGTGTCGGTGTGAACTGAAGGGGGAGAGTGTCGGTGTGAAGTGAAGGGGGAGAGTGTCGGTGTGAACTGAAGGGGGAGAGTGTCGGTGTGAACTGAAGGGGGAGAGTGTCGGTGTGAACTGAAGGGGGAGAGTGTCGGTGTGAAGTGAAGGGGGAGAGTGTCGGTGTGAACTGAAGGGGGAGAGTGTCGGTGTGAACTGAAGGGGGAGAGTGTCGGTGTGAACTGAAGGGGGGAGAGTGTCGGTGTGAACTGAAGGGGGAGAGTGTCGGTGTGAACTGAAGGGGGAGAGTGTCGGTGTGAACTGAAGGGGGAGAGTGTCGGTGTGAACTGAAGGGGGAGAGTGTCGGTGTGAACTGAAGGGGGAGAGTGTCGGTGTGAACTGAAGGGGGAGAGTGTCGGTGTGAACTGAAGGGGGAGAGTGTCGGTGTGAACTGAAGGGGGGAGAGTGTCGGTGTGAACTGAAGGGGGAGAGTGTCGGTGTGAACTGAAGGGGGAGAGTGTCGGTGTGAACTGAAGGGGGAGAGTGTCGGTGTGAAGTGAAGGGGGAGAGTGTCGGTGTGAAGTGAAGGGGGGAGAGTGTCGGTGTGAACTGAAGGGGGGAGAGTGTCGGTGTGAAGTGAAGGGGGAGAGTGTCGGTGTGAAGTGAAGGGGGAGAGTGTCGGTGTGAAGTGAAGGGGGAGAGTGTCGATGTGAACTGAAGGGGGGAGAGTGTCGGTGTGAAGTGAAGGGGGAGAGTGTCGGTGTGAACTGAAGTGGGGAGAGTGTCGGTGTGAAGTGAAGGGGGAGAGTGTCGGTGTGAAGTGAAGGGGGGAGAGTGTCGGTGTGAAGTGAAGGGGGAGAGTGTCGGTGTGAAGTGAAGGGGGAGAGTGTCGGTGTGAAGTGAAGGGGGAGAGTGTCGGTGTGAACTGAAGGGGGAGAGTGTCGGTGTGAACTGAAGGGGGAGAGTGTCGGTGTGAACTGAAGGGGGAGAGTGTCGGTGTGAAGTGAAGGGGGAGAGTGTCGGTGTGAACTGAAGGGGGAGAGTGTCGGTGTGAACTGAAGGGGGAGAGTGTCGGTGTGAACTGAAGGGGGAGAGTGTCGGTGTGAACTGAAGGGGGAGAGTGTCGGTGTGAACTGAAGGGGGAGAGTGTCGGTGTGAACTGAAGGGGGAGAGTGTCGGTGTGAACTGAAGGGGGAGAGTGTCGGTGTGAACTGAAGGGGGAGAGTGTCGGTGTGAACTGAAGGGGGGAGAGTGTCGGTGTGAACTGAAGGGGGAGAGTGTCGGTGTGAACTGAAGGGGGAGAGTGTCGGTGTGAACTGAAGGGGGAGAGTGTCGGTGTGAAGTGAAGGGGGAGAGTGTCGGTGTGAAGTGAAGGGGGGAGAGTGTCGGTGTGAACTGAAGGGGGGAGAGTGTCGGTGTGAAGTGAAGGGGGAGAGTGTCGGTGTGAAGTGAAGGGGGAGAGTGTCGGTGTGAAGTGAAGGGGGAGAGTGTCGATGTGAACTGAAGGGGGGAGAGTGTCGGTGTGAAGTGAAGGGGGAGAGTGTCGGTGTGAACTGAAGTGGGGAGAGTGTCGGTGTGAAGTGAAGGGGGAGAGTGTCGGTGTGAAGTGAAGGGGGGAGAGTGTCGGTGTGAAGTGAAGGGGGAGAGTGTCGGTGTGAAGTGAAGGGGGAGAGTGTCGGTGTGAAGTGAAGGGGGAGAGTGTCGGTGTGAACTGAAGGGGGAGAGTGTCGGTGTGAACTGAAGGGGGAGAGTGTCGGTGTGAACTGAAGGGGGAGAGTGTCGGTGTGAACTGAAGGGGGAGAGTGTCGGTGTGAACTGAAGGGGGAGAGTGTCGGTGTGAACTGAAGGGGGAGAGTGTCGGTGTGAAGTGAAGGGGGAGAGTGTCGGTGTGAAGTGAAGGGGGGAGAGTGTCGGTGTGAACTGAAGGGGGAGAGTGTCGGTGTGAAGTGAAGGGGGGAGAGTGTCGGTGTGAAGTGAAGGGGGAGAGTGTCGGTGTGAAGTGAAGGGGGGAGTGTGGATGTGAGTTGGGAGAGAGGTTAAATGGGAGACGATTGCCAGCATGAACTGGGAGGGCCGGGGGTCTGAACGAAGTCGAAGTGCCCGCATGAAGTTTGTGTGTGAGGTGAATAATGACTAATTTTACCGTAGTTTTGAATATTAAGCAAAATAACTTTCAGAGTTACGAACACAGTCCAATATACAGTGACAATAACCCAGTCGTTCCCTGTAAGAAATGAGGGTCAATCCCGACAAATTTTGTCACAATCTTCTGCAGTATTTCACTGGCCCTGGTCGTAATAAAAGAGGCCCGGACTAATAATCCGGAGTCATGAGTTCAAATCCCGCCACGGCAGCTGGGGAATTTAAATTCAAATAATTAAATAAAATCTGGAATTAAAAAAAACTTGTTCCAGTGATGGTGCCCATGAAACTACTGGATTGTCGTAAAAACCCATCTGGTTCACTAATATCCTTTAGGGAAGGAAACCTGCCGTCCTTACCCAGTCTGGCCTATATGTGACTCCAGACCCACAGCATTGTGGTTGATTCTTAATCGCCCTTTGAAATGGCCTGGCAAGCCACTCAGTTGTAAAATCTCGCTAAAAAAAGTCATGATAAGAATAAAACCGGACGGACCACCCGGCATCGGACCACTCGGCACCGGACACAATAAAGGCAAACCAAGCCCAGTCGATCCTCACAAACATCTGGGGGATTGTGCCAAAATTGGGAGAGCTGTCCCACAGACTCGTCAAGCAACAGCCTGACATAGCCATACTGACAGAATCATACCTTTCAGCCAATGTCCCAGACTCTTCCATCACCATCCCTGCGTATGTCCTGTCCCACCGACAGGACAGACCCACCAGAGGTGGCGGCACAGTGATATAGAGTCAGGAGGGAGTGGCCCTGGGAGTCCTCAACATTGACTCCGGACCCCATGAAATCTCATGGCATCCGGTCAAACATGGGCAAGGAAACCTTCTGCTCATTACCACCTAGCACCCTCCCTCAGCTGATGAATCAGTCCTCCTGCATGTTGAGCACCACTTGGAGGAAGCACTGAGGGTAGCAAGGGCACAGATTGTACTCTGGGAGACTTCAATGTCCATCACCAAGAGTGGCTCGGTAGCACCACTACTGACTGAGCTGGCCGAGTCCTGAAGGACATAGCTGCCAGACTGGGCCTGCGGCAGGTGGTGAGCGAACCAACACAAGGGAAAAACTTACTTGACCTCGTCCTCACCAATCTACCTGTCGCAAATGCATCTGTCCATGACAGTGTTGGTAGGAGTGACCACCGCACAGTCCTCGTGGAGATGAAGTCCCGTCTTCGCACTGAGGACACCACCTAACGTGTTGTGTGGCACTACCACCCTGCTAAATGGGATAGGTTCAGAACAGATCGAGCAGCTCAAAACTGGGCATCCATGAGGCACTGTGGGCCATCAGCAGCAGCAGAATTGTTTTCCAGCACAATCTGTAACCTCATGGCCCGGCATATTCCTCACTCTACCATTACCAACAAACCAGGGGATCAACCCTGGTTCAATGAGGAATGTAGACGAGCATGCCAGGAGCAGCACCAGGCGTACCTAAAAATGAGGCGCCAACCTGGTGAAGCTACAACTCAGGACTACATGCATGCTGAACAGTGGAAGCAACATGCTATAGACAGAGCTAAGCGATTCCACAACCAACGGATCAGATCAAAGCTCTGCAGTCCTGCCACATCCAGTCGTGAATGGTGGTGGACAATTAAACAACTAACGGGAGGTGGAGGCTCTGTAAACATCCCCATCCTCAATGATGGCGGAGTGAGTGCAAAAGACAAGGCTGAAGCGTTTGCAACCATCTTCAGCCAGAAGTGCCGAGTGGATGATCCATCTCGGCCTCCTCCAGATATCCCCACCATCACAGAAGCCAGTCTTCAGCCAATTCGATTCACTCCACATGCTTTACCATTACTCTGACTAATAACATTTCACAATAAATAAGACATAATTTTTAACCTCCAATCATATAGGTTATTTGAATATAGACTCAAAACTGGGATACAGCAGTGAAGTGCACAAGTGCTTGTCAGCTTCTTCAGTTTATTAAAAAGCAAGTTAGAATCTGCACCAAGATATTGACTACATTGTGGCATATGCAGGAGTGATTCACATCTGGAAAACAGAATGAATTGCATCTAAACACATTGCATTCCTGGTGATTATATCCACAATCCCAAAATAACAGTTTCTAATGTGTTAGTATGCCAATGGATACTCAATTTCTTAAATCTCCCACTGCCCAGAGGACCCACAGCCATTATTGTTGCAAAATTGTCAGGAGTTCTATTCTCTTCTTGTTTGTGGCATCTCTTGCCTTCATCACTGTGCAAAACTATGAACTCAATGGGAACCCTGTTTGCACAAAATATCTGTCGGAGACCCCACCCAGCCACCCAGCACTTTCCAACTTTATGAGGTATGTTTCTTTCTGTGTAAGTTTAAGGATTTTTTTCTTTTAGAAAAAAGACTGTCATTGGGTTCTAATGATAATGTCCTCAAATAAATTTTCATTAATTTTACACACAGAAGAAAATACATCTCTATGGGGTAGAAATTGTTCCTTGTTGAGCCCGTTTTCCAGGCAGAAACTTCGGGGCATGACGTCCTGCGCCCAATCTGCGCCTGCGTTTAGGGCGAAGCCATAGTGATAATATCGGCTTTGCAGGCGCTCCGGGGGGCCACCTAAAACTGGCTCTTGGCCACTCATACATGTAAATGAAGGGCCTAACGCCTGTTTTGGGTCCCCTGGCCAAAACTGGTTGGCGATCAGTGGAGGAGGTGCCGGGCCTGCTCCTCTTAGGATTCTTCAGCTGCCAACGTAAGTACATTTTAAAAACAAATTCAATCAGTAATCATTGCAGTGGAACCAGGGGTGCTCCCCTGACTCTACAGCACTTGTGATCACCCGCCCACCCCCTCCCATTGCTGCTCCATTCCCCCCCCCAAGGACTTACTTTTGGGCCACCATTGACGAAGCAAGCGTCCCGATATTCATTTCTTCGAATGGGCGAGCTGCTTGTGGAGCTGCTCCCCTACATTGTTGAAATGAGGCCCGAGGCCCAAATTTGGGCCAGCCTCAGGCTTACCAGTTGGGGCGCATGCCGCTAGTGCGGCCCCGATTCTGGGCCTGAAAACGGGCCCGGACAAATTTCTATCTCTATGTTTGTTTATATACCTGCCTGACAATGTCCCAATAAAAACCGAGCAGTTGACTGCCTGGTATCCATAGCCACATCACAGTATGCTGACTTGAAATGCATTCTGGCATGAACACTGCCCCTGAGGTGTTGGTCCTTTATACAGAGATGACTCTTAGAGCACAGAATTTTTCTGCAGTTTGCACAAAAGGACAATAAATCAGATTTGTTGGTTCCAATGTGAACTCAGCACTAGAATCTCAGAAAAGTCAGACATGTCTAACCATGATTCTTCCAAATTTGTAATGGGGGGCCATTGGAAAGTACGCTCATTAAAAGCTGTTACATGGTTAACAAACATTTTGGGGGTGATTTTAACTGTAAAGGTTGGGGCCTTTATCAAAGTTGCAGTATTTCATACAGTCTCTATTTAGTGAGGTTTAAAGAGTTAAACCATAGAAAAAAAACTTATTGCTAATTAGGTTAAATCTGAGCTATTGCAGTGTAACAAACAAGAAAAGCAACAGCAGCAATTTAATAATTAGAAACACTCTATATGTATTTGAGCTCGCTGCTGCTGCTTGTTATTTTATAGCAGAGTCTCGAGTGCAGTGCTGTTTTACTGTATTATAAAACACCACCAAGTGAGTTCAAGGCAGGTACAAATTGGTTTATTAGCCACTGAATTGCTGCTGTTGCTTTTTCGTTTGCTTCAAAGTCATTTGTATTTATTTGAGCGAATTCTTTTCACGAATCATTGCTTTTCGAAATCAGCAGTTCGCCAGTTGATTGATTGAGAATTTATTGAATTGGAAAATAAGCTTGTCTGAAAAATAGGTTTGTGTGTAAAATAATAAATAATTAAAAGGCTGAACAGGAATTCAGAATTTTATAAATGTAGTCTGCGGAAAAACAAGTTCATCAATTCAGTTGGGGAATTACTATTTCAGTTACTTCAGAAACTTATTCTGCCAAGGTCTACATTTTTGGATAAAGTGTATTTCTGCAGCCCCTTAAACTAAATTCAACACTGTGCGATGCAACAGCATGCAATGTTTTATTGATAGATTTCTAAATCCAGCTTAATTGCAGTGCGATTGTTTTAAATTTTTCCTCTATTTTATTGGGAAGAGCAGACTGAAAAGAAGTGATATTAATTGCATATCTTTTCTCAGTCACCCCCACCTCCCTCAAAAAAGGCAGCACCATGAGGTTAACAAGAGTACCAGCCATTTCTTGATTTCATACATGTTTGCTCAGATGACATGAACATACTTTAAAGCTATGAGTGACTTCACTCAGGTTCCCCGGTGTATTTTTTAACAAAGCCAATGGAGCGAAGACTCCCGCAAAGCCTCGACATGAGGGCTGCGGAGTGCCTGATGGTCAAATGGTTCCATCTGGGTTTAGCCACATTCGTAAGCATTAGTCAGATTTTTATCCCTTCCAATATTGTTTGTTTAACTGGCATCATTCTGGCTCAGTTTAGCCTTGCTGCTGTCAAGTACAGGTGGAATCCATTTAACATGAATGCTATTGATATGCAAAGGGTTTATCGCCCACCGTTTTATTCATTTAAAAGCTTGTAATGATGTCACAAAAGATCCAGTTGTTGAATGTTAACGACCAGAACATACGCTTTTGCACGAGGCCATAAAATAAGAAACAAATATCTTACGGTATATCGGATTTTCACATCGATGTGGTTCTATGGAAAAACACAGGTTTGTGAAATGTGACAATACCAGTGTTTAAAACAACAGTTAAAGATTATTTAAAATGTACAAACTGTATCACTGCGCCTTTCACCACTACTCAACTTGCAAAGTGCACCATGATCAGCGGTGTCATTACATTTTAAACCTCAGGTGGCCCAGAATAACCCTTTAATAGTTAACCAGTCTGACTGCAACCAAGTGTTAGCAATAAAGCCCAACTATGTCTTTTAGTCGTATATGGGTGGGTTGCCTACACCAGAGAAGTGGGACCTGGCACCTATGGCTTTAACCTCCAATAAACGTGGGTGATGATGAGTTTCATCAGCAATCCACCTAGTCACTAATGGAGACATTTACAATATTAGATATCTCAGAATACCTTTTTCATAAATGGCCATTGACCAACAGAAGCCTTGGACAAAGGCCATTCTGCCACCTTTCCAGTTAGGTCAGGAAGTCCAAAGGCAAGAACCTCTGAGTGGTCTTCCAAGTCTCACACGCACCCCACAGTCGAGGGCTGCTTGCTCCTAGGTCTCTGAAAATGATGCTCTTCAGCTGGCCATGAGGAGGTTTCCGCAAGTGGCCTGACGATGACTTTCTCATTGACGTTCCCTTCCTTCCTGTGGGGAAGCACCAGGCCACCATCCGACACAGCTGAATCTGCCAACTCAGCCGACTGGGAGATCAAACCTGCGTCTTGCCTCTCCGCATATCTTGAACAGACTCCTCCTGTACACCATGCATTTTCTCTTTTGTTCCCCTGCACATTTTTCAATAGACACCCAAATGTCATTAGCCCAGAAGGATATGGAGTCGGTTTGATTGTTTCCAGAATGATTAAAATCTTTCCACATTTCCTTTCGTCTTTTCAGCCACATACCTTGTTATCACAATGATATTTAGGGAAGCCTCTTTCTCTCTACTTGCTGCTGTTTTACTTGTCCCTCTGTGTTTCATCATCTTGGCTTATTTTCTTGTGTTCTCTTTCCCCTTTGACTTTTGCCGGTTTTTCCTCTCTTTTTCTTTATTTTCTATCGCTCTCTTGTCTCACCCTGCCTGCCGCTCCTATTTCCTTTCTCTATCCTCCTCTGCTCTCATTTCTGAGTTCTTGAGTGGCATCTTTATTGATCTGACCCCAAGATAATGTGCAGCGCATGTTCTGTCAAAATGAATAAAAAAGATACATCATAATTTTGGGGGAACGTACACAAAATAGCATGATAATTATAGCAGTCTGGTGATGTCCTGGAAAGCCTGGGGAAACAAACATCCATACCTATGTACTGGTTGGAGTCCCACTGAAATATATACAGCTCCATATAGGAAGAAGCACTGGCTAATTATGTTGTGAAGTGCTTTTACATGATTTCAGTATTCTAGCAAGTGAATCTGCACAATCAGCAATACTGCAGAATGTAAAGTTACCAGCCAATGGCCGTGGAGACTCAGTTTTTATCTGTCGCTGTTATTAACTGCTTTCTGCACTGCCCTTATAAGCCCTCTGAGCATTCTTACTTTTGGGATGTAAAGTTGTGTTACGACGTAATCATGCATGATGTGCTGGGCCAGCTTAGCGTCTATTCACTGACCCATGCTGCAGTGTAAAGTTTTGAAGAGAATTGTCGATACTGAAGTTTGCTTCTGCTCTGCAGTGGGCCTGCTGGGCAGAGTGGCTTAGAAAATGGAGACCTTCCAAGGTCTTCCATGCAACCGCACAAGGTCTCCATTTTCTGAGTCGTCCTCCAACGGGCCTGGAGGAGAACGGAGACACCGGAATATCTAAATGTGGGAGAATGGCACAGTCACAAAATGTGGCACTACGTAAACGCACCTGTAGGTTTCCTATTCTTCACTGTTTCACTATTCCAGCTGGGGTAAATAATCATTATTTTGTACTTAATCTAATTTAGGCCAACCCTTCCTGAGAGGAGACTCTATTTTACTGTAAACTGTAATTCATTTGTTTGTCAGATCTAATGTAGATGCAAACCTTTTCGTTTTGTGAGTGCGTCGAGTGACAGTGCACGGAACAACGATGGTGGGGGGGGGGGGGACGTGGTGGAGTGTGCAGTATGTATGGGCAGGGGTGCAATTTCCAGCCATGAAGGTGCTGATATCAGCTGCATTGCCACGGGAAGGCACCAGGCGGAAACCAAATGCTTTCTCCCCCACAGGGCAGTTTTTTTTTTATTTGTTCATGGGATGTGGGCGTCGTTGGCGAGGCCGGCATTTATTGCCCATCCCTAATTGCCCTCGAGAAGGTGATGGTGAGCTGCCTTCTTGAACTGCTGCAGTCCGTGTGGTGAAGGTTCTCCCACAGTGCTGTTCGGAAGGGAGTTCCAGGATTTTGACCCAGCGACGATGAAGGAACGGCGATATATTTCCAAGTCGGGATGGTGTGTGACTTGGAGGGGAACGTGCAGGTGGTGTTGTTCCCATGCGCCTGCTGCCCTTGTCCTTTTAGGTGGTAGAGGTCGCGGGTTTGGGAGATGCTGTCGAAGAAACCTTGGCGAGTTGATGCAGTGCATCCTGTGGATGGTACATACTGCAGCCACAGTGCGCCGGTGGTGAAGGGACTGAATGTTTAGGGTGGTGGATGGGGTGCCAATCAAGCGGGCTGCTTTGTCCTGGATGGTGTCGAGCTTCTTGAATGTTGTTGGAGCTGCACTTATCCAGGCAAGTGGAGAGTATTCCATCACAGTCCTGACCTGTGCCTTGTAGATGGTGGAAAGGCTTTGGGGAGTCAGGAGGTGAGTCACTCGCCGCAGAATACCCAGCCTCTGTCCTGCTCTTGTAGCCACAGTATTTATATGGCTGGTCCAGTTAAGTTTCTGGTCAATGGTGACCCCCAGGATGTTGATGGTGGGGGATTCGGCGATGGTAATGCTGTTGAATGTCAAGGGGAGGTGGTTAGACTCTCTCTTGTTGGAGATGGTCATTGCCTGGCACTTTTCTGGTGCGAATGTTACTTGCCACTTATGAGCCCAAGCCTGGATGTTGTCCAGGTCTTGCTGCATGCGGGCTCAGACTGCTTCATTATTTGAGGGGTTGCAAATGGAACTGAATACTGTGCAATCATCAGCGAACATCCCCATTTCTGACCTTATGATGGAGGGAAGATCATTGATGAAGCAGCTGAAGATGGTTGGGCCTAGGACACTGCCCTGAGGAACTCCTGCAGCAATGCCCTGGGGCTGAGATGATTGGCCTCCAACAACCACTACCATCTTCCTTTGTTCTAGGTATGACTCCAGCCACTGGAGAGTTTTCCTCCTGATTCCCATTGACTTCAATTTTACTAGGGCTCCTTGGTGCCACACTCGGTCAAATGCTGCCTTGATGTCAAGGGCAGTCACTCTCACCTCACCTCTGGAATTCAGCTCTTATGTCCATGTTTGGACCAAGGCTGAAATGAGGTCTGGAGCCGAGTGGTCCTGGCGGAACCCAAACTGAGCATCGGTCAGCAGGTTATTGATGAGTAAGTGCCGCTTGATAGCACTGTCGACGACACCTTCCATCACTTTGCTGATGATTGAGAGTAGCTGATGGGGCGGTAATTGGCCAGATTGGATTTGTCCTGCTTTTTGTGGACAGGACATACCTGGGCAATTTTCCACATTGTCGGGTAGATGCCAGTGTTGTAGCTGTACTGGAACAGCTTGGCTAGAGGCGCAGCTAGTTCTGGAGCACAAGTCTTCAGTACTACAGCCGGGCTGTTGTCGGGGCCCATAGCCTTTGCTGTATCCAGTGCACTTAGCCGTTTCTTGATATCATGTGAAGTGAATCGAATTGGCTGAAGACTGGCTTCTGTGATGGTGGGAATACCGGGAGGAGGCTGAGATGGATTGTCCACTCGGCACCTCTGGCTGAAGATGGTTGCAAACAGTTCAGCCTTGTCTTTTGCACTCACGTGCTGGACTCCGCCATCATTGAGGATGGGGATGTTTGCAGACCCTCATCCTCTAGTTAGATGTTTAAGCTTTACCATGTTGGCGCCTCATTTTTAGGTACGCCTGGTGCTGCTCCTGGCATGCTCGTCTACATTCCTCATTGAACCAGGGTTGATCCCCTGGCTTGTTGTTAATGGTAGAGTGAGGAATATGCCGGGCCATGAGGTTACAGATTGTGCTGCAATACAATTCTGCTGCTGCAGATGGCCCACAGCGCCTCATGGATGCCCAGTTTTGAGCTGCTAGATCTGTTCTGAATCTATCCCATTTAGCACGGTGGTAGTGCCACACAACACGTTGGATGGTGTCCTCAGTGCGAAGACGGGACTTCGTCTCCACGAGGACTGTGCGGTGGTCACTCCTACCAATACTGTCATGGACAGATGCATTTGCGACAGGTAGATTGGTGAGGACGAAGTCAAGTAAGTCTTTCCCTCGTGTTGGTTCGCTCACCACCTGCTGCAGGCCCAGTCTGACAGCTATGAAATAACCAAAGGCCTCTCTGCCGATCACTTGTTGGCATGTCTGCAAGCAGCTGGGCTCCTGACTCCCCAAAGCCTTCCCACCATCTACAAGGCACAAGTCAGGAGTGTGATGGAATACCCTCCACTTGCCTGGATGAGTGCAGCTCCAACGACACTCAAGAAGCTCGACACCATCGAGGACAAAGCAGCCCACTTGATTGGCACCCCATCCACCACCCTAAACATTCACTCCCTTCACCACCGGCGCACTGTGGCTGCTGTGTGTACCATCCACAGGATGCACTGCAGCAACTCGCCATGGATTCTTCGACAGCACCTCCCAAATCGCGACCTTTACCACCTAGAAGGACAAGACCAGCAGGCACATGGGAACAACACCACCTGCACGTTCCCCTCCAAGTCACACACCATCCCGACTTGGAAATATATCGCCGTTCCTTCATCGTCGCTGGGTTAAAATCCTGGAACTCCCTTCCCAACAGCACTGTGGGAGAACCTTTACCACACAGACTGCAGCGGTTCAAGAAGGCGGCTCACCACCACCTTCTCAAGGGCAATTAGGGATGGGCAATAAATGCTGGCCTTGCCAGCAACGCCCACATCCCATGAACGAATAAAAAAAATGTTCTTCAGCAAGGGCAATAATTTGTTCACCCATCCTTTTGGTCACGTGACCGCATTGCTCTCTCTATGGCTATGAAGGTGGCTTTTTGAAGGCTACACTCTAATTTCCAAGTATCCCAGCACATTACACCCGTTTTACACTGGATTTATTCCAATGACTCCTCCAATAGATATGCCAATGAGTGCCCCGTGCAAACAACTCTGTAGACCATCAGTGGCACAGCTCACCTCACGTTGGCATGAACGCGGTGTAACGCGCCGCAGAGATATTCGGGGTCGGAGTATTTATACTTTTACACAATTCAAAGTGCAGTAAGAACCCTTTCATCTGAAGAAAATTAGAAATAGGCCTGAATAAAATGGCACCACTATTTCAGTTTCCGCTGGTGTTTTCTTTTTTTTTGTTCGAGCAATATAATCTTACAGCTGAGTGCTGTACAAATGGGGGAACACATGAAACAGATGGAGTTCAGTGAAGATTTTAATTAATGTAACTTAAGAAACAAAATATCCAGTAACAAACTTCAAACCTGGCTTCTGAAGGACTGAAACTCACTGTAACACCCAGCTGTATTACTGTAAGCCCAATGTACTGGTGATCAGGTGTGTCTGTGCACCCACTGAGAAACATATACTGGAGAACCCCATCACTTTCATAAATTTTGACATTTCTATCAACTCATTAGAAAAGCCATTAAGAACATAAGAATTTTTAAGAAGATGAAAAGCATATTTGACCCAACAAACCTGTCCCACCTTAATTAATATCAACCCCCAGCTATCTGGCTTCTCACCATATCCCTGAACTCAATTTCTCTCCCAAAACACATATACTTGTCTTTTATTCTGCTTAATTGATAAAACCAATCCCTAGTAGCATCCTTCGGGTAAAGTTCTACCAGACATTCCTTTCTACTGCTAACTTCTACACTATTAGAATGTGGCCACTGATATGCAAACATTTTAACAGAATAAACCTGCTGCCATGATTTCTTTTGTTGCAACAAACACATTTTAAGAACCAAAATCTGGATGTGGAGTGGAGAATGTGAAGGGATTCGCAAAATTTCACATGTTCCCCCCACCCCGAAGATTTATTGGAGTTATTAAAGAAACCCTGGTGTGACTGTTTTAAAAAATCCAAGGTCTCTCAAAATGGCTGCAGTCAGACACATGGCCGAGGACCGGCAGATTTGAAATTGCATTCTTAACAACTTGGCAGGCTTCGTGTCTCAGACAGGTTTCTTTAAACAATGCAGCTGCATTCTAGCCCTGAGGCAAGCTATCAACATGGCCGGCCAACACATCAAAATTCGAGCAGGAAGTGATCGCAGGACAAAAGGTGAACCATCAAGGTACATTCGGAACAATGGTAAAGCAGTTAGCGAACAGATCGATACAGGAAATGGCCATAATGTAAATGGGCCAGAGATGGGGTCCTTTGTCTTACGTTTCGTGCTTAAATCAAACAATGAAGCAAGCTGATAAGGTATGAAAAAAAAACCTGTTACCAAGAGGGTATAACTGGGGCTGCCCAGTATATCTCTCTCTCTTGAGCTGCTCTCTTCGCCTCTTGGCCCTGTCCTGTCTGTCTGCTAGCAACTAAGAAGGAAGCCATCCAGTAAACCTCGCAACCACATGTCGACGGCAGCAGCAGGCACAGGGGCCAGGCCTTTTCATCTGTTTTCACCGGTGAGCATTAATTTTCTGGCCGCCACAAGACAACCTAGCATAAGTGTAAGGTTGGGGGTTAAGCGATATTGCTAAACTTGTGATTTTAGAATTTTCCCTCGATGTGTCCGTTTCTTTCAACCCGATAAGTGTAAGACTGTATTACATCCATAGCGATTTCTTTATCTTCTGTATTATACTGTTTACCTTGTAGTTTTAGTTTTCTTATTAATAACATTGGTTTTCCTTGTACCAATCCACTGGTCTGTTTGTCTGTCTTTGTTACCACTCGATAAGTCCTCAGCTCAGAATCAGGAAGGGGTAAGCGATTCGCAACCGCACTGCGGGCAGGGCAGCTCAGGAAAAACATAACTGGCTGACCTATTATAAGCCCGAGAAACAGTAAAAAAAGAAACCCCTTACAGATGATGGAAGCAAGGATTGGAGAGAGGAGAGTATGCAGTGTTCCAGTGGGAGACGGGTGGAGAGAAGAGAACACACAAAATCATAGTAGGAGACTTCAAAAAACATGTGGGATTGTGACGGAGAGGGGGACTTATGTGTTTTTTTATGTGTACTTGGGGGGGTGGGGGTGCTCAACTATCCTAAGGCCTGCACGGGTGGAGCGAGGGGTCTTATTTCTTCTGAGGATCTAATGCATCGATTTCTATCTTGTGATGAAAGGATAACTGTAAGTGGTCATCTGCACAGGGTAAAATATAAAATTTGACCTCAACTTCACGGAGCCCGGATGATTTTGCATTCCATCATTTGCTCTCCTCCCTGCCAAACTTTACGTTTTATGAAAACTAGTACTATGTTAAATGGTTTCATGTGTACAACATCCATAAAATGTCATAGAGCTCTTTTGAGCTGACAGTGGAAATATCTTGTATCCAGTGTATGAAAATGTTCTCTAATATTCTGGATTATGTTTGATACTATAATTATGCTGCCATTCTCCTATTCAGATCTCCACTCTTCCACATTTATTACATTTATGGGTGTCCTGGTGTTTGTGCATCATATGTGATGTTTGACTCGGCCATATCACAAGAGATCATTTCTAATTTAGGGCAATTTCAAAATGTATTCATGCACAAGTAAATTAATTTTAATGTAGATTAAAATGGAAACCCGCTGCGATAATTTGCAGCAATTTGCATCATGTAAACAGTTGTCATCAAAACCTTCCTAATTGCACTGGTGTAAAAATTTACATCGCAGATTTAAGAGAGATGAAAAATGCCAAACACAGAAATGCAGTGTTAAAACATTATGGCCTCAACTTTAACTCCCCCTGCCTGGCAGAAACCAGGTGGGGTGGAGGGTGTGGCGGTTAAAATGGAGCGGGGGAATTACCCACTACTTCTCTGCCCCGATCTGACCAACTGCAATTTTAAATCGCAGGCAGCAAGGACACCTGTGCCAAGCCGGCGGGATCCTCTTTAAATATGCAAGTCAGGCTCCAATGATGTCATAGCCTGATCTGCTATTTTAACCTGTGGCCTGAGTGGGGGAAGCAATGGTGGTTTCTCTGTCAGGCTAACCCTGACAGGAACAGCAGCTGTGGCCAGAAGAGATCCAGCAAGTAAGTTTTTAATATCTTATTTGGTTGCTTGTGGGCCAGGAGAAGTGCTCCTCCGGGCCTCACAAGGAAGCCTTGGGCCTCCCCTGCCCCAGGATTCCCCCCCCCCCATCCTCTTTGTACTGTACCCTTGCTGAGCTTTCTGTGATCCACATACCTTGTGCTGGAGTCTGTTCCCTTGGTCGAGGGAAGAATGGTAGCCAAGATGTGAGGAAAACTCCCTGTGCTTCTTCAAATAGTGCTGTGAGATCTCATGTCCACCTGGACAGGCAGACAGGACCTTGGTTTAATGTCTCATCTTGAAAGACGGCATCTCTGACAGTGCAGCACTCCCTCAGTACTGCACTGAAGTGTCAGCCTAGACTATGTGCTCAAGTCTCTGGAGTGTGAATAGAAAATGTTGCTTTCTGACTCAGATGTGAGAATGGTAGCAAGCTGACAGTGTAAAAAAAAATTGTTTGGCAAATCTCAATGTGTGTTTGTGGGACTCCTATCCCCTTAATCCCACTCCCACCTCCAAAAACAGGAATAATTTTCAGCAGCAGGAGTTGGGGAGCAGTGTTGATGCCAAAGGAGTTTCATATCACTTTAATCTTCATGCACAAATGGTGCAATAATATGTTTGCAGTCAATGTGCATCATTGCTTTGTGTGTTTACAAACCCAAATAAATGCCAAACACTTTTTCCGTTTAACCAGATGGAAGCTCTTCTATTTTGTACAGAAACATGGACAGGAACAGATTTGTTTTCTTAAAAGCAAAATTTGAATACCAGTATATATCAACAGTTCAAATGCCTTTTGTCCACTTCAAAGGGAATCAGAGTTCATTCTGGGTCACATTAGTGTGTGGCATTTATAGCAGATAGAGCCACTTGCAAGCAGCAAGAACAGCAAAAGCTTTATAAGATTATTCTTCACTTCTATATTCACAATTGTTTTACACAGCTAATGTTGAAACATACTATGGATCCTGTCATGTGCATTTTGGAATTAAGTTCTGTGTGAAAAGAGCTCTGTCAAGAATGAACTTTGGGTCATAAGTGGTAAGGCTTGTGGTCACCAAAGGTCAGAACTTGATTAATAATCTGTTTATATCACATTGTCTGCTCTGTCCAGCTTTGGTCTTAGGTTTGGATCAAGCATGGCTGAAGGGCACTGTTGACCTGTGCTTTCCATCAATGACACTTTCTGGCTGGCTGTTGCTGTCAGTCTGTGAACAAAATACCTTTGAATGGAACTTTCTAGAATGTAAGTTCCTTGGATTTTTCTTGAAATATCAATTTCCCAGAACTGTTGCCAGCTGAAATCGCTTGTAGTGAAATTGGTCCAGTTCGACAACACACTAGAGCTGGGGCTTCGAAACATACAGGCAGCTCCTTCATATCCACCAACAATTGGAACTAGGAGGTAAGGTGCATTAGACACTGGCCTTTCACTCCTTCCAGGCTAGATTGATGGGATGAAAACCTCCCTTGCCTGCTGCCTGAAAGGGTCCAATGTGAAATGAGTTTGGGCAGTGTGTGGGCACAGTAGAGTAGTGGTTATGTTACTGGACTAGTAATCCAGAGGTGTGTGTCTCTGCCTATGAAATTCCACTGGGAGCCTCCCAATCACCTCGCATAAATTTGGCAGAAGATCGGTGAAAGACCTTGTCCCATACTAAGGTCTGAATTTTACTTCGCTACCCTGCTCCAAATCGACTGGATAGTGGCAGTAACAGCAGGAAAGTTGGGGTAGAGAGGCCTACTGACGCCTTCCCATCCTGACCTTAATTTTTCACCCTCCCCAATCCCCACCGCGAAGGCCACCAGCAACCCCTGCCATATGTAAATGCTAGTAGGGAGGGACGCAGGGTCCAGACCCCTGCCTAATATCCTCTGTTGCTGCTGCGGTAATGGCGACAATCTCGCTAGGTAGCTGCCTGTTAAATGCCAAGCATTGGAAGGTCCAAAGTTCAGTCTGTGAATGTAAGAGTTGTGACTGCCTGCTGCACTAACTAATAGCGTAGTATCAAGCCGCAAACCAAACCCTATGTTCCCAATGCAATGAAAGGTTTGGGTAGTAATAGAAACTATTTTGGATTCAGACAGTAATACTGTTGTCATTATTTATTTTTGAATGAGAGTTGTAAATTGCCCAGCTTCAATAATAGTTGTGTAAACATAACCATTGTTGAAGTTTTTTCATGACAAAAGGTAACTAAACAGTTAAATTATGGGCCGAATCAGCGCACAACAATTTAAGTTGCCATAAAATCATCAAGGGATTATGAGGTGTTTACACTGCCTGATCAGTGGGCCACAAACCTAGCACTGTAATGTTGCTAGAATATATCCCTGCTGAAACTCAGTGTCTATTTTTTCAGGTTGGGATACTTGACTGTGGCTGCAGGCTTTGATCTCTCTCCCACTGGCTCACAGTGTCATATGGATTTTGTTGCAACATTCTACTCCGTGTAATGTTCACAATATGTCAAGTCTTGAAGCTCTCATGCATTTCAGTAACGTTCACAGAAGCAGACGGGAATTCAAGTTACATTATACCTAGTCTGTACTCAACCACATACATAAAGCTTACAGCAAAAAACAATAGGGGCTGATTCCTGGGCATATTGGATCGCCTAGGCACAGCAGATAGAGAAAGATAGGCTAGGAGGATTGCACGCCTGAAGGGAAGCTTCCCTCGACCCCCGATAGAAGGAAAGAACTAGCATTTATATAATGCCTTTCACAACCTCAGGAAGGTCCAATTAGCCTTACAACCAATGAATTACTTCTTGAAGCATAGTCACTGTCATAATGTAGGAAACATGGCAGCCAATTTGCACACAGCAAGGTCCCGCAAACTAATGATAATGGCCAGATAATCTGTTTTAGTGATGTTAGTCGAGGGATAAATATTGGCCGGGACACCAAGGAGAACTCTCCTATTC
This sequence comes from Heptranchias perlo, assembly GCF_035084215.1. Lineage (NCBI taxonomy): Eukaryota > Metazoa > Chordata > Chondrichthyes > Hexanchiformes > Hexanchidae > Heptranchias > Heptranchias perlo. The sequence continues at coordinate 37,888,689 of NC_090329.1, read as the reverse complement.
TTCTTCAAAATAGTTCCATGGGATCTTTTACATCCGCCTGAAAGGGCAGACTCAGTTTAACACCTCATCTGAAAGACGGCAGCTCTGACAGTGCAGCATTCCCTGTGCACTGCACTGAAGTGTCAGCCTAGATTACAGTGCTCAGGTCTCTGGAGTGGGGCTTGAACTCACTATCGTCTGACTCAGAGGCGAGAGTGTTACCACTGAGTCACAGCTGACACCTAAATTAATATAAATTTAATGGGAGGGAAAGTCCCTTGGAGAGTCCCTTGAAGACGTGCGATACTCCCCACCCGATTGCCCTCTCTGTACTGGGGCCATCCAATGCATCCAGAAACAGGAAAATCTCCCATATATAATATCTACACACTGAACATCACTTGATGCAGAGTACTTAAAACACAAACATTATCATAATACGTCAAACGTTGAGATTTCAACTGTCATAAATCAAACTACATACGCACACATGTCCCTTCTCTCCCTTCAGTCTTTAGATATTCAACCAGCAGATTTCCTGCCGGGTTTACTATTTCATGCCAGAAGGAATCCTATTCTATATATTTTTTATTATTAATAATTGTCAGTAACATAACAGCTGAAATCCCGTTCCCCTGTGCCAGCGACTCAGGTGCATATTGGATGCAGCGAAAGCAGAAGCTCAGGGATAGATGCCTTTCATTTCAACAGGACTTTCCACCGAGGCAGGGCCTGAGGGAGCAGGAGGCTCGTGCGGCTCTGTGGAGTGAGCCTGATTTGAAGGTAAAAAAGATATCTATTATGCAAATTGGGGCTGTTTCTCCCAGTCAGGCTGTTTTTTTGGGCTGCAAGTCCACCAGGATGGGGGCTGCGCCCTTGAAAGAAAGAGTGACAGGTGCACAGACACTCTCTGCTTTTCTTAAAGCTGTCCGTGCAGCGATTTGTCTTAATTTGTGGCCTTTCCAGTTTTCTTTTGTTGATCATGTTTCGTAATATTATTGTGGTAAAGTGCTGTTCAAAAAATAACAACAACTTATATTTATACTGCCCCTTTAGCACAGAAAAATGGCCCAAGGCGCTGCATAATCAGATAAAAATGGATGCTGAACCAAAGAAGGAGATATTAGGAGGGATGACTAAAAATTTGGTCAAAGAGATGGGTATTAAAGGAGCACAGGGAGGTGGAGAGGTTTAGGAGAGGGCTCAGACTTTTTTAAAATTTTAACTTTTTCTCTCTTTTTCTCACCTTCCAGTCAGGGAGTTGCACTACGATATGCAACAGCCCCCATTGCTAGGGTGGGTACTTTGTTTAAAATTTCTCTTGCCCATAGGGAGCTAGAGGGCAGTAAGGATTTCCAGAGACTCCCTCAGCGTGAAGTTTACTTGAAGTGGACTACCCAGGCCGTTCATCACCCACGTAAAGTTCCTTGGGGAGATCAGCAGAGATGTGACTTCAGCATCTGTGATTGACCAAGGAGGCCGGAATTGGTCCCCCTAGGTGGCATCTAGTTGCACCAGGAGAAAAGTTGTATGAAGAAGTTGAAAGAGTACATGTACAGTGACCAACGTGTGACTGTGCATCATGCAGCAGAGTTGTTTTAAAATAATGAGGTGTTATAGCTTGAAATGATGTAAGTGTGGCACAGTTTCCCATTTCACATTGCATCTTGATGGCGTGCCCTCCCAAAGTAAGGGTATGCATGACATACAAAGAACAAGCTGTAAGGTTGTGAGCAGGCTTGGTACGTGCGAGAAGTACATGCAGAAAAAGTAATGCTTGACACCTTGCCAGATTCCTTTAAAGTGTGCTGCCGCCTTCTCCATCTGTTTCCAGGTCCTGCAGGTACTATACGCAGCATTGAGCACTGCTTACATTGGACGACCTCCTCACACTCACTCATGCAGATGCTTGTTCATTTAACCATCCATTAAACAGGGGTCAGGCGCTGAATCACACCAATGGAATCTGTTTTGTGCCTTCATATTTGGTTTCCTTTCACTTCCTTTATGCCTAACACTTCTACCCCCCAACCCCCCCCCCCCCCCAACTCCTGCCTCTCAAGCCTTAGCCAAGATCTGAAATTGATTTTGAAGCTTGATAAAGATGGAAAAAATTGTCTCCATATACAGGCACTTACCCTTAAGTGAACACATCCCTTTAATTTGGGCCTGTTGGCCGTTCCACTTATTCCACAGGGTTCGCTCCCTACAAAAAGGCAACACTGCATTTGCAGCTATGAATAATTCCAAATGTGATGGCAGGAGGTGGGGTTTGCCCCAGCGATGGGGCACAAAACCCTCCATTTGTGACAGTAGCAGAATTTCAGCTCCCAATTTCCAAGGGAGAAAGGAAGCAAGGGAAAGATCTTTAGAATCCTTGTCTCTGCTCATGCACCTGAGGATTTCCAATAAATCCTCCTCCAGTAAATGTCTTTATGACTTTTTTCCAGATCTTGATGAACAGATCAATTTCTGGGATTAAAAACAGAAAATGCTGGAAATCACTCAGCAGGTCAGGCAGCATCTGTGGAGAGAGAAACAGAGTTAACGTTTCAGGTCGATTATCTTTCATCAGAAGTTCATCACAATTTCAGGGTTTGGTTTCTAATGATTATTCATTGCGAAACTCTGAAAGTGCACTTTACCCCATCAGGATTGTTTGTTATCACAATATCAAATTCCTCACAATCATCAAGCTATTGAACAACGTTTCAAGTTTTTAATGGAAGCAGATGAATAAAAAAACAAGGCTCTTAAAATAACCACTCAGTATTCTAAAATCTCTTAATGCTATCACGGTTTCAGATTAAGCAGGATCCACATCCCCTTTCCTATTTCCAACAGCGTCAGCTTTGCTTGTAATGAGCATGTCTTTACCACACATCAAAGCTATTTACAAGGGCTCAGCTCAGATCACTGCTCAGTAGCTGATGAAGTTATCCTTCCAAATCCTTAAATGCACGTACAGGTATGTACATGCTGTTGATGCCACAGATATGTACCATATCAGCACATTTAGATCCACTACAGCTGTAAATGTCTTATTTCATATCAAATAGACTCAGTAAAATCTTGTTGCAAAAGATAAACATTTGTCTACATCTATACCTCTTCAAGTAAGGATACTTTAATACTCTTTTTATATTCAACAGAGTGAATGGTATAGCATATTTTCTAGAGCCTCTTCTAAGTATTTATTCATCCTGATTTAAAAATCCGCTGAATTTCTGCCACTACTTCATCCCAACCATTTTCTTTATTATTTTTCCAAAGTCACTTGGATTTTGTTGCAACATTCTGTTCAGTGAAAGTTTCCATTCCTGAATCACTTCAGTACAGAGAGGACACTGGGGTGAAATTGACCTCGGGCAGTAGCGCAAAATAGGTGATAGCGAATTGGCCGCCCCTTTTACACCCCGCCCAATTTTCTTTTCCATTGAAGTCAATATAAAGAGAATTGGGCCTGTGTAAAACAGACTGTCCGTTCGCTAGTGCCCGTTTTGCGTTACTGCCCAAGCCCAATTTCACTCCCACTGTCTTTAATTAACCTGTCAATAATCGACAAGTATTCTTCCAGTTCAGTTACTGTCAACTTATGAAAAGAAGGTGGCCTGGAATTTCCTCTTCCCGGAAGTGGATCAGTATGGGATTTCACCTGCCTACCCAAATCCCATCATTGGTCCCAACCCAGGGTCAACGACACATTGCGGGGCAGGGTCCCGGTGGTATGTCCACTCTGTAGAGGGAGCCTGACAACCGCCAGGGAGGAAAATGTTGTTGTGGTGCTGCAGCAGGGCACTAATTGCAGTGTTGGAAATGGCACATCTGCTGTTAAAGGGAGCAGAAGCCCCCTAAAGATCACTCCAAATGAGCCCTTCTCGAGAATAAGCCATCAGTTGGAGCAGATAAGTGCGAGAGGCAGTCAAAACAAGGGCCTTTCCCTCCTTTCATGGGTTTCTCCTGCCTCCCGCAGTAACAGTCCCTCTACTTCCTGCTTGGTCCCACGCTTGCTGTAGGTCAGCAGTACTGAGTTGGGAAGGCAGGGAAATTAGCCGATGTCCCAAGCCTCACCCCTTCACCGTCATTTAAATGTGGTGGGGCAAAGGGTGGACGGCTGGCAGGAGGAGGAAGTATGGAGGTTAGATTTGGGGGCGGCAATCTGGCGGCAGGCCTCCCTGGCCTATTTTCCTTGGTATACCGTTCCAGGATCACCCTAAAGAGGACAGATCCCAGAGGAAAATCCAGGCAGGTATGTTTATTATAAATATAGAAGTTGTCCTAGACAACATACTGTGGTTTACATGAGCATTTTCAGTAACAAAATACATGTTGAGAAGACCATCATATTACATACAGACTTCCTTTCAACATTCTGCAGCATAACTTTAGGATCATGGGCGTGATCGCCCTAATGGCCTCCTTCTGTGCTGTAACCATTCTATGATTCTACCTCATAAGAAGTAGTGACACATCAAGAGGTTAAGATGATGTCATAAACCATAAGAGCTTAGGGAGCTTCTCAACATATGAATGATAACTTGTTTTGTAAAAAAACATTATAGCTTCTATACATGTTGTTATAAAGAATAACACAAAAAGAAGAGTTTTGTAAGGAGGTGCTTATGCTGGGGTTCAGAAGATAATGATAAATCAATCAAGAAAATGTCACCTAAGCATTTTGATGTGTTACTACTGTATACCTACCACGACATATATATATTGTATGTATGTATCATGAGATATATGCATGTATGATGACAAGCACCATTTAAATTGTCCAACGCACCCTGATCACGTTTACCACTTACAATTATTTAATCTTTGTAATAACAGCCATTTCTTGGTGAAATTAATTTTATTGCCATTTTCTATCTGTCCATGAATTACACAATAATTAGCCCCTCTGGTGACAGGAACCACCAGGAGATTGTACCAGTTCAGCTACTCTCTATCAGAACTCGCACACCAGTGTTCTGGCCAGTGTCCCACAGAAAAACACCGTCAAATTTCCATCTTAAAAAAAATAATCAAAGTGCAAGAATAGTAGAATCTACATTGGCATATTCCAACAAGAAATTCCTGCTGACAACCATGAAGTATATAAGGGCTGCTCACGTATTATTTTGAATAATAAAAATGACAGCAGTCAGATCAAGTACACTGCAATTTGCCAAACTTTCCCTGAGGTGATTAAATAGTAAAACCCATGCTAAGGGCAGATTGTATTTTGGTCCATGGAAGAAGCAGACTTCATTGGTGTCCTTTTATTCCATGCTTTCTTACATTCTCATGTTTCTCTATGGGGCTTAATATAAACACACTTTTGAGATTTTCATAGAAATTGTCCACTACGACTTTTTTTTATTTTGGTCAGCTGGGTGTCTGGCTCATGGAGAATCCCATCACCATATTTAAGTCTCCAAATCAAGCTACTGAGAAATTTGCACTCACCTGCATGGTGCTCAATATGGAGTACATGCATTCTCCATGTAGGGACCTATCTCACTTATCCAAGTCCAGATAGCTTAGATGCAGGTTGGCAGATTAAAGGCTTAGGAATTCTGCAGATGGGCACTGCTAATGTTTAACCAGCTAAAACCACGTGGTTTATCAGTATAAAGCACTGGTACATTTCCCACTTCTTGTCCTGCTTGGACCACCCTACCCACTGGGGAATTAGCTTATAAGGTTCTTCGAAGTGCATGGGAAGAATTCCATCCACCAGCAACAGGACATCCCTCCCAGTTTCTATTAGTGAACTAGGCAGGCTGGTCAATCATTAACAATGCCCTGGAATAATGTGGACCTGTCTGGCTCAGGTATCATAGTAGGTACAGCATAGGAGGAGGCCATTCGGCCCATCATGCTTGTGCCGGCTCTTTGAAAGAACTATCCAATTAGTCCCATTCCCCTGGGACTTTCCCCATATTTTTTCCCTTCAATATTTATCCATTTTCCTTTTGAAAGTTACTATTGAATCTGCTTCCACCACCCTTTCAGGCAGTGCATTCCAGATCATTACAACTCGCTGCTTAAAAAAATGTTTCCTCATGTCGCCTCTGGCTCTTTTACCAATCACCTTAAATCTGTGTCCTCTGGTTATTGACCCTTCTGCCACTGGAAACTGTTTCTCCTCATTTACTCTATAAAAACTGTTCATGATTTTAAACACCTATCAAATCTCCCCTTAACCTTCTCTGTTCTAAGGAGAACAACCTCAGCTTCTCCAGCTATGTGGAGATATTGAAGTCCCCCATCCCTGGTACCATTCTAGTAAATCTCTTCTGCACCCTCTCTAAGGCTTTGATATCCTTCCTAAAGTGTGGTGCCCAGAATTGAACACAATACTCCAGCTGAGGCCTAACCAGTGTTTTATAAAGATTTAGCATAACTTCCTTGCTTTTGTACTCTGTGCCTCTATTAATAAAGCCTAGGATCCCATATGCTTTTTTAACAGCCTTCTCCACTTGTCCTGGCACCTTTTTAAAAGATTTTTGTACGTGCACCCCCAGGTCTCTCTGTTCCTGCACCCCCTTTAAAATTGTACCATTTAGTTTATATTGCCTCTCCTTATTCTTCCTACCAAATTGTATCACTTCACACTTCTCTGCATTAAATTTCATCTGCCATGTGTCTGCCCATTTCACCAGTCTGTCTATGCCCTCCTAAAGTCTGTTACTATCGTCCGCATTGTTTACTACATTTCCGAGTTTTGTGTCACCTGCAAACTTTGAAATTGTACCCTGTATGCTCAGTTCAGGTCATTAATATATATCAAAAAGAGCAATGTTCCTAATACTGACCCCTGGGGATCACTACTGTATACTTCCCTTCAGTCTGAAAAACACCCGTTCACCATTACTCTCTGCTTTCTGTCCCTTAGCCAATTTTGTACCCACACTGCCACTGTCCTTTTAATCCCATGGCCTTTAATTTTCCTTACAAGTCTAAGGTGTGGCACTTTATCAAATGTATTTTGAAAGTCCATGTACACAACATCAACCACACTACCCTCATCAACCCTTTCTGTTACTTCATCAAAGAATTCAATCAAGTTAGTCAGACATGATTTTCCTTTAACAAATCCATGTTGACTTTCATTTATTAGCCCATACTTTTCCAAGTGCCAATTAATTTTGTCCCAGATTATTGTCTCTAAAAGTTTCCCCATCACTGACATTTGGCTGACTGGCCTGTAATTGCCTGGTTTATCCCCCTCCCCTTTTTTTGAACAGGGGCTTAACATTTGCAGTCCTCCAGCATCACTCCCGTATCTAAGGAGGATTGGAGAACTGTGGCCAGAGCCTCCACAATTTCCACCCTTACTTCCCTCAGCAACCTAGGATGCATCCCATCCGGACCAGGTGAATTTTCTACTATGAGTACTGCCAATCTTTTAAGTACCTCCTTTTTTTTTCTATTTTTATCCTATCCAATTTCACTACTACCTCCTCCTTTACTGTAATATGGCTGCATCTTCCTATCGAGTGAAGATGGATGCAAAGTATTCATTTAGTCCCTCAACCATGCCCTCTGCCTCCACAAGAAGATCTTTTTTGTCCCTAATCGGTCCCACACTTCTTCTGACTACCTTTTTACTATTTAAATGTTTATAAAAGATTTTTGGATTCCCTTTTATGTTGGCCGCTAATCTATTCTCATACTCTCTCTTTGCCCCTCATATTCCCTTTTTTAGATCGCCTCTGTACTTTCTGTATTCAGCCTGGTTCTCCACTGTATTATGAACCTTACGTTTGTCATAAGCCTCCTTTATCTGTTTCATTTTAATCTCTACATCTTTAGTCATCCAGGGAGTTCTAGCTTTGGGTGCCCTTCCTTTCCCCCTCGTAGGAATGTGTCTACTCTGCATCCGAACCAACTCCTCCTTGAAGGCCTCCCAATGTTCTATTTTGCCTGCCAATTTTTGATTCCAATCCACCAGGGCAAGATGCCTTTTTAACTCTCTGAAATTAGCCCTCCTACAGTTAAGTATTTTCACATTTGATTTTTCCTTGCCCTTTTCCATAACTATACTAAACCTAATGATATTATGATCACTGTTCCCCAAATGCTCTCCCACTGAAACACGTTCCACCTGCCCCACTTCGTTCCCCAGAACTAGATCTATCACTATTTCCTTCCTGGTTAGGCTGGAAACACACTGTTCCAGAAAGTTCTCTTGTATACATTTCAGGAATTCCTCCCCCTTATCAGATTACCATGTTTACCACAGAGGGGTGACTTGGTTGGGAGCTTCCATCATCAGGCATGTCACCTTGATGTGATCTCAATCTCAAAGAGATCCTACTTATATCCCCCTCCCCCCTTCTAAAGGGGCTACTTCACAAGTTCTTTGGCAGACAACTGATAAGCACGAGTGTGAGCTCTCACTCGGTGAACAATAACAACAACTTGCATTTATATAACGCCTTTAAGTTAGTAAAACGTCCCAAGGCGCATCACAGGATGGTTATCAAACAAAATTTGACAAAAGCTTCTCATGAGTGGTATAGAGAGCAGCATAACCAACCTGACCATAGCATAGATGTATATCTCATTGAATGGTGGCTCCACCAGTTGGAGATGCAGAGCTTCAACGGCAGCTGCCAATCTCTCTGCAACCCAATTATGGTCAACACTTAACCCAGGCAAATTCCCTCTAGCAACTGACATCCCAAGACTCAGAGTTCCATCAGTGACTATCCTTTCGGCATGGTACAAAGTGTTGTGCTAGCCATCTTGATGTTCTGGACCTTCAAGTCCAATGCCATGTTCCAAGCTTGCTCATCACCAACTGCTTAATCCAGCACATGTCCATCAAGAGGCTGACTCCTCCTCCATCACAGCTGAGCTCAATCCTCCCTCGGCCGATGTAAACCCACACACACGTCCAGCAGGAGTCAAAGGGTAGGGGTCAGGAGCGGCACCCTGGTTGATTTTCCTTTTCCCACCACTTAGTATGATCTGTAGGCATTCATAGGAATAGGAGTAGGCCATACAGCCCCTGGAGCCTGTTCCACCATTCGATTCGATCATGGCTGATCTGTACCTTAACTCCACCTACCCGCCTTGGTTCCGTAACCCTTAATACCCTTGCCTAACAAAAATCTATCAATCAGTTGATTCAGTAGTCATAGGGAACTGAGCAGATTCCTGGTTTAGCAGGAAAGGAGGCTTGGAGTAGAAGAAAGGATGAATAAAAGATAGATGATTCTGGAAACAGAACCTGGTCACTGGGGTGACCTGGATTGGTGGAATAGCCTTTTTCTTGTTTCGTAGATTCTTTGGTTTAATGTTGTCAGTGAACATATACAGTGGCAACAATGATCTCCATTTAAATTGAAAATGGGTAGCCAGCTAAGTTCTTAATGCTTTAAAATATACTGGCCCATCTAATATTGTAACCTACAGTTACCAGGTTACTGTGAATTTCAACTCCTGCATCAAACCTATGCTCCAAAGTCCAGGTAATAGTCGTAACTTAAGATCAGAAACATTTTCTTTTATTTCCTCGACAAATATCCCAACCAATTCAGTAGGTTTTTTTAAAAATAGTAAAGTTAATGATAAAAGTTACCAAAAAATGTATTAGTTTGCAAGATTGGCTGCTCTATAGTCATGAAATCAATTTCCTCTAACAAAGAGCAGTCGTAGGACAGCAATTTGTTTTAACTTGAACTTCAATTTCAATGGAAATCAGCAGTTTCTGGTCCCATTATATGAATGATCTAATTACTGGAGTTATTTCACAGAGAAAAGAGAGAGACTGGATTGAATCTTGCTAACGAGGAGCCTCCTTTAATAATCTGCAGTTAAGCTGTCAGGTGTGTTTCATGTCGTCCAGCAAGAACGAAGAGTCTATCAGAAAATAGCGACAAATGTGTGAAACATGAAGGATCAAAGGGCTGCATTTGAAGAGCTCCTTCGTTGAACATGATGAAATTGTTATATCAAAGAGTGCAGTCCAAAGTGATTGAGTGTAAGTTGCTGTAGTGCTGAGTGTAATATTTTCCGTGGTGTTCCTTGATGTCGATAATTTCAAAATTGCCAATTTTCTTACTGTGGGATAAAGTTGAAATAAAATACTTTTTGATAAGCAATCAGTGTGAGAGAAAATATAATGTGTATATAATACCAGCTAACATAAAGTAGCATCATGGCCTTGGTTTCATAGCATATGGAATAAAATAGCCCTTTGGGCCCCTCTGTTATAACATCATTGCAGTACAAGGGGTGCCTTGAGTTGCATTATATTTTAATACTTTCATCCTATTGACACCAACCTATACATTGCCAGGGAACACATGAGGCCATTTGTACCATGTGGATTTTTGTCTATTTTCAAGGGCATATCAGCAATTTTCACTGTTATTGAGAACAGTTTTCACCTGATCTCAATAAAGCAAAAATCCAAACTAATACATCCCTTATTTTGGTTGGAGGCTGCACTTCTTCTATACAAAATTTTCAAGAGAGGTTTGGCATATTGGCCCTATATCTATGGAACCTGGGTTTGAATCTAGCCCACAAAATGTATCTAAAGTTTCCTTTCTCTGCTAATTGTAAGGGCCCATTATGAAATGAGTTTAAATGTTGTGACCCAGTATCTAGTGGGTGAGGCCAAAATACAAAATGCTCAGTTTGACACTAAATTATCAATTTCCTTCACAGAAGCCACAAGAAGTGGAAATGTCACATTGGTACAGTGATGTCTGCTCTTCTTAAGGTGCATAATTTATATTCCTGGACACTAGCTCTCTTATCCCAGTGGCAGAATTATAAACCCATGAAATATGGTCTACAAGTCTGCTACCAGGATAAAGGAGTTGGGTGTAACAGTATAAGTGCTAGAATGTTATTCTCCCAAACACTAAACTAAATAAGCCCAGTATAAAATTGTTCTGAGAGGTTTTACAGCAAACCGTTGGGTTAGGACTGTATATGGGTGTACTGCACCTGATCTGGGAGTGCTTAATGTTGATATGGAGGCCCCCATATTAATTGGGAGCCAGGGAGGGTGCAGAGGAGCCTGCAACTGGATGAAAAACCTGATAAGGCCGGGGACATGGAGGCCCTGCCGAGGCTGGTGATCAGGGGCCGGGGGGAGGCTGGAGATCGGAGCCGATGGGGGGAGCAGAAGGCTCTGGGCAAAGATTGGGGAGGGGGAGGCTGGGGAAGGCTGAAGGCTTCCTTGAGGAGTCTGGAGGGAGAACTCCTGGTCCACAAGGAGTGCTAAAAGGGCAGATCTTAAGCACTTACCTTCAGGAGTCAGCAGCTCCCGGGCAGTTAAATTTAAGTCCCGGCACCGATTATGTCATCTGTACGTTAAAATTTAAAGGGGCAGGAATGGGTCGGGTTGGGGAACGTGTTGCTTGATCCTGATATTTTAAACCTCCCCGACCCTCTTCCGCCCGCCGAGGGGAGGGTTAAAATCAAGGCCTGAGTGTCTGAAATGGAAAAATGTTCCATTCCTCAGCAGCAATGTCTTTTGCCTTGATGAGCACAAGAATTTAGCATGGCAATAAGAATTTTTTTTTTAAATTGAGAAGATGTTGAAGAGGAATAGAGAAGATATATTCTTTCCTGTAGGTCCCCTGTGCTCTTATTTCTCCTTCAATTGCCCCAAGGATAATTAAGCTGAACTCCAAAAGATGTGTCTGACCTTATAACCTACATTTTTCAACTGTAACAGGGAGCTTTCCACAGGGACATTTCCACCATGCCAACCGTTTTGGATCGATAGAGATTAGATAGACAAATACCGTCATATCTATACCAGAAGTTAATTTAAGATTAAGGGGTCGATTTTAGGATGGCTGAACAGGTGCGTTCGTGGCGGGGGGGGGCTCCAAAAATTCGGGATTCCCGGGGCGGGTCCGGAGCCCGGCTCCAACCCGCCCACTTCTGTGATCCCCGGTGACGCGCTTAGATGCAAGCGCAGCCCCCACATGCGGGACTCCCACCGGCAATTAAAGCCAGCGGTATCCCACTTCAATCAATTAATTAGATAGTTCAAGTCGTTTATACACCTGATTAGGAGGATATTTTAGGAGGGGTGGGATTTTCATCTAAACTGAGTGTGTTTCCCGTACTGAGGGAAATACTCCCAGTTGAAACAGACGTGTTGCAGCCATCAGCCTGTGGGAGCTGCAAAGGTCCATTTGACAGGTGGTGGGGGGGGGAGACCCTCATTCATTGCAGGAGGTCACTCTGTCACTTTGGACAAAGTTTGGCCTCCACCACCCTCCTCCTAACACTAAAATTCACCAACTTGGAACCTCAACCCCAGCGGGCAGACACATTTACCTATCTTGCGGACCCCCTCAGATGTATATCTTCAGGACGGGGGCCGCCATAGCTGCAGTCATGACCTCGGAGGAGGACAAACAGCATCACCAGCCTCGCCAACCACGCCGTCCACCTCTGACACGTGCAGCTCCACAACACAGTACTGTGACACATTCACCTGTACAGCAGGAGGGAGGGCAACTGCAGAGAGAGATGTGTCGCAGAGGGCACTACCCTCACCACAGGGTCTACAGACTGAGGCTCAGCTTCCTGGACCTCTCTGAGGAGCAGTGCACATGGAGGCTCAGAGTCACTCGACATGTTGTCGTGGACATCTGCAGCCTCCTTCATGCCGAGCTGCTCCCGCCTGGCCCAAGCACTATTTTCTTACCCATCGCTGTCAAAGTCGCCACTGCCCTTGACAACTTCTCCTCCGGATCCTTCCAGGGTGCCACCGGGGACATCGCCGACATCTCTCAGTCGACTGCACAAAAGAGCCCAGCAAATACAACTACACCCACTCTGCAGTGACACAATGGGTGGCATCAGGTGTGGGTCTTCATGGTGATTCTCAGGAAAGGGAATTATTGCACAAACTAGACAAGATTTGCAAAGACGTGGTAGTAGTGGTGATAACAAATTTTAATGTGCTTGGCAAAACAAACAAAACTAAATGAAAAACATGACATTTTGTCATACACCCTTGTGCATCCCCTTTGTGCTCACAAAACGTTAGCCTTATGTTTATGGGAACCCCAACGTGGTGCTACCCCTGTGGCTTCAGCAGAGGCAGTGGCAGATTGCTCTTGTCCATGCCCTGACCGATGAGATGCTTTGTGCGGACGCCCTCTGAGTTTCGGTGCCCGTGAGGGCCCCTCTAAAGACTGCTCACCTGCACCTGTGCAGGGGCAGACTCGGCCAACTGGAGAGGAGGCAGCATTGCGGGTACTGGTTGAGAGGGGTGCAACAGGTGAGGCGTGGGAGCCCTTTGAGTGGCGTCCCCACTTCTATGTCCCCTTTCGCCATCATCCCTCTCCTGGGCCTTCTGGAATCTCCTCCTATCAAGGCAAAACACAGAGGCGTGATTGAGTGATGGTTGCATAGTGACCCGCTGCATGCATTGGTGTGGGTGGGGGTGACCGTGAGGGAGATGCATGGGAGGGTGCGTGTGAGACATAGCCATGAGATTGTATGAGGATTGGGTTGTGTGGTAGTGTTCGAATGGGAACTGGGGCGGTGAGTAAGTGCAGGCAAGGTGAGGATGATGGTTGAGTGGATGTGAGGAGTGATGCGAGAGTGTTGTGGTGGCAGTGCAGAAGGAGTTGTGTGGTGGTGGAGGTGATGTGGAAGATGGAGTGTGGGAGAATGCATACGTATACTCATTTTGGCTGACCTGGTTACGTCATTAAAGCACTTCCTGCACTAGACCTAGGTTCGGGAGATGTTACTGCTGCTGCTGACCTCCTCTGCCATCTCGAGCCAGACCTTCTTGGTGGCAGAGGCAGGCCACTTCCTCCCGTCCGCTGGGAAAAACGTTTCCCTCCTCCTCCTGACCCCATCGAGCAGCACCTGGAGTGAGGAGTCTGAGAACCTTGGAGCAGCCTTGCCTCTGGGCTGCTCCATGCTGCCAATTTGGCTCTTTGCTGCAGGAAGAGCATTGGAGGACTGTCCCTTTAAATAGGGATCCTCCTGCTGACAGCCTGTGATGCGGGTGCGCAGTGCGCCCACTGTGCAGGTCTGGAACGGGAAACCCGGAAGCACGTGTAAGTACCTTCAATTAGGCTGCGATCGAGTACGGAGCACCCCGATTTCACTGAATGCTTCACCCACGCACCCAATCGACCCCCCCCCCCCCCACTGCCAACCTGCCTCCCTCCTAATATCGGGCTCTAAGTGTCAAGTTGTCAACATCCATTGCTGGTCAGTACCAGTGAAGATGATTCCAGTACTCATTTTTTCTCATTGGCATGTTTTGGGCTCGTCCAGGGATATTGCAGATATGGGTTAGCCTTCTAGTCTAAATGTTTCTCAATTGAATTTCAACATGTTGCTGTCTTTCCTAAAGTCCTGAATGCCATTGACCCCCACAATCTACCTGCATCTGCCCAAAATTAAATCACTTTTTTTTCAAAAAGGAACAATTCCCTTTAGTCGACATGGGGAGAATCTACAGTATCAATGTCATCATCACAAATGTACTTGCTGACTACCCACAACATGACATGACACTTGCATTTTGTCTCTGCCTTTTACTGTAAGGGAACTTTGAGTCAGACACTGTGACATGATTTCCAGATATAAGTTTTTTTTTTGTTTTAAATTCTCATTCTTTTTCTTCCTTCAGCACTTTTCATTTTTGGTTAGAAATTCGCCAACACTAAATCAGCTGAAGCCAACCTATCATCCATCTAGCCTTGGTGCTCCTGGATCCGGATCAGGCATTCTTGTGCATTATGGGGTCATTTTCCGAGTGCGCGCTGGTGGTGGGAAACCTCGCCTGCCAGTAGCACATGATCGGACAACCGTGCGTGAATCGTCGCAATTTCCCATTCATTGTGGATGGAAAGACATTTCCAACATGCACTGGCAATGGGTAAGGTTCCCAGCCCACAGCCTGCATTCTGAAAATTTAGGCCTATACTTTCCCGCGGTGTTTTTTGACAGTTCTTTCTGAACATTTTGCTGTGTATATTGTATCTGCATTTCCCTTAATGTTTTCTCAGTACTTTTAATATAAACATACTAAAATAGCAACTGAAAATACACAGAGCATCTATCACTATCTGAACGATAGGTTACACCTGATATGCCAATCTTTCATCAGGACTAACACATTCAGGTTGGAAAGGCCCTTTTGATAGGACTGTTGTGACCAGCACAAATCAGGACATGACCAACAGAACTCGGAGGGGAGGAGAGAACTGATAAAGATCAACCATTCATAAGAACATAAGAAATAGGAGCAGATGTGGGCCACACGGCCCGTGAGTGCTCCGCCATTCAATAAAGATCATGGCTGATCTTTGACCTCAACTCCACTTTCCCATCTGATCCCCATAGCCCTTAATTCCTCTAGAGTCCAAAAATCTATCGATCTCAGCCTTGAATATATTCAATGACTCAGCATCCACTCCCCTCTGGGGTAGAGAATTCCAAAGATTCACAGCTCTCTGAGTGAAGAAATTCCTCCTCCTCTCAGTCTTAAATGGCCGACCTCTCATCCTGAGACTATGCCCCCTAGTTCTAGACTCTCCAGCCAGGAGGAACAACCTCTCAGCATCTACCCTGTCAAGCCCCCTCATAGTCTTATGTTTCAATGAGATCACCTCTCATTCTTCTAAACTCCAGCGAGTATAGGCCCATTCTACTCAACCTCTCCTCATAGGACAACCCTCTAATCCCAGAAATCAATCTAGTGAACCTTCATTGTACCGCCTTTAAGGCAAGTATATCCTTCCTTGGGTAAAGAGGCCAAAACTGTATGCAGTACTCCAGGTGAGGTCTTACCAAAGCCCTGTACAATTGTAGTAAGACTTCCTTACTCTTGTACTCCAACCCCCTTGCAATAAAGGCCAACATGCCATTTGTCTTCCTAATTGCTTGCATGTTAACTTTTTGTGTTTCTTGTATGAGGACTCCCAAATCTCTCTGAACACCAATATTTAATAGTTTCTCACCATTTAAAAAATATTCTGTTTTTCTATTCTTCCTACCAAAGTGAATAACCTCACATTTCCCCATATTATACTCCATTTGCCATCTTCTTGCCCACTCACCTAACCTGCCTATATCCCTTTGCAGACTCTTTGTGTCCTCCTCACAGCTTACTTTCCCACTAGCTTTGCATCATCAGCAGACTTGGATACATTGTACTTGGTCCCTTCATCTAAGTCATTAATATAGATTGGAAATAGCTGAGGCCTAAGCATGGATCCTTGCGGCTCCCCACTAGTTACAGCCTGCCGACCTGAAAATGACCCATTTATCCCTACTCTGTTTTCTATCCGTTAACCAATCCTCTATCCATGCTTATATATTACCCCCAACCCAATGAGCCCTTATCTTGTGTAACAACCTTTTATGTGGCACCTCATAGAATGCCTTTTGAAAATCCAAATATGCTACATCCAATGGTTCCCCTTTATCTACCCTCCTAGTTACATCCTCAAAAAAACTCTAATAGATTTGTCAAACACGATTTCCCTTTCATAAAACCATGTTGACTCTGCCTAATCATATTATGATTTTCTAAGTGCCCTGTTACCAATTCCTTAATAATGGATTCCAGCATTTTCCCGATGACTGATGTCAGGCTAACTGGCCTGTAGTTCCTTGTTTTCTCTTTCCCTCCTTTCTTGAATAGTGGTGTTACATTTGCTACCTTCCAGTCCACTGGGACCCTTCTAGAATCTAGAGAATTTTGGAAGATCAAAACCGATTCATCCACTATCTCTGCAGCCACCTCTTTTAGAACACTAGGATGTAGGCCATCAGGTCCAGGGGATTTGTCGGCTTTTAGTCCCATTAGTTTCTCCAGTACTTTTTCTGTTCTGATAATAATTACTTTAAGTTCCTCACTCTCATTTGCTCCTTGGTTCTCCACTATTTTTGGTATGCTTTTTGTGTCTTCTATTGTGAAGACAGATACAAAATACAAAATATTTGTTTGACATCGCTGCCATTTCCTTATTCCCCATTATAATTTCTCCTGTCTCTAAGGGACCAACATTTACTTTTGCTACTCTCTTCCTTTTTACATACTTGTAGAGGCTCTTACAATCCATTTTTATATTTCTTCCTAGTTTACTCTCATATTCTATTTCCTCCCTTTTTATCAATTTATTTGGTCATCCTTTGCTGGTTTCTAAAGCTCTCCCAATCCTTAGGCTTACTACTCTTCTTTACAACATTATAGGCCTCTTCTTTTAACCTAAAGCTATCCTTAACTTCTTTAGTTAGCCACGGAGGATCACTTTTCCCGTGGAGTTTTTATTTCTCAATGGAATGTATATTCATTGACAATATTGAGATATTTCCTTAAATGTTTGCCATTGCTTATCTATCATCATACCTTTTAATCTAATTTCCCAATCTACCTTAGTGAATTTGCCCCTCATACCTATGTAATTGGCTTTATTTAAGTTTAAGACTCTAGTTTTGGACTTAAATACTACACTTTCAAACTCAATGTGAAATTCATCATATTATGATCACTCTTCCCCAGAGGATCCTTTACCATATGATTACTAATTAACCCTGTCTCATTGCACAATACAAGTTCTAAAATAGCCTGTTCCCTGGTTGGTTCAATGATGTGTTGTTCTAGGAAACTGTCTTTCGTCTCTTTCATCACCTGACGAAGGAGAAAGCCTCCAAAAGCTTGTGATTTTCAAATAAAACTGTTGGACTATAACCTGGTGTTGTAAGATTCCTTACATTTGTCCACCCCAGTCCATCACCGGCATCTCCACACCATGGCTACTTTCACAGAGGTAGCTAATAGAGATTTTAAAATGCTAGAAAGAGGTGCAAGTGCTGTACATTACACAAAGGTCATCATCTAATGTATTGTTTCCTCTCATTTCTGCTCCTTGATTTTGTCCTGTTTGTTTCTTTATTCTTGCTGGTTTTCTTCTTCTGCTATTTCTCTCATTCTTTAATATTTTCAATTGTTTTATTCGATCTTTGCTTCTCTCACTCCCTCCTCCCATGTGTCTTTGCTTTTTTTTCTCCCCCCTGTTCTTCTTCTTCCTGAGAGCTTACCTGCTGGATTCCAAGATAAGTGAGGCATGCTGCAAAGCCTTCTGATGCCTCAGTGGGGTAGTGAACAGCCCAAATGTGGTACTGAGCACTACAGACCAGGAAGATTACCGGGTCAATCCCTGTTCCATGTAGAGTTAGCTGGTTTCTACCAAGACAGTATCAGCTACTTCAATATCCCCAGGCTCGAAAAGGGAGAATCAGTCACTGTTCTCTCTCCTATCCAGTAACCCCTGCTGGAAAGGCTGCATGTGTGGACACTGGGCAAAGATAGGACCCACGACACTGCAGTATAAGTTACAGCCTTCAGGAGAAGAAGGATTAGGAAAGAAAAGGAAAACGCTGACCCCGAATATCTGTGATCCCGCTCCACTTCTGTAACTGTAGTGGAGCAGGAATCATGATACATCTCTTGGGGGGGGGGATTGCCTTACCTCCTCCAGAGTTTCTCGGGTCAAGGCAAGGGGGGTCAGGCTTTTTAAATAAATCAGACTGGTACTTGCACCGGTGTCAACACACCTTGGAAACCTGCTTTGGGGAGGGGTAGAAAAACGTGGGACTGGGAAGACTGGGAAGCCTCCGGACTTACCAACCTCCTTCCCGTCCCATTCACCCCTCCCAACGCTGACTCTGTGGACTCTGCCAGTGGATCAGCTATCACCGCCCCTCTCCGAATCTCCCTCCTAAAACATAATGCCAGGTTCCACGTGTACACTGAGGACACCCAGCTCTGCCTCACCACCAACTCTCTCGACCCCTCAACAGCCTCTGATTGTCATGCTGCTTGTCCAACATCCAGCATTGGATGAACAGAAATTTCCATTGGTTAAATATTGGGAAGACCGAAGCAATTGTCTTTGGTCCCTGCCACAGATTCCGTTTCCTAGCCATCAACTCCATTCCTCTCCCTGGCCACTGCTTGAGGCTGAACCGGAACGTTTGCAACCCTGGAGTCCTATTTGACCCCAAGCTGAGCTTCTGACCCCATATCCTCTCTATCACCAAGACCGCCTACTTCCACCCCCGTAACATCGCCCGTCTCCGCCGCTGCCTCAGCTAACCTGCTACGAAAACCTTCTCTACCTCTGTCTCCTCCTTTTAAGACGCTCCTTAAAACCTACCTCTTTGACCAAGCTTTTGGTCACCTGTCCTAATATCTCCTTATGCGGCTCGGTTTCAAATTTTGCTTGATTATGCTCCTGTGAAGCACCTTGGGACTTTTTACTATGTTAGAGGCACTATATAAATGCAAGTTGTTGTTCCTGTTTTTGTCGGCGGGAATGCAAAAATTTGATGACATGGTGGAATCGGCCACCTTTATCAGAGAGCTGATTTAAACTGTGCAAGATTCCATGAACATCCTTGTGCGTTCCACATACACTATTCCATTGACTTCAGTATATGGTTGGTGGCCAATATGATCGGGGCAGAGAAGATGGGAGCAGTGGGAAATCTGGTGGATTATGCCATCCCGCTGGCTCCCCTCCTTTTTTCAATGCCAGAGCTCCAGGGGGCAACGGAACTTCTGCCCAACCCTTCCACCACAGGAAACTCGTGTGATAAAGGTCTTTGAGGTGGAGAGAGCCCAGTCCCATTTTCCACCCCTGTTACATTAGGACCACTATATTTCTGACCCCAGATACACCACTGACCACAGGAAATTTGGGGCCACTGCTTTTTTCTTAAAAAAACTAAATTCTCAGAAATACACAAAGATACCTTTTCTCCAATAATTTTGATAGTCATTGTGAAGTTCTCATGAGCAATAAAAAAGCCTGTAAATAAGGGCCCTGAAATTCTGTGAGGTTCTACCAGTCTCCTGTTGTAACTCCAGTGGGTGGGCACCCCTGGGAAACAGCATAAATCTTTGATTCTCAATAAAATGCTTTTTTAAAAAAAATCAATCATATTAGAACCATTGCAATCGGGTGCACCCATCTTACTGAGACCAACCAGCAAGACACGACGATTTGATAAAATTATTGGAGTTTCCCTTTAAAAGCACACGTACTAAATTAAAGGACTGTTATTGAATTTTGTTCAGGCCCAACGGCCTAATTTATTTATCATTGAGCTGATCATTGCCATGCTAAATATGCATTTCAAACACCTGGATTGGCCCAGAAGTATGTTTGAACATATTCCTCAGAGTTGCTGTATCTTTGTGGCTTCCTTTATGTGCTACAATATTACTACCCCATTTTGCTTTTTTTTTTGTCTAAGAGATTAAATGGTACTTAAGGCAACAAATGAAAATAGACTTATAGATGGTTAAAAATCAAACTTGTGATGGGGTCAGGGCTATGTGGGCCAATTTAACCAAGCAGCACTTTTAAATATAAACATGTCTATTAATCAACATCAATGGAAGCAGTGTTTTGTTAATCAGGCAATCTCGTGTCATTTAGCTCAAACGATGATGGGCTTATTGATTTCATACAAATTAGCCCCGAATTTGTGGGACTCTGCCTGGCAGGAGCACTGCTTAGAAGAGTAGATGCCCAGGTCAGTCATCATGTTTGATTTGTTGCGCTCCTAATTTTCCAGTTATTAAAATCTTGTAATTTCGGGGCTATTGTTCCATGTTGCATATTAATTCTGTGCAATGTTAAAATAAAATAGTGTCGGTGGAATCACAAAATGCTTCATTGTACAGACCTCAATGACATCTGGGCATATATGGATACATTTCCCTGCCCTTTGTGACCAGAGAATGCTTATTCTCTGATCACAAGATGGAGGAAAAAGTGGCACAAAGACATGACAACCAGGTCTTGCCCCCATCCCCCCCCCCCCCAACCTTCATGTAGCCCCAGGATTCCTGGGTCTTCCCCTAAGGTGAGATCAGGCATTCTGCCACCCAATAGTGCAGACTAAAGGCTGCAATGTTAATGAAGGGTGAGGGCTGCTTCCTATCCTCCTATATCATTTTCCTGTTGGCTTGTCAGTGGGGGGTCCATTTTGAAAAGTGGCCAGAAGGAGTGGACCTCAGTTTTTGCAGTAACCTTCTTTCCAATTGGATCGCAAAGATGCAGGAACAAGAAGGCAAGTCTGTTTTTTATTCTAAGTACATCGTGCTAGGGATCAGCACAGGAGGTCTTGTGGTTGCTGCTTTTGGATAACAGCTAGAAGACCCTGACAAAAGTGGCCATTGCCATTGCTGCAAGCCTCTTTTTGGCAAACTTTCCTTCCCTACTTCCAGGCATTAGGCCTTACTTGGGGTGAGCCTGCGGTGGGGAATGTAGAGGCCATGCAAATAAGTTCAATCTACAAACCTAGGTGGATTCAGGTCAGACACAGTGCAGTTGTGTGTGTGTGTGTGTGTCTATGGGCCATAATTTGCTGTCAAAATAATGGTGAGGCTAATGGAGCTCGCCGTTATTTATGTGCAAATGGTACAGCAAATTCAGGCGAGGGTAGATGTGTGGTTAAATGCAGAAATCTTAAAGTTGCTGTCTGAGATGGGCCACTCCACCGTTAGCTTCATGAAAACGGCACCTCACTGTCTGACTCACCATTGAAATGCATCGTTGTTGAAGTAAAGTTGCTGTATTTGCACGGTGGACATGAACTAAACTCGCGACAGAAAATTAAGTCTTGTCCATTTCAGTCTAAGTAACCTTTTAACGACGTGATAAGTGTTAATTACCTCTCTGGCACTGAAAATTAACTATTACAATTGTGGCATCTCGCTCCTTCAGATTTTAATGTAGGAGATTTTAAATTTAATTTTTTTAAACTTTTGTCTTTTTTTTTCTCTCTCTCTTAATCCAATCTTTCTTTCCCTCTCTTTCTCTTTCTGTACCTGATTTGACATTGAATTCACCCATTCTAATTTACACTTTCTTCGCAGTCCTTTTGCTGTTAATTTCACAACCCTTCAATCTGATTGGTTAAGGAGATACACAGTTGCTGGCCCTGTTCACACAGATCCCAGATGCCCTGTTTCCCTCGCTGCGACATTATCAGCTCGCACTTTCAGCAATTTGTGGCGCAAAATATCATTACAATTAAATGGGCAAGTCTAACTAACAGTGGACGCTGTTCGTTGCCCTGCTACAGCAAATTATGGTCAAATAACTTGAAAACACTCACTGTCTAAGCTTGCTCATTAAGAATGGCGACTTGAATGAGGTGCCAGAAGATTGTTGTTACTTATAAAACTGTACTGCAGCTTGAGCTCATGCCATCAAAAGAGAAAAGGAAGAAAGATGGAAGAAGGCACGAATAAATTATTCTGGATGTGAGTTTTTTTTTGTGGATTGATAAGTCATTATATTATTTAATTGATAATGATTGATGATATTATTGGGAGCCAGCAAGGTAGGAGCATCGATGGTCTGAACTGATTCATATGGGGGTGTGGAGCTTATAACTTCATCAGGTTTGATGGGTCACATTTATATGGTTAAATGGGGAGTGTGAGCCAAAGGAATGGCAGCACATTCATCAATAATAGAAGTTCTCCATTTTGTTGCTTTGCCATAAAGTATTAAAAGAAACAAGAGAAAAGGCTGACCTTTGACATGGTGAATGAATACTGCAGGTACCTGAGCTGGCCCAGCAGTATGTTGGAATAGATTCCTCAGATTTTGCCATATCTTCGTGGCTTCCTATGTGTGCCACAATATTGCTACCTACTGTCTGCAGCTTATCAAAATTCATCTGTAATCTGTTTCCTGTTGCAGGATATTATCTGACTATTTAACATATTTTTCCAACCTCAAACCCACCTCACTTTACTGAGTGCTGAATCTAGAATTCATCCAATTCCTTTTGGAATGTTTCCAGTGAGTTAGTTATACTGATTTGCCATCTATAATTGCATAATTCAACAATTCTACATATAGCTTGTGGGTTTTTTTAAACTTGTAGTCATGCTCTCTGATTCTTTAACCTCTTTGCATCCATGTAGTCAACTTGTTTTTTAAAATATGGATCATGTCCTCCTTGTAAGGGACTACATAGTGAGTGTCAGTAGACTATTTATCCATGGGAGGCATCATAGCAGAATCCGATCCAGTCCTCAGCTGACATATATATGGATAGATATAGATGCACACACTTTTTGGGGGACTGGAGTGAAATAAGGGGCGGGAACCCAGCCTAGGAACACTAAGGCCAATTGTAACGCATCTTTCCTGCCAAACCCACCATTACTGTCACAATGGATATCACCTAACCAAGCTCAGACCTGGATCAAACCTGGGATCGACTTGGTCTATAAAGCTCAGTACCATACTATGCAGCAAAATTGCCCACTGATCCATCAAGAAAGCCATATGTTTACAAATATAAATAAACACACTCCTGAGAAGGGAAATATCCAAACTAGAAACTAATGGTGTCAGCTGTGGCTCAGTGCTAGATCTCTTACTTCTGAGTTAGAAGGTTGTGGGTTCATGTCCCATGCCAGAGATTTGAGCACAAATTCGTGGGTCTTCTATGTCTGAACTTGCAATAGTGCAGGAAGTGCTGTCTTTCAAATGAGATGTTAAACTGAGGCTCTGCCTGTCCTCTCAGTTGGATGTAAAAGATCCCATGACATGATTTTGAAGAACAGTGGGGGAGTGCTCCGCGGTGTCCTGGCTAATATTTATCCCTCAGCCAACATCACTAAAAAAAACAGATTATCGCGTTGCTGTTTATAGGACATTGCTGTGCACAAATTGGCTGCCAAGTTACTTACATTACAGTGGTGACTACACCTCAAAAGTACTTCAATGGCTGTAAAGTGCTTTGGGACAACCTGATGTCATGAAAGGCGTTATATAAAAGCAAGTCTGTCTTTCTTTTAAAATGCAGTTGAAATATCTGTGTCTTCTAGACTTTGCAGATAAAAACTACTCACAAAGAGGGAGTGATGCCGTTTTCCCCTCATCACGTGAGACAAACAGTGATATTTAATTGCACACACACTCTGGAAACATGTACAAAGTTACTATTTTCCCTCTGCGAGCATGTGCAAATTGTTCATTTGCAATTACGTGCATACCAATTGGAGATAAGATGCAAATCATAATTCAACTATATTAAAGATATGCAAATGTATAAAACTTAAATTTGCAAAGGGAAAGTTGTGAACAAAGGTGGCAGAAGAAAGAAAAAGCTATAGAATAGACATTGCATTCCCAGTGCAGCGAGAGTGGACTGAATTAAAGCAAGTGTTACTGATTTCCTATGATGTTGACTTTGCACAATATTGCAAAATATTACCATTTGTCCTTTGAGCTTCCTGCTTGGATTAGACCCAAAGTAGGACGGTCACTCATTGCATGGGAGGAATATCTGGTGCTACAACAGCTCTTAAGGGGCTGCTGCTATATAAAGATGAGCAGCATGTCTTTTGGCAGCAAAACTTTTTTCCTTTTCAAATCATTGAACAAAGAAATAACGTAATAGAACAGCACCTTTTTGAAGCAAATTGGCTGGCGTGTTTCCTACATTACGACAGTGACTACACTTCAAAAGTACTTCATTGACTGTAACGCGCTTTGGGATGTCCTGAGGTTATGAAAGGCGCTGTATAAATGCAAGTCTTTCTTGTCAAATGCCATGACTTCGGGCAAAGCTCGCCCACAGCACACAGCTCATTTGTAGAAAATGGGCACAATGGGAGTCCTGGTACCTGAGCTGCTCAAGTCGGCGTCTTAAAGGGAGGTCACAATTTCAGCTACTGTTAAAAATGTTTTTTGTACATTGTCAATTACATTATCGTATTTTGGTTTTATACATTAGTTACTGAGTAAAGAAAGAACTTGCATTTATATTGCACCTTATCATGACTTTAGGATATCCCAAAGTGCTTTATAACCAATCTGTTGCAGTCACTTTTGTTATGTAAGCAAATGCAGCAGCCAATTTGCGCACAGCAAGGTCCCACAAAATGCAAATAGGTAGTTCATTACTTTTGCATTGTTTGGGTTTTTTTTCCCTGCCAGTACTTTTTCATTATTCTTGGTTGTTGCTGCCATTTAAATCGCACCCTACAAAGTGGCGAGAATAAGTATTCCTTTAGGGGCTGCGAGGGCACAGCATGATTTAGATAAGACAGTGGTGTTCACCCGCAGCCATCAAATGTAGCTTCAATGACACCTGAGGCATTTTGTCCACAACATTCACTAGCCAGGACCCCCATTTATAGAATCTCCATCTATACCAGGACCTGTCAGTGAAGACATGTCTTTGCTGCCTCCATCTCACCAGACAGGCTGCCGCAGATTTGTGCCGTCTGTTATGGGATGATCCGCAGACAACAATTGGATCAGGGATATATCTTCCCACAGAACTGAAGATTACCACAGCATTATCTGACCTTCATTATCAGCTTCTTCTATCTCTGCTCACCTACTGCTTGTGGCTGCCTCAACAGATTCATGAACCAGGGCTGACGAGCATATCATTGGTCACCAGGGACCAATCTATCCAATCCAATGGTGGGATGATGGATTTCTGTAAAATGACTATTACCAGGGCAGCAGACACTCACTTGCATAATTATGTGCTTTAATGAAATGCTTTTCTGTCCATGAAGACCGTGGGATTCGTTGTAGGGTCGTGGATGGCCACATGTGGGCCATCTATAATACCCTGCATTTTGGGAAAACCTGCCACATTGAAAATGACAGTACCATCTCATGCTGCTGGTGGATTTCGATGCAGAAACCGATTAAAGAATTTGTCCTGGCAAATAAGGCATCTGTCATGTGCTGGCTGCATTAATGTGGTGTTAATTGACTAATTGGGCATGTATCTCCAAGGTGGCTTGGAATAATGCAGATGCATAAAATCTCAAGACTATGGTCACCTTCATAGCCACTGTTTGAGCCATTTCTGTCACAGATCTTGTCTGAAGATCAGGCTGGAGAAGACAGCATAACTCCGTGACTACCTCCCTGATGAAGTTTAGTGGCTGATGTCCTCCAATATATCTAGGTAGCTGTGCCAGGGTCAACAGATATGGCTGGTTGCATACGGATGGCAGCCTATCTCGGGTGAAAATGGACATCTCATCACATGACAACAAGATAATTACAGATGAGAAAGGCCATCCGGAGATATCTGAACAATCCCCATAGTAGTATCCAATTATTTCTTAAATGAATTTGGCTTTCACTGCTTTATTTGAAAGTTTATTCCACAATTATACCACTCTTCATGCGAAGAAGAATTTCCTGATATCAGTCCGAAAATTCCCTTTTACCAGTTTGAACGTGCCCCCTAGTTCGACTTCTGCAGCTTAATTTAAAGTGATATTCTGAGTTAATTGTTTCCATACCCTTAATAATCTCACATACCTTTACAAAATCATTTCTCAGAGACCTCCTTTCCAGGATGAAAAGCTCAAATTTCTCCAGTATTGCCTCACCAGCCTCGTGGCTCGTCTCTTCATTTCCTCCAGTGCTTGAATACCCCTCTTTTTATCTTAGCAACCAGAATTACACACAGCAGCCAATGTGCAGTCTAACCAAAGCACATTACCTCCTCTGATTCATATTCGACTGTTTAGCCTATGTAGTTTAACATCACATTAGCTATTGCTGCTTACTGCTCTTCATTGGTTGGACATGTTTAGTGTTTAATCTACTAAGACTCATGTCCTTTGCAGCTTTATCCTTGGCTATTTCAACACCATTCATGAAGTGCACATTTTACTGTTTTTCCCTCCTCTGTATAGTACTTTACACTTTTCTGCATTAAATTTCATCTGCTCTTGTTCTCCCCATTTACATAATTTGTCCAACTCATTCTGTAACGTCTGAGCTGCCTCTTCTGAGTTTCTGTAACTCTTTTTGAACATGGATTGCACATTGATCCTCCTCAGATCCTCCCCCAAAACAAGCAGAAAGAGAAGAATATCCAGAAGAATGGTCATCTTCTAAATTTTCCTTGCTCTGACTAACATTGCAATTTCCAAAAGAGCCAGAATTGGAAAATGCAGGAAGAAAAATGCAAAAACTAAGGCAAGAACACAGGCACCAAATGTATGCAAAAAAAAAATGCAGAGACACTAATATTAAAAGAACAAATGCAAGAATCCAAACTACAGCCACAAATATTGGCAGAGACCTTTTTAAGAGCGCAAGTTCTGAAAGCACAGAACGTGTCTTCTCTACATCATCAATTTGAAATGGGTACAGTAAGCAGACAGTGCGTTCCTGGCGAGAAATGGAGTATTTACATCACTGAAATAAATTAAAATAATTTATAGGGCCTTAGTGAGGCTATCACACATTTCATACGAGATCATATACGCTGGCCCAGTCAGCCACCGTTTTCCATCCAGTGTCCACTTGCTGACAAAAAATCAGTACAGGGTTTAAATTTTCCATGGTGCCTGAGGTTGCCTCAGAATTCCTCTGACATATCATGGATTTTGTCCAACCTTTTTTAATCTCCTGGAGGAAAGTTCTGTAAAATTGCTCCCTCGATATCCCTCTCCCCATAGATCATGAAGCTAAATTCCAAAAATCTATCTAACCTTACCAGCTGCTTCCCGCATACAAGCTTCATTATATATGTAACTTATTGATGCCAACCTTCAGAGTTTTATGTGGACAGTCGGTTTTTGGGTGACCCAGTGTAAAACTCCAAAATGCTGAAAAATACACCAAATATTGAAAATCAAAATTTTCTTCAGGGAGAGCACAGGGCTGCCATGTGAAAATAAGTCTTATGTTTCATTACATAGAATTTATAGCACAGAAACAGACCTTTCAGCCCAACTGCTGTATACCAGCGTTTATGATCCACACAAGCTCCCTCCCACCCCTCTTCATGTACCTCCCATCAGGCATTCAGGTATTTGTTTTTTTACCCCCTCCAATATAAACAAAGGAATGTTGAGTTTTTTTACATTTACTCAAAAAAGACCTGAATTATCAAATTTTACGGGGCTGTGTAAGCTTTTTTGAAGCTGTTGGCCAGTTTTTGCAGGTTTTTTTTTTAGGTTGGCATGTATATGAAGGACAGCTGCTCAGTAGAAATTATCTGGTTGGGAAATAGTGGGCAGAAGAAACCAGGTGAGAAACAGGTCTGAGGCCCACTCATTCAATCTCTTGACCCCATTTGCTTATGCTACCAATGAGGACTGTTGGAAAACCTACCCTTATAAAATATTCATATCAAATGTTTGGTAGCCAAATCAATGGTGCAGCAGCTAACAAAATAATACTCAGGACACAAGTCAAAACCATTTGAACATAATTGGAAAATGTATGTAACTGTCCAAATTATACTGGCTCTTGTTTGGGACTAGTTGTTGAAATATGTTCGCCAAGCATTAGAAACTTCCACTATTTTAAAGTAACAATTAAGGGAAAGTTTTTTGATATTTAGAATCAAATGTGGTTTAACCAAAGCCCTGGACTTGATTGTTCCAGCATTCACAGGCAGCTCGTCAGACGGGGAGGCGGGAACTCCAACGGTTCTGTTGCAACGCTGAGCTGGAAATTTTATCCTGGGGTGGGGAGGCTGGTTAGGCTGCTCAACATCCGGCACCAGTGGGCAGAATGTGCCCGGTGCCACTCCGCTCATTGGTACCTAAACATTGCGTCGCGGTCCAATGTGCATCACAAGACCCCGATTAACATATTTTAATAAAGTCCCCGCCGAAAACAGGTGGGCGCCTGGGCCGCCCATGCAGAGGACCCCAGGAAAATGGTGATGGGCCGCCCATGCAGAGGACCCCAGGAAAATGGTGATGGGCCGTCCATGCAGAGGACCCCAGGAAAATGGTGATGGGCCGCCCATGCAGAGGACCCCAGGAAAATGGTGATGGGCCGCCCATGCAGAGGACTCCAGGAAAATGGTGATGGGCCGCCCATGCAGAGGACCCCAGGAAAATGGTGATGGGCGGCAATGGGGCAGTTAATACAGCAACACAACGTTCGGGCTGCAACCTCCCACTTTCCCGCCCAGTAGAGCGACTTAAGTTTGGCCCCATTATGTGATATGTACTTTGCCAGAAGGCTAACACAGGACCAAATCAAAATTTAAAATGTACATTTGTATAATTTATTCAAACGTTCAAAGTAAGCACTCGCTACATTTCTGATAAACACAAATCAAAGAAATGAGTGTCATTTCCAGTTGTTGTTAATTAATACAATCCACATATTCATATTTATGTAAAGGTGCTGTAACGGTGTATGACATTGCAAATAATAATTGTTACCTTCTCCGCCAATACAAGTAATCCTACAAAAGAATTCAGTTTTTGTTTACACAGCTACACACATCCAATGTAAGAAGCAAAAACACCACCTTTTCCAGGTACTGCAGATGGCATCATGCCATAATCCCTGATTCAAAGCAGCTCCAAATAGGATGAGCTGGACCTCAGTTAAGTGTTGGGAGGTGGAGAGGATGCTGACACTGCTGCTG
Source organism: Heptranchias perlo (assembly GCF_035084215.1). Classification (NCBI taxonomy): domain Eukaryota; kingdom Metazoa; phylum Chordata; class Chondrichthyes; order Hexanchiformes; family Hexanchidae; genus Heptranchias; species Heptranchias perlo. Next base: position 37,859,277 of record NC_090329.1, on the reverse strand, counting down.
ATAACGATGATGACAGGAGGGCAATTCTTTCAATTCCGATTTAGCATATTTAGATACGTCAACTACAAAACAATCTTCTGTGTGAGCAAGAGCTGTCTGGAATTCACCCAATAGATCCAGGAGAAAAAGAAGGCCTGGAAACAGTAGATCTGAAGTTTCTGTAATCCTACTATTGCTACTGTCAATTGTAATTTGGAAAAGATCATACACACAACAGTAATAATACTCTGGCCATGACTTGATAGGCAGGCATGAATCTGTTGAGCAACAGGGAAGATGGGGCTCTCGTAGGTTTGGTTGAACTGCTGTATGATATTTGATCCACCTTGTTGTCATTAGTGGGAATTTTAAACTCCCAGGTGGGAATGGGGCGGGCGCGCAGTTAAAAAGGCTTGGGGTACTTTCCTCCCTGTCCTTGCTCGATTCCTGGTTGCCGCTATTTTAACCATGTACCCTTTTAGGCAGCTGAAGTGCCCACCAGAAATAGGAGGGCGCATGGTGAATACGTGAAAATCGGGTTGCTATGATGACGTTAAGCCCCGCTGGCATTTTAATGGTCTACCCAATGATGCCCTTCTCAGTAAAACCTGGTGGTAAAGATCAAGAAGCCCTCCAAGGTAAGTCAAAAACTTTCCTTAGAGGGTCTAGGAGGAGCAGAGCTGCTCCTCTGGGCCCCACAAGTAAAGTCTAGGCCTCTGCTCCTGTTGGTGCCGTCAGGCAATCTCCGGGTCCTGCGATTTTGATCTGCCTGAGGTCGGCCAGCTGCCTCTTTTCACCCATTCTGGGCAGCCAGCTGGCCAGTGGGGAGTAAATGATGCCTGGCTGTTAAAATGGGCCGAGACCTCTCACAGGAGGACTCCCGGCAGGAAGGCTGTTGGCTCCTCAAGACTTGCCCACCAAGGAATTAAGATCCATCCTATTGTGTCTGTCACGTCTCTCCAGATATGGTTCCAGAAACCCCTGGATCTGCTTTTCCCCCCCACTTCTCAAATAAGAAGTCTCCACAAATGCCTGAGTCAGATCCCATTTCAAACAGAAATGATGGACTTCCAACAACGCCTTCAGAGCAAAGGAAACGTGTTAAACATTCAGAAGACTCGGCCATTAAAAAATGGCAACCTCTCTTTATGATAAATCAAGGAAACAATGGCCACGATATTTACCTGGAGGTGGGGAGGGAGCGAGGAGTGGGGGTGGGGGAGGTTGTAGCGGCCGGGATAGCTGGAAATGCGAGGATTGCTAAGGTCCTGCCATGCAAGATCATGGGAGGGGTTGAAGAGATCGCGGGTCGGGGGGGAGATCACGGGGTGGGTTTGATGAGATTATGTGGTTGGTGGGGGGGTTGAAGAGATCGCGGGTCGCGGGGGAGATCACGGGGAGGGTTTGATGAGATTATGTGGTTGGTGGGGGGGGTTGAAGAGATCGCGGGTCGCGGGGGAGATCACGGGGAGGGTTTGCTGAGATTATGTGGTGGGGGGGGAGGTTGCGGTGGGGGGGGTGTTGAAGAGATCGTGGGTCGGGGGGGGCTTCGGATCGTGGGGAAGGAGGCCGATCGCTGCAGGTTTGCTTGGGGGAGTCAGGGAAAGCACTCCTGCTCCTCCTGGCCCACAAGCAGTGCTGGAAAAGCACTTACTTGCTGGAACCGGCAGCTCCTGCCTCCCTTCAGCTGCTGGGTTACCCAAGCCCTGGGAAACCCGGCCCGCAGCAGTTAAATGTAAAAGTCTGTTAAAATTTGAGGCACGCAGCCTCATTAACATATTTAAACAAGTGACCTGCCTCTCGAGCAGGTCGGTCGCCCCCGCCACTGACCTGCCCATTATGGGGAGGGGGGGTTAAAATTCCCCCCAATTTGTATTTTTTAATCTTTTTTAAAAAGTTTAAAAATTGGAAATGCTTTTGTCATGTGGTTTCAATAGAGTTTTAGCCAAATACATTTTAATATAATTCAAGAATAAAATAACATGAATATGCACCTCAAACATATTCAGGATAATGTTTCATTGTCCTGGCCTCCTTCTTTCTTCCACTGGATCTCATCAAAGAGATGTAACTCTGCCGTTTTTCTCGTACTTCAATGTTCTATTCGATCTGTCTATATTTCTCACACTTTTAAAGTCTGCTTTCAACAGTTTTATTAACACGTACAGTAAAACCTTTAAAGTTGGAGAGGAAAACAGCACAAGATAGGAAAGGTGTCTCCTTCTTTGATTTGCTTTCCATCTTTGTCTGATTAAGCCTCTAAAGCAACTAGGGAGTTTTTTCTACATTAAAGGCGCAATATCAATGCGAGTTTTGTTGTTGTATCAATGCAAGCTTTGTTGTTGTAAAACGTGTCAAAGGCGAACATTTCACCTTAGTGCTGAGTCTTAATTATGGGTGTCAGCCTTGGCTTAGTGGTAACGCTCTCGTCTGTGAGTCAGAAGTTTGTGGGACGAAGCCCCACTCCAGAGACTTGAGCACAAAATCCAGTGCAGTACTGAGGGAGTGCTGCACTGTCAGAGGTGCCGTCTTTCGGATGAGACGTTAAACGTCTGCTCCCTCAGGTGGATGTAAAAGATCCCATTTCAAAGAAGAGCAGGAGAGATCTCCTCAGGGTCCTGGCCAATACTTATCCCTCAACCAACACCTAAAAACAGATTATCTGGTCATTATCACTTTGCTATTTGTGGGATCTTGCTGTGCGCAAATTAGCTGTCGCGTTTCCTACACTACAACACTGACTATACGTCAAAAAGTACCAGATTGGCTGTAAAGCACTTTGGGACGTCCTGAGGTTGTGAAAGGCGCTATACAATTGCAAGTTCTTTCTTTAGTTCTTTTTTCTTTTACTGGTGAGGAAGACGGATTCTTCACTGACGTTCCCTGGCTGCAACGTGTTTCAACGATGGTGTCACACTTGAATGTGTCCATTTTCTCGGTGATGATGTCACGATACAATGGGGGTAATTCTCGTCTTCATCAATTAGATGGTAAGTCAGCAGAGCGGATCACCCACCCTTTACAGAAACTGGCCCAGTTTTCATCTCCGTTGATTTCAAGCGGTTTCTATAACAGACAGCCAATCTGCCATACCAATTTATCGCCAAAGCATTGACGACTAAAATTATTCACAATGTCGCTATTCAGTGCACATGTGCAGGTCAAAATGTCGTGGTCAGCCTGCGATTGCACGCACTGTGGGCCTCATAGTCCAGCCAGTTTACAGGGAGGCTGGATCCACATTACACAATCAAATGCAGAAGAGGGACTCTGTTAGCTCGCTCTCCCGAGATCCAGGCTGCACTGGAAAAGGGCCTGGTTCATTTGGATCTGAAGCCCGTATTTCTTTGATTAATTGAAATGATTGTATTTCCTTGTATGTCATAAATGAATGTATTACTAGCCAAAGTAGAAATGTGAATGTAGGCAATATGAATGCTTATGAAAGCAACCGTTAAAGCTGAAGGCCTTGAAATTATAAGATGCACCATGATTACCAAAGGTATTAAATTCCTTAGTCCATTATTTTAATTTTTTTTTTAAATTGGTTAATGCCTCTCGTAAAATAGCACACCAAATAATTTAATACAAATGTGTTAAGCATTCCTGTGCTAGTCTTCACACAGCATAATTTGAAGGCTTTAATTTTTTTTAATTTCCTTAGGGTGCAGCTCCAGTATTAGTTCCTCTAAATCCAGACCCTTCCGTCATTGTAAGTTGAACTGATGCTCTTTACTTCATTAGCCCCACCATCCCTTGTACCAGAGAGGGTCCTTTCAGTTTTGTCAGCGTTTCTTCGGCTCTTCTGGCACGTGAAAACCGATTCTGGCAGACACTGTCTGCCTTTTGACTGTTGCATTGGTATGATTTTCTGCAATTGGCTTGTAAGTCTGGCTCTTATTTCTGGAACCTGGGCCATGTTTTCTCGTCCTAAAATTCTTTTCCTCGTCTTTCAATAAAGATGCCCATTGCTGTATCTGAGAAACACTGTGCCCTTTTTCTTTCCTTTACTCTGTACACATTGCTTCCTTTGCAGGGACATTGTTGCGTTCAGTTTGAATACTTGAATTTATATCTGCAACGTGACTATATTATTTAGTATAATGTGCATTCTCGATCATAACAAAATGCTGCTTTTGACCCATGGCCGTAGTCCAGCACAGTCAGTCAGCTCTGCAGTAGATTTAGCACTGACGCCACACCACAATAAAATTGGGCCCTATTTCTGTAAGAGAAAGAGTGCTTGTTTCATTTGAGAACTATTCTGCAACAATCGGGAAGCAGCAGGAGTCTGCCGCTTGTGATGCGATACCTCAATGCAGTGAGCACAAACCACTTTAAAAAGCCAGAAGGGAAGTGACAGGAAATGTAACATTAAATTTGTCCTGCTAAAATAAATTGAACTGGCGCCTTTTAATATATGACTCTAAATAAAATAAACTATATAAGTATCCAGCTTCGGTGCAACAAGAGTCTTTGTGGCAAACTAATAAGTAACAAGAAACCATCTGAAGCTGTAAGTGGGATGTAAAGAGTGTCATAGTCAGCCGCCATTTTCCTTTAATAAGAAATGCCTGGATTACATGGAATTTCTAAACCTTAATCATAATTTTGTCATTCAGTAGGACCCACTACTATCTGCAAATCATTGCGCCATGTTAAACACACAACTTTAGGTGTTTCCCACATCACATGATGTTTTAATTAATCTGTTTTTTAAATATCAAATCTTAATTAAATACAAAGAATAATGTCGATAACAATTCTGCATGGGTGTAATCTTTGGTGATTTAATAGCATTAAGTAACATGTGTTTCTGCAGTGCACTTAGAATCTGAAACACTCCAACTGTATGAGTTTACTTTTATGTCCTCTTTGTCCAGCTTCTCTCAGCCCCTGTTGCCAGTCCTTAACAGATGGCACAAAGCAGCAATCCCCTTGGTGTCCCACCAAAAAGAAAGGGATCTGAGGGCCTGAGTGTGTTTGACAGTTGAAACAGATGATGCAGTACACCACCTATGTAAACAGAAATAGTGCTGGGACTGATATAGCACAGAGATATGACCCTGACCATAGAGCCAGTCAGTCTAGACTCCAGATGTGATCATAATGTTACCAGGACATTTCAAATCCAACTGGTAAATATTTCTAACAGACGACAGTGGTTTGGTCAGAAAAAGTGAGACAGAAGACAAAGGGAATGTTATAAACACATTGCAAAGCATTATGAGCAGCTTTCCAAAAATACGCTGCTTCTACAGTGATGAAAATAGCCGATTTGTTTCAAAAAAACATCTAGAGTCCTAACTGCTGTTGAGTTGGAAAACATCCACAGCAAACCCTAGCCACTTTGGGGCACACCAATAAATTACTTTTTTTTAATAGAAACCAACTGTACAATTAGTAAATTAAATTTGTTTCAGTCATATAATTACTTGAGTGCCTTTTTGAGGGGAAAGTCAATCCACTTGAGTTTTTACAAAAGCTGCATTAGAAAACCCGATAGACAACCCAGAAATACGTATGGAACCATTTATGGTAGGAAAATGTGAAGTACTTCAGCTAACCCTTTTACGGCTGAATTGCTGTGGCACTTTGCAGAATGCAAACCTGGTTTTAATGAAACTGGATAGGACGCACTGCTGCAATGTCTCTGCTTTTCTCTCTGTCTCTCACTCTCTTACTGCATCATTGCAAGAATGGTTTTTAGAGGCACACAGCCATAGGCAGCCCCCTCAAACTTTTGGAGAGGATCCAAAATCCCTAAAAAATTAAGACAAAAATGAAAATCCATGCAGCATAACTGCAAAATTGAACATAAAGACATTATTGGCGATTCCAAGCTTCTGAATTTCATGGGTGAGGAATGATTTCTACTGAACAATGAGCATCAAATTCATCTAATTGTCCAGAAATATAAAGAGAGGCTCCACATCAGCTTCCTTGTAATGGAAGGCCTAATAATCCTAACACTGATCCTGGGCATTATGTCTGTGATTGAGAGAGAAAGCAATCATAAGTATCTCTTACATGGATGTAACCATGGTTAGGGATAAGGCACAGACACCGCAAGAGCTAAGGGAAGATCTAGAGATGGAGAATAAAGTAAAACTCCTTGGGGAGGAGTAAAGTTCAGCTTACTCAGGAAAAAAAACAAGATTGCATTTAGGGACTAGGAATCAGATTGATTTGGATGAATACCATCCACACTTAATTTTTAAAAAATTAATTGGTGAGAAAAGTGCAGTTTGAGCATCTAGAGATTTCAATGCCAGACCTTTGCTGTATAGATCCATTAAAACCAGCCTTTTGCAAACAAAATGGATGACATGGATAAATAATCCTGCAAGATCAGGACAAATGCATCCTCAAACAGATACTCTTTTCTGTTGTGGGTGAATGCCAAATTTCTGTCATGACCTTGACTGAAGGCCATTCCCCTGACCCAGATGAGTTTTTCCTTCAGAATTTAGTCCCATTTCCAGCATACAGTTTGGGCCTGGGTCACTCTGGCCAGTGGCCCTCAATGCAATAGCAGGCCCTGATGAGTAAATTCTAGCACACTAATGGTTAATTAAAGGCCTTGCATTTATATTGTGCCTTTCATGACCCAAGGTTGTTCCAAAGCATTTTACAGCCAATGTGGTACTTTTTAAATGTTGTAACGTAGGAAACGCAGCAGCCAATTTGTACACAGCAAGGTCCCACAAACAGCAATGAGATAATGACCAGATAATCCATTCTTTTAGTGATGTTGGTTGAGGGATAAGTATTGGCCAGGACACCAGAGAGAACTCCCCTGTTCTTCTTTGAAATAGTATCATGAGACCTTTTATGTTTACCCGAGAGAGCGGACAGGGCCTTGGTTTAACATCTCATCTGAGAGAAGCCACCTCTGCCGGTGCAGTGCTCCCCTGATACTACATTGGAAATTCAGCCTAGATGTCATGCTCAAGTCTCTGGTATAGGACTTCAACCCACAAACTTCTGACTCACAGATGAGAGCGTTACCACTAAGCCAAGGCTGACACCCATAATTAAGACTCAGCATTAATGTGAAATGCTCGCCTTTGACACTTTTTACAACAACAAAACTTGCATTGATATAGCGCCTTTAATGTAGAAAAAACTCCCTAGTTGCTTTAGAGGCTTAATCAGACAAAAATGGAAAGCTAACTAAAGAAGGGTTGGCCAAAAGCTTGGTCAATGAGGGTTTTAAGAAGGGTCTTAAAGGTGGAGAGGGAGCTGGAGAGGCAGATGGGTTTAGGGATGGAATTTTAAAGTGTGGAGACTGGACTGCTAATAGTGCAGCCACCAATGGTGCGGTAAGGGAGGGGGTTGGACAAGAGGCCAGAGTCGGAGGAATGGAGAGCTCTGGGGGGAGTTGAGAGCTGGAGGAGATGATAGGGAGGGTTGAGGCCATGAAGGGATTTAAACATGAAGATAAGAATTTTAAATTGGAGGTGTTGGGGGACCAGGAGCCATTTAGGTCAGCAATGATAGGTATGGTGTGGGATAGGATATGGAAAGCAGAGCTTTAAATGAGCTGAAGTTTACAGAGCGTGGAGTATGGAAGGCAGGCTAGGATAGCATTGGTACTGTTGAGCCTGGAGATGAAAAAGACATGGATGAGGGTTTCAGCAACAGAGTGGCTGAGGCGGGGTGAAGGTGGATATTGTTATGGAGGTGGAAGTAGGTCGTCTTTGTGATGGAGAGGAAATGGGGTCAGAAGCTCAGCTTGGGGTCAAACAGGACACCAAGGTTGAGAACAGTCTGGTTCAGCCTGAGTCAATGGCTGGGCATTGGTGACAAGGGTACAGAGGTTGTGATGGGGGCCGAAGACAATGGTTTCAGTCTTCCTGACGTTTTACTGGAGGAAATTGCAGCTCATCCAGGACTGGATGTTGGATAATTTGACAATTTGAATCCGACAGGCTGGCCTGATTGACAGGCTGGCCTCAGTGAGACGGGAGCAGGGCAAGGAAGAGGACGTGAAAAGGTAAGTCTTCAGGTAAGTCTTAGATTGTAAGGATTGGGGGGGGGCATGGGTGGGCACAGGGGGCATGGGAGTCAGTCACGGTGGGGGGGGGGGGGGTTCAGTCATCAGAGGTCAGTCACCGGGGGAGTCAGTCATGTGAGGGGGTGGGGGGAGATCGGGGGCCATGGGAGGGCAATCGGGTATCAGTCACCGGGGGAGGGGTGTCGGGATCGGGGGTCATCGCAAAGGCCTGCGATCGTTGGGGGGGGTCCATGATTATTGGGGATGGTTCCACGTTTGTTGGGGGCGGTCCACGTTCATTGGTGGGGTCAGCGATCGTTGGGGGGGGTCACTATCGTTGGGGGGGGGGGGGGTCGCTGCAGGTAGGCTTGTTGGGCCTGGGGGAAGCACTCCTGCTCCTCCAGGCTCACAAGCTGTGCCAGAAAGGCATTTAACTGCAGTTTCAGACCTTCTCACCTTCTCTCACGTGGCGTGAAGGAGAAGGCCCGGGAATCCCAGCCCCCAGGGGTTGCAATCACAAAACCTGAAAAAATGGAGGCCTGCAGCTTCCTTGAAAGGTTTTAATGACCAAACTGCCTCCTGGGAGTGGGTTGGTTGCCCACCTCGTAACATGCCCCAGTGAAAACTGGAAGTTGGCGGTTTTGGGTTTTGGGGCGGGTCTGAAATTGTTGCAATTTTCAATGCCTCTTTCCCCCCCCCACCCCCATTTTTCATAGTTAAAATCCCGTCCCATGTGTTCAGATGTCGCCGAGAGACAGCATGTAAATGAGGAAGAGGAGGGAGGCCAAGGATAGATCCTTGGGGGACTCCAAAGGCAATGGCGTGGGGAAAAGAAGAGAAGCCATTGTTGGAGATGCTCTGGCTATGACTGAATAGGTAAGAGTGTGGAACCAAGTGACTGCAGTCCCACTGAGCTGGGCAACGGAGAATAGGAATTTTTATATTGAATGTACTTGACCCTACAATAAAATTCCACCCCCTACAGAGAATCATATCTCAAAGAATGTACTTTTGCTACAGTTGCTAGGGTATTACTCCATTCATTTTAAAATAGAATTTATGGACCATCAGAATTCTTAAAGGGGCCTTATGCACGTATTCCCAAAGCTACAATGCAGGCTTAATTTTTCCATGCTTTGTTTATACATCCTAGATAAGAAATTCTTTGTGAATACAAAATAAGCAATAGTATTTTTTATTATTTCCTGTTACGAATTCTCACAATAAGCCTCTATATGACAACCAAAGTAAATGTTCTTACTTTAAAATAATATACGTTGGACTTTCTAAATTATTATTTATTATTTGAATGACAGATTTTATTTAAAGTATTCCTACTGGAGGCATTTGGCAAGACTGCAGTCTGGCATTAAATATTGACACTGTAAAATGTGTGTGTTATTGTCTCAAGTTTCAACTTGGTTTGATGGTTTTAACAATCTGAATCTGCACTCAATTACACTAAAACTAAGAACCTCTGCCATTTTGAAATATTTTATATAAATCTTACAGCCCAAAGGCTATGTGAAGATGTAGCAACAGACAGCAACTGTAGAGGCCCTCGGCAAGCAGTCCAAATCTTAAATATCACCTATTCCGAGGGAATTCACCGTCATTATTTTATTTAGAACCCAGAAAAGCAATTGTTTGTTGGAGTGAGAAACAATAGTTAGTGGCAGGCTGATACTCTTTTTTTGTGACTTCTTTTGGATTTACAGTGTGATGGGCAGGAGCAAGTGGGTCTGTCTGTAGGGCCCATCAGTTGGTGTAAAGATGTGGGTGGGAAGGTGGGGAGCGCTTGTCACAGAGCCCTAAGTGTTTGGATATGGCCTGCGAGCATGTGGAGGAATCAGCGTGAAGCAACACACCTGGAGGAAAAGACAGCTAATCCAACCACAGTTCCATAAGACTGGCTCCATAAAGTCTAGCCAACATCTGGAATGGATATCAGGAGACACTGAGCAGCCCCGACTGGCGCACTATCCTACCTTTGTACTTTCGTTTAAAATGTAAAAGCAAACAGACATCAAGGATATATTTATGTTCAACCGTCTTTGAGTAGCATTTCTACCTCGATCGGCTACACTTGAAAAGTTTCATGTTTTTCACAGATCGTCACTGATAACAAAATGCAATTCTGTAATCGTCACATTGGCCGCTTTTGTCGTCTGTAAATTATCATCATTTTATGTGGATTTTTAAACAAAAAAATTAAAATGACGATGAATACCAAGACAGTTAGCAGAGCATTAAGGTTCATTTTTCTTTTGTAGGTATTAATTGAATGTCAGCCAGCTCCACAGTGCTCTGCTGATCCCCCTTTACAGCAGCTTTAACCCTTTCTCCAGCACATCCTTTAAATGCATTTTCGATTCTGACCCTATAAGGCAACAAAAAGCAACTTGGCTCCATTCAAGCTGATATTTTCAATTTTATTCAGGCAGACAGCTTTATTTTTATTAGGAGTTGTGAAAGTGTCATTTTGAAGAAAACCTTTTTTTTTTGGTTTGGTATTCTATGCGCATCTAGATATTAATCAATGATGATATTTTTAGTGGAACAAAATATATTGCTTCCAGATTTCCCTGCTATCAGAGCCGTACATGTATAATATATTGGGTAGCAGTTGGCTTGATGTGACTTTCCAGGCAATAGCATGATCGAGGGATTCCGATAATGTCATGAACTGCGAGAGTGATGCTTGATCCATTGACAAAGTCACTGGAGCCCCAAGATCATGTTGCAAGCTTGATTTTATTGATCAAAGTCAGCTGTTACAGATTCCCTGCTCCCCATTCAGTTGGCAAGTGCAATGGCCAGTGTGCTACTGAGCCCCATAGACCAGGATGTTCCCAGCTTCAATCCCTAGTCTATGCAGAATAAGCTGGTTTTAGCCAGGAGTCAGTAATGATGCTACAATTCACCTCAGCACTCCTGGGCTAGGTGAATAGGAAAGATCAGCCAGGGTTTGGAGCATTTTTGATCACTATCCAGTGACATCTGCTGAAGACCATGCCATGTATGTATATATGTATGGACATTGGGTAAGGACAGGATCAAATGCAGTTGTGGTGCTTCCACAGTCAAATAGTCTTCCAACAGTGATGCTCTAGGTTATAACAAACTAATCCCAGTAAAGAGCGTACGGTGTATGAATGACCAGGAAATTGCAAGTGCTGTGAATTGGGCACAGTGACTTACACAAGACTCCACGCCAGAAAATTCATCCTAATACCTTTAGGAGAGAAGGGGGTAAAAAAATTATGATGTTGTGTATCTAACAAGCTCTGTATGTGAAAACTGAAATTGGTCATCTGTTGACTTCCCCAGGGTTCACCACATAGCATGACAGGAATGGCAATAGGGCAGATTTTGGTAAGCCTGCTATTGCATAACGGGAAAAGACTGATTTTCTTCTTCCCTCTGATGTACTGCAAAAGCAAATTATGGGTTCAGATTTCCCACTGAATTTGTGGTTCGATAAATAGTGTACGCATGCAGGAAAGATAGAAAAACAGCTTTTCACCCTTGCACTATTTTCACCCCCTGAAGAGAAGAGCTGAGAAATGAGCCTATGGACTGGAATAAAGGGTAGCAGGCCGAGTCCAACTGGGTTCAAATCTAGAGCCTGCTTTAAACAACTCTTTATTTGTGACACAATCCGACAAGTGAGCACAGATAGGAACCATTAATAACAGGTATTTTCTATGTACATATGCCATTTACTTTCCTTAAAACATTTCTTTTGGAAAGGTGGTGGAGGGGAATATTTAAAAATTGTTTGAAAAGAATATTGCTTGCGTGGTTTGAATGCAATGTGGTTGATTCTTAACTGCCCTCTGAAATGGCCCAGGAAGCCACTCAGTTGCACAATCCAGCTAAACAAGTCATAAGAATAAAACCGGACGGGCCACATGGCATCGGACCACTAGGCAACGGACACGACAAAGGCAAAGGCAAACCAAGCCCAGTCGACCCTGCAAAGTCCTCCTCATTAACATCTGGGGACTGGTGCCAAAATTGAGAGAGCTGTCCCACAGACTAGTCAAGCAACAGCCTGACATAGCCATACTGACAGAATCATACCTTTCAGCCAAAGTCCAAAAGTCTTCCATTACCATCCCTGGTTATGTCCTGTCCCACCGGCAGGACAGACTGACCAGAGGTGGCGGTACAGTGATATACAGTCAGGAGGGAGTGGCCCTGGGAGTCCTCAACATTGACTCTGGACCCCATGAAATCTCATGTCATCAGGTCAAACATGGACAAGGAAACCTCCTGCTGATTACCACCTACCGTCTTCCCTCAGCTGATGAATCAGTCCTCCTCCATGTTGAGCACCACTTGGAGGAAGCACTGAGGGTAGCAAGGGAACAGAATGTACTCTGGGTGGGGGACGTCAATGTCCATCACCCAGAGTGGCTCGGTAGCACCACTACTGACTGAGCTGGCCGAGTCCTGAAGGACATAGCTGCCAGACTGGGCCTGTGGCAGGTGGTGAGAGAACCAAAACAAGGGAAAAACCTTCTTGACCTTGTCCTCACCAATCTACCTGTCGCAGATGCATCTGTCCATGACAGTATTGGTAGGAGTGACCACCGCACAGTCCTTGTGGAGATAAAGTCCCTTTTTCACACTGAGGACACCGTCCAACGTGTTGTGTGGCACTACCACCCCGTGCTGAATGGGATAGATTCAGAACAGATCTCGCAGCTCAAAACTGGGCCTCTATGAGGCGCTGTGGGCCATCAGCAGCAGCAGATTTGTATTCCAGCACAATCTGTAACCTCATGGCCCGGCATATTCCTCACTCTACCATTACCAACAAGCCAGGGGATCAACCCTGGTTCAATGAGGAGTGTAGAAGAGCATGCCAGGAGCAGCACCAGGCGTACCGAAAAATGAGGTGCCAACCTGGTGAAGCTACAACTCAGGACTACATGCATGCTAAACAGCGGAAGCAACATGCTATAGACAGAGCTAAGCGATTCCACAATCAACGGATCAGATCAAAGCTCTGCAGTCCTGCCACATCCAGTCATGAATGGTGGTGGACAATTAAACAACTAAAAGGAGGAGGAGGCTCCGTGAACATCCCCATTCTCAATGATGGCGGAGTCCAGCACGTGAGTATAAAAGACAAGGCTAAAGCGTTTGCAAATATCTTCAGCCAGAAGTGCCGAGTGGATGATCCATCTCGACCTCCTCCCGATATCCCCACCATCACAGAAGCCATCTTCAGCCAATTCGATTCACTCCACGTGATATCAAGAAACAGCTGAGTGCACTGGATTCAGCAAAGGCTATGGGCCCCGACAACACCCTGACTATAGTGCTGAAGACATGTGCTCCAGAACTAGCTGCGCCTCTAGCCAAGCTGTTCCAGTACAGCTACAACACTGGCATCTACCCAACAATGTGGAAAATTGCCCAGGTATGTCCTGTCCACAAAAAGCAGGACAAATCCAACCCGGCCAATTACCGCCCCAGTCTACTCTCAATCATCAGCAAAGTGATGGAAGGTGTCATCGACAGTGCTATCAAGCGACACTTACTCACCAACAACCTGCTCACTGATGCTCAGTTTGGGTTCTACCAGGACCACTCAGCTCTGGACCTCATTACAGCCTTGGTCCAAACATGGACAAAAGAGCTGAATTCCAAAGGTGAGGTGAGAGTGACTATCTGTGACATCAAGGCAGCATTTGACCGAGTGTGGCACCAAGGAGCCCTCGTAAAATTGAAGTCAATGTGAATCAGGGGGAAAAGTGTCCAGTGGCTGGAGTCATACCTAGTGCAAAGGAAGATGGTAGTGTTTGTTGGAGGCCAATCATCTCAGCCCCAGGACATTGCTGCATGAGTTCCTCAGGGCAGTGTCCTGGGCCCAACCATCTTCAACTCCTTCATCAATGACCTTCCCTCCATCATAAGGTCAAAGTGGGGATGTTCACTGAAGATTGCACATTGTTCAGTTCCATTTGCAAACCCTCAGATAATGAAGCAGTCCATGCCCGCATGCAGCAAGACCTGGACAACATCCAGGTTTGGGCTGAAAAGTGGCAAATAACATTCACCCTAGCCAAGTGCCAGGCAATGACCATCTCCAACAAGAGAGAGTCTGACCACCTCCCCTTGACATTCAACGGCATTACCATCACCAAATCCCCCACCATCAACATCCAGGGGGTCACCATTGACCAGAAACTAAACTGGATCAGCCACATAAATACTGTGGCTACAAGAGCAGTTCAGGGGCTGGGTATTCTGTGGTGAGTGACTCACCTCCTGACTCCCCAAAGCCTTTCCACCATCTACAAGGCACAAGTCAGGAGTGTGATGGAACACTTTCCACTAGCCTGGATGAGTGCAGCTCCAACAACACTCAAGAAGCTCGACACTATCCAGGACAAAGCAGGCCGCTTGATTGGCACCCCACTCACCACCTTAAACATTGACTCCCTCCACCACCAGTGTGTACCATCTACAAGATGAGCTGCAGCAACTCGCCAAGGCTTCTTCAACAGCACCTCCCAAATCCGCAAACTCCACCACCTAGAAGGCCAAGGGCAGCAGGCGTATGGGAATAACATCACCTGCACGTTCCCCTCCAAGTCAAACACCATCCCGACTTGGAAATATATCGCCGTTCCTTCATTGTCGCTGGGTCAAAATCCTAGAACTCCCTACCTAACAGCACTGTGGGAGAACCGTCACCACACGGACTGCAGCGGTTCAAGAAGGAGGCTCACCTTCTCAAGGGCAATTAGGGATGGGCAATAAATGCTGGCCTTGCCAGCAACACCCCCATCCCATGAATGAATGAATAAAAAAAGTAGACAGAAGAAATGGACACAAATGTTTATTGGGAGGTGCATTCATGTGAGCATCTCATACAGAGGGTATAAATTGGTCATCGCTAAAATCAAATTCCTATATGCATTCTGCATATGCTGTACATGGCAGAGAAGTCCCAGGTTTGTACCTGTGTGCTATTGTCCATAACTTAGTGCACTAATTTGCACTCTTGTACCGTACAAAGGCAGAACTAAGTTCTATATGCCATGCATATAAGCCTGGAATACCTGCTGTGCAATATTATTGTACAAACCCTCACCGCTATTTATTAATGGTTCCATCATGCGGACGCTTTAACTGCTGTTAACAGAAGCGATAACCTAATTATTTTAAAATGGCAGACAGAGGAAATTGATTTAAGCGTGCCCAGGACTCATATGATAATGTTGCACCATGTCATTTCCAGGCTATGATTTTTGTGAGCTTCTTATTATTATGTGTTTATAAGTGCCTACATTTGTGTGTTAAATGTTGGGCAATTACACGCAAATATACATCTGGGAGGCTTCTGCGTGTCTGCAGTATGTCTGGAAATACATATAGAGTGTAATGTGATGACATCTCTCTAAACATGTCAGGACCATTTTCCTTATACTGGACATACAAATATGATCCAATTGTACATTTATAGTCAGCCTGTACAGTGCTCCAGACAAATTACTGCAGGAAAACAGGCCTGTCAGAGAAGAGCCTTCCAAGGCAGTAGAAAGGAATGTTAAAGGAGGTGATAAGTGTCTTTCAGATTATCCAGATGACAATGTGTAAAAAGAACTGCTTCCTTTAGGCCTGCTCAAGGACAAACACCAACCTTGTACCTCTGTCCAATGCTGCAATAATTCCATGTGTCTCACATTGGAAACAATTTTCTTTAGTTCCAAAAGGCCTTGGTGAGTTTTCTACGTTACTGCTGAAATTCTTTGTTTCCATTCTTGCCTTTTTGCTTAGTAGCGATCAAGATATTTCTTGTTACATCAAAGATTTGTTGTTACAAATGTCCCAATATAACCAATGCCACTAATACATCAGGAAATGAAGTTACAAGCTGCATTGATTTTTGTGAAAACTGTGGAAATCAGCAGGTGGATTTTCCCAGTATCAAAATATCCTTTTCTACGTGGCTAACATTGATAAAAATGCTATTTACAGGCAGTGAGCTTCAAAATCATTCCCAATCAGTGCAGCATTTCCGGTTAATTTGCAAAATCCCAGATTTTGACCAGTTTGATCACCTGAGATACAGCATAGCCTGTCCCTAATAAGCATGGCAGCAGCGGATGAGGTTCCTCTGGGTGAGCGGACCACCATTTACTCCTTCCTTTCAAAGGTTTCCCCACTGTCATCATGGAGTGCTTGGTGAGTCTCTATCATCTGCCGCTGGGATAACAATAATAAGAGTACTTTATAATTTATTTTAAGAATGATAAGATTGACATGCCAGCGGTGTAGTTGGGAATCAGGTCTGATCCATGGCAGTCAACTGTGCATTGATTTGCTCTTATAGTGCAGTTGGAGGAGGTAACACTGTGAGCTTAATGTAGCCCCATTTATTCTGGTAACAGAGCTAATCCCAAGGAGCCTAGTATGCACCTTTTTCTCTGGTAACATGGGAGAGGTGGCAATCCACAGTAATCTAGTGCATACCTGTTAATTAAAGAAAGCTCTTGCATTCATATAGTGCCTTTCACAACCTTAGAACATCTCAAAGCGTTTTACAGCCAATCAAGTACTTTTGAAGTGTAGTCATTAGTGTGATGTAGGAAATGCGGCAGCCAATTTGCGCACAGCAAAGTCCCACAAACAGCAATGTGATAATGACCAGATAATCTGTTTTTGTGAGTTTGGTTGAGGGATAAATGTTGGCCAGGACACCAGGGAGAACTCCCCTGCTCTTCTTCAAAATAGTGTCATGGGATCTTTTACATTCACCTGAGAGGGCAGATGGGACCTCGGTTTAACGTTTCATCTGAAAGATGGCACCTCCGACATAACAGCACTTTTATTGCATTTATTTATGTATTTATTTTCTCTGGTGATGTTGTTGTTGTGAGGGGGAGGGGCATGACACCTATATTGGAAAGACAATGATCTCCTTTCCCTGTCAGATTTGGTAGCTTGGTGGATCGGGAGGAGTGCAATCCCTGGCAGTGTCGAGGTGCGATTGTTTTGACTAGTAGTAACAGTGGGGAAATACATTTGTGTTGCCCACTGGTCTGGGGTGACCTGCATACTGGCTGTTTTGATCTGGAATGAAACTTCACATTTACCTTTATACATTGGCCAATTACTGGTGCTCTGACAAAGCAGAATTTCATGTCAAATCCCACACACAAATCAAAGCCTCATTCCTAAAACTATGGTAATGAATATTTCACAGAATGTATTTGAAAGGCGCGATTCCTACAGTGAGGGTTCGTTGACTGTTGTCTTGCAGCCATTTTGTTTGAGGCAGCTGTTTGAGGCATTTTAAATATGATTGCAGTCCATTTTCTGCCTTGCATAACAATTAAAAGAAAAAGATTCATCCCAAATGATAGAACATGAATGAAGCAAAGTTAATTGATCTGTATCAATAATCATAGTAATTTAAGTTTTTACACAGAGCAGAGGTGACTTACTACTTGAAATAGGGAATGGCTGTTTTCTGTTTAATGTTATTTCGCATGATGGTGGTCATCTTAAGCTTGTGCAATCACTCAAGGGAGGAAACAAAACTGACCTTCAATAAGAAGGTTGAGTCTGAGTTTTTTTATTATATTATTTTTTGGCTGGATTGAGAAGAATGCTGCGAAAATGTGGAAAAGTGGAATCCATACAAAACCACATCTACTGTGTTGTTAAGCAGCCCTCCTTATAACTAGGTTTATTTAATCCTAGCTGAAGGAGCTCAGTCAAGGATTCTAGTGGATCTCAAACCTTAATAAGATGAATCTCTGATCAATGAAAGGACCTTGGACCTTCATCCAACAATTTGGCCAGGATTTTCTCCACTGTCCCACAAATCGGGTGGGATAGCATTAGGAACATCGATGAAAATCGGACAGCACTATTCCCTGGGATAGTGGTGGAGAAGCCCCAAACTGCAAGAATGGAGGCTGAGGGTCCTTGTAGTGGGTTCCTCTCCCTCCAGTGCGGCCTCAGATACCTACCTTTGTATGGCTCGGTCTCAGCCAAGGCTGCCTACTTCTCAGGGATGCCATGGCCCCTTCAAGAGCTCTCTTGCCTCTTTGGGTACCACTGCAGCACCACCCCGACTTTCCTGGGGACCATTGGTGAGCTCCCGTTTGCTGGCGGGAGTCTGACCAGGAGTCCGCCATGAATACCTAATGACCTGCAACCCAGGAAATTGGGCCTGATCATGATAGGGTTGGGGCAGAAAAAGAAAAATCCAGTGCTCAAGGTTTTTTAATGAGGAGATTAATTTTTTTGTAATTATCAATAAAGTTCCATTTTTAACTTGTAATTTACTTAGGGAAAATCTTTATTTGGAATAACTAAACTTTAAACAGCTAGTTTACAGTGAAGACCTACCAGCAGAATATAAGGACATGACAATAAGCAGATTCTGTACTGTGGCTCCTGTCCAGTTTTCAATGTAGGAATATCATCTGTGGAATGTAAGAGGTTGGGTGAATGCTGTTAAATTGATATTTTATTCAATTACCCTCTAGGTCAGAGAGGAATTTCACAGTTTTACCTTCTTCAAACCTTTACTTTCTTCAAGCTTCCCTCAGGATATTAACCACTGGAGCGCTACTAATGAGATAACTTGTTTTGGCAGCATTCGCCTGCCTGTGTTTCTGATGAATTTTCTCATTGGGACAATTCAAATTTCCAAATGTCATCTCAATTTCAGCATAGTAACTTGAGTGACCAGGTCAAACTACATTGTTCAGTCTCTGGACTAGTCTAAAGGACAGCTTTTACAGCCATTTCTATCTAATCAGAGATTGATTAAAATAATACTTACATTTGTATAGCATGTCATCATGTCAAAATAAGCTACCAGATTTCACTAATTTTGACATGCATTGACTGTTGTAATGTAGGCAAATATGGCAGCCATTTTGACATAGCAGCAGCCCACAAACAGCAATGAGATCAATGAAGAGTTTGTGGCCTAGAAATTGAAATGATGCATCCAAAATGGCGGGCTGTGCACACGCATTGTGCGCTGGAAGTGCCATATTGGTTTAGGCATCAAAAGAGGTGTCCATGGTCCGCATCTGAGGTATACAAATAGGGGGCCTAATGGCTGCTTGATGGCCTCTTTACCAAATTGGTTTGCCCTTAACGCAGCCGATGCCGGCACTGATTACATTCGATAAAACATGGTCTACATGTGGCTTAATCAGCAGTCCTTAAAGGGACTGCTAGAGGCGGCCACCAAAAAGGTAAGTTTGTAAAATATACTTACCTGAGGATGGAGCTGGGAAGTGCAGGAGTGTTCCTCCTGGCTCAACTGCAGCTCCGATGACCGCTTGGCCCCCTCCCAATCACCCTCTTCTCTCTCCCGATCGCTGCCCACGTCCCTCTCCCTGCCGCATCCCCTCTTCCAGTCGCACAACCCCTCTCCCAATTACATCCCCCCTCTCCCAGTCCAGATTACAAGGGGATGCTATTGTACAAGTAGATATAGGGCAGTGTGAGTACATTCCCGTAAAAGTAAGACATTCAATCCATTTAAGGGAGCAACTGATGCCACTGAACCCTGAGAAGGTATCTTTGGCAGATCCAAATCTGTAACAATGATACAGTGATGTCCTCCAAAGTCATAGTGAAGTATTAATGTGCCTAAAATGATGTAAAAGCTGATGATCATACATTACTTAAGATATTGGCTTCACAGCAGAAACTATCAAACAGATCGTTAATCTTAGATTAAAGCCCCTAGGGTCATATTAATATTTCTGAAATTAGCTCCACTCTTAATGTTTGGATGTTACAACAATTACTGAAGAAAACCCAGCATTGTACATTTTGGGTACTTGCAAATGAAAATGACAAATATAAACTTTGAGACTAATTTATAACTATTTTGCTATAACTTTGATCTTAAGGATTGTGCTGCTATCTAAACACAATGTGCAAGTCAGCCATTAGTCAGATTTTTACACTATTGGTTCAGCTAGCAGTTGGCAATTTTCTATTCTGCTTTCAAAGTATAATTTAATAACAATAAATCAAATAATCAACTAATCCATTTGAGAGTTGTCTTTAATTATAGATGAAGTATGCCAGACGTTACTCCTTTTTTGAGAAACTTTACTGTATGTCTGAAATTGTTTCCATTTCTCAGCAGTAATCTCACTACAAGTACAGGAGTACTTAGAACTCAACATAATTAGTGAAGTTTTGTAAAGTTCCAAATACGAAATTATTCCATACCGTCTCCTGACACGGTTACATCATTCTCCAAGCACTTGGTGCATGGAAATATGTACAATGTCTCCTATCTGTTCATTGTTATATGTTGTAACTAAGAAAAGACACCAGAATGGGATAAGTTTACAGGATCAACATCTTACATTCATCTTTCAGATGAGGTCAGATGAAGGAAACTAAGGCCCAGTTCATCTGTTGAGATAGATGTGAAAGATCCCATGACACTACTCAAAGACCAAGATATTTAGGCGAAAAGATTTATTTTCAGTAGGATAACATATTTACACAGCGTCTTTCATGTCCTCATGACATCCTAAAATGCTTTGCAGCAAATGAATTACCTTTGAGGTGTGGTCACTGTTACTGTGTAGGCGATTGCCTCAGCCAAGTTACGCACAGCAAGGTCCCACGAACAGCAATGAGATGAATGACCAGTTAATCTGTTTTTCAGGGTATTGGTTGAGGGATAAATGTTGGCCAGAAACAGCAAGATACTATGAACATACAAAATTGATGGGCAGGAAAAGTCCAGATGGTCCATCGACCCTGCCCCACACCATGATGGCACCAGCCCATCGTGGCTAAACACTTCTTCCCACCCCCAACCTCCTACCCTCACAACCACCCCCACAGCCACGTAATCTCCTGGGAGAGGCAAAAAACAAAAAGAACCCAAGGTTGATAAGGAAAAAGATTCTCTGTAAAATTCCTCTCCAACCTCCTCAGGCAATCGAAACCGGTTTAGGAGATCACATGGACCAAGTGTTATCTATAAAGACACTTACCTTCTATATGATGCGATCTCTGCCACAGTCAGGAACCAGTCCAGCTCCCTCTTGAAGGCCTGCAGAGAGTCAGCACCCACCTCACCAGCCAGCAATTCTCTGGGGAAAGAAGAACCACGTAACCTCCAGCCTAGCCCTACTCTTCCATAGTTTAAACCCGTGTCCTCTGGTCCTCCCCAATCTGTTAAAATATAATAATCTATCAATCGGGACGCTTTCCAGCCCTTTAATTATTTTATATTTCACTAACAGGTCACCTCTAAGTCTATGCTACTCTAAAGTAAATAGACCAAGGTCCTTGAGCCTATCCATTATGATACCAGTACTGTCATGCTTAACAAAGATGGGATTAGTCCTCAGCTGATCAAAATATCGTCTTTAAAATATATTCCTTACTCAATTCAATAATCTGCAAGTCATTTGGATGAAACAATCTTTGGAAAATTTCCGATGCGATGTCATACATGAGCAATGCAATTCTCATGTCAACCTCACAGAATTCAATTTCACAAGCAAACTGAACTAAAACTGAACAGCTGGAACAGTGTTTTTGTGTCAAAAGAAGTCTTTCTTGTCACATTGAGACATTAACTATCTTCTTCCCAAGGCTATCTCTTGATGGGTCAGCCATCAACGATAATTAATTTTTCTCTTTCCCAGTCTGCGAACTTGCATACATCAACATTTCAAAGAGAGACTACCCAGCCACCAAGCAATCTTTGACCTAATTAGTTTCTGACACAGGCATTGGCACCTACAAAGTAGCTAGCTAACTCTCATTAACAATGTGGATGGACCTTGTCAGTTATATGTACTGGATTCCCCCTGTCACAGAGACAAAGGATTCCTTTAAAGATGCTGCTAAATGAAACCAATCTTTAAATCACATTTACTCTCTATCTAAAGATATATTAAAAAATAAGTCCAGAAATCTCCCAAATCGTTACAGCATGTATACCGCGAAAAGATGATGAATGCACATTAGTAATTCTGTTACATAAAGCAAAAGCACTTCATAATGTTTTGTGCTCTACTAATGTAGATGATAAATATTAAATAAAATTGCATTAACAATATTTTCCAGTTATTTGCAGTATTTGTCATGTTATTGATGAATCATGCCTAGTGAGGAGCCCATCATTTTAGTGTTGTGACTATTAGGTTGGCCACAGATCCAATTAAAAATCAGTTTAGGTCCACAAAATTCTGTTGCATAAATCATCATTCTTGTTTTTTGTTTGTTGATCATTTTTACGCAATGTATAACCCTGCAGGCTAGAAATGACACATTAAGTCAAGAATAAATATAACTGTACTACATGAGAAAACATTTTAATTTACAATAATTTTTTATCTTTGACTCTCCATTTAAAACTGAATTACTCCACAGTTTGTATATTTTATTTCATTGCAATAATAAGTTTCCAGACCTCATGAGAAAAATAATGCCCTGTCAGTCCTAGTGTCAGTGTACTCACATAGTGAGAGTGTCAGAGTGTTGGCTTGGGAGTCTGAGTGGTGCAGTGAGCGGCACAATTTCCAGCTTAGGCGAACGGGAAGAACATCTCTCTTTGTGAGCTGTGAAGAGTGCTATGTGAACCTGGTCAGCACCAATCCACAGTACAAAACTGCAAATGAATTGCTGACATCTGAGCTCCCGTGGAGAGTTGGTGTGGGATTGGAAAGGGCTGATGTTCCTGTGGCTACCTGCTCCTGGGCGCTGGTTAGGAGGAGCGCACCCAAAGTGTGCTCTACCTTACCATAACCCTGGCCATATTCGCTCACTCAGATCATTAACCCGGGCCTAGTGCACTCCAGATTCAGGCCTGCCCCTTGGCAAGTTCTCACACCTGAAGAAGGTGCTGCTGCGGGCCTGAGCTTTCCAGCTGCTGTCCAAAAGCAGCAGTCAGAAGGTTTCCAGCACCAATCCCTGGCCTGATGTCCCTGAAATAAAAAGCAATTTACTCTTTGGATCCTGTTGTTCCTACTGCCTGTCCCGCTCTGCTCCTCCAATCAGCTGGCTTAGGGCCATTTCTCCTCAGCGCCCATCAAAATGGGCACACCACCCGTGATCCAGTAGGAAGGTAAAATGGGAAGCCCACAAATGCCCCTACCCACCTCATTAACATGGCAGTGCTCCATCTGGGTGGAGCTTATAGCCTTGTCCTCGAGGCAAGCCCTGGAAATCCCAGGGGCAACACAAAGGGCGGTGGAGACATGACTCATTGGTCTCCCCATCCGCCCACCCCCACCTCCTTTGTTCTGGAAATTGAGTGTTCCCCGGATGCAATTGAGGGGAAAATCGGCCTTGAAATGTCACACTTATGCAGTAAGAAGTTCTGCTTTGAAGTTGAAAGTTAAGGCACATTGTTGGAGTAGAGTAAAGGGAACAATTCTGCACCTCATCTGCATTATACATGACCAGAGAGTGTCAGAAATTGGCATTGGGTGTCAGAACTATTCCATCTAGAAGAGGACAAAAAAAACCTCAGCCTAGAAATTTCTGTTAGAGTTATCAGCAGACAAAGGCTTAATGCATTTGCAGGGCATTAATTTGTCTGCTACTTTAGCAGAGGTGTTAGACCATTTAAAATAAGCAGGTTTATACGGGCATTAGAAATGCAGCTAGAGGAATGTCATATGAATGTATTTAAGTGCTCATCCACTAATAGCACCAGCTATCATCAGTTCTTTTAAAAATGACTAAAAACTCCTGAAAAGCAAGGTGAGGGAAGACCTTGATGACAAACAGTAAAACAAATGCAAGATAAATAGACACAGATATATACCAGAGCCGACTTATTACTGAGGCAAACACGGCCACTCTGCCCACGGAAACTATGGCTATCCACAGCTGTTAGTGTTTTGTTATTATACTGAAACTTGATTTGCATACCTCAGCAACAAGCTTTGTCAGTATTTTATCTTTATCACGCACATGTAATAAGTAGGGCTGCCAACTTTTACGAAGTCCAAACCCAAAGCGATAAGGGAAGGCATAGGGGTGGAATCACAGCTTGAGTTCTGATGTGTTCTTTGCTATCATGAAAATTCATATTTGTACATCAGTCTGTACATCAGAAGACACAGAAGTAAGTGCAAAAACCAACTGTTTAGTGCAGTCCCAAACTTGGACTTAGTGCAAGAATGAGGACATAGTTGGGATCTCAGACAACTGCAAATTCTGGTACAATTGATCATTAAGTTTTTCCAAAAAATTCAGATTCAATAAATTAGTATGCACATCCCCTGTCTGTTTATGATACTAAATGTAGCAGTAGTCAGTAAGATGCAGTGCACTCCTTTCTACCAGTTAATGTTTGCTTACCCATTGGATGCAACTTTGGCTTTGGCCGTAGGATCTCCTGCTGTCTCTCATGCTTGAAATCACTTGACTTTTAGCCAAACCATGTGATCAGTGGGGCCACACCAAAAAAATGGCAGTGCCAGAACAAAGCCTCATGACTTGCTAAGTGCAAACATGAAAGAAACAAAAAAAAGCCTCAAAATAGAGCTACAAATCTTACCATTGGGCTCTTTGAGTCCAATTCCTTAAACAGCATAGTGTCTAGTAGCCCTGAATGCCCATTTCATATGGGTGTGTAGAAGACTGAGCGCAATCCAATCATAAATGCCAAGAAATTGCATGGAATTAAATTATGTAATTGTGGTCTAATTTTAATATAATAACTATCAAACTGGAGGCTTCTTCTGGTGATAAATATAAAATTGATGAAGAAATTGGATGGGCTCTAAAAGGGCAGAAATCCAGTGTAACAGATCTTTTTTCTGATCGGTTCAGTCTACTTAGGCCTGTTTGTTTGTAAGGAGTCGGTAACAGAGAGAGAACGTCCAGTGACCAGATAAAAACTAGGATTGTGGTGGTGCCCCAGCCAGCTCTTGGGAAGATTGAGAGATGAGGTGAGCAGACCTTGTCTGTCCATCATTGGGAACCCGTGCTTTATGTCTTATGTTGTGCCTCTGAAACAAGAACAAGAACAAATAAATCAGTAAGTATAAGAGGGAAATACATCAGACAGATTGCACTATTTTAAACTCAAAATATCTGTATTTTTCAGGGAGATGCATAATCTGTTCACCCTGGCCACTCCTTCAGTGCCTGACTACTATTCAATGTGATCTCCTTATTGGCCCTGGGTTATTTTCTGTTTTTTTTTCCTCTCCCAGGAGATGGCATGGCTGCCGGGGGAGGGGGGGGGGGTGTTGTGTGTGTGTGTGTGTGTGTGTGTGTGTGTGTGTCTGGGGGGGGGGGGGAAGAGGACGTTTCTAGTCATTATGCTCCAGCCATCATGAGTGGAGCAAGCTGATGGACCAGCTGGCCTTTTCCTGCCTGTCATTTTTATATGTTGGTATGTTGACTACCAAAATCCACATGGCTAGGAGCCCACAAAGCAGCTCTTGAGGGGGCCCTTGAGTTCTCTTGAGCCAGCCCTGGCCATTCTTACGATAAACCAGACCAATCTGAGTGACCGGCACTGGGTGAAGTATAGAATTTTAAAACTGCCTGTTGACTGTTTTGTTTTTACATCACTTATCAGATATGTAGAGACTCGAGATCCCGATGACTGCTTTATGACGAGGTTATGTTATACCATGTTCCTACCCAGCATACATTAAGATCTTATTACATAATCTCTGATGCATACGAAATACATTGTGAAACTGTCTGCTCCAGTTAGCGTATCTGTACCAACAATGTCCTTGGCCAGGAAAACAAAAACATCTGCTTCCTCGATCTGGTAACACCAGTTGTTAAAGGTCACTCTTTCACACAAATGTATTGCTGAACCTCGGTACTAAAGGGCTGACTTCCCAACCAGAGGCTCCCAGCAAGGTGCCCTGCTCCACAGGGAAACCGCAGGCCCGCAGTCCCAGGAGCTTTTCATTCTTTAACTTAAATGGACAGGATCATCAGAGGCTGCTGACCTGTAATTTCTCGACCAGTGCTCCGAGAGTACTGCTCGTCGCTTGGAGCACCCGATAGGGGAAATGGCCTTAACTATCTGTTTAAAGGACCCAGTATTTAAACACAAATATCAGCAACATTTTTGAATGTGAAATCACTGCTCAGTCTGCCTGAGATCACACTGTTGTTCTGTGGCTAATTTTTTTCTTGCAGATACATGTATGACGCCCTCTATCATATGTAAATAGAACCTCTTTAGGTGTGTACTAAAGATCTTGTTTTAACTCGTAGCAGAAAGAAAACTCTGCACACAATTTATAGTGCTCGAAACAAATTTCCTATCACTTTTTTGCAACACAAGCGTTTACCTGCTTTCCCTCCCCCCCTCTCACCTTTCCCTGAGGCCTTGGAGCTTAGTTGCTAAATGAAGAGATTTTAAGTTTTATAGTCTGGCTGCTTCTGGATGGAATGGCTCACTATGAGAAAAATTAATTAAAAAAATTACAAGTTTGATTGCATGTATATGGCTTCGTCTACACACAAGAAAATGATGCTCGTTGGCTGTCTAAACAGTTCCTAGTTTGTCAGCATGTTTGCAAAATATTCATAATGGGAGTTATATTTGATAACCCCCAAAAACGGGTGCTGGGATCGCGGTGTGCGATTAACCCGTGCACATAAAATTCGTGCTGCCTGCTGATTTAAATGATTGCTGCGTGCAGCCAGCGCTACCTGCGTGTTCATTGCTTGCACACATCAGCAGGGGTCCCGATGTGGTGTATATGAGTAAAAACTATGGTGCAATTCAAAATAACACCAACTAGTCAATCAATATATTGACTTGTCCCATCAGTTGCTGAGCACTGCATTTCACAATGAATGATGGATGTGCAGTGCGAATCAAGAGATATGTCCATGTCTCCACTTAATGCATGAACATACCGCTGAAATACACAATGAAAACAATTCTTAAAATCAAATCTGCCAACTTGCGTTTTATTTACAATTGGGGAAAGAGGAAATAGGCTGTGTCCCAAGATCTTTCTGAAAATATCACTCCAAAAATGCATGGAATATACAAAGCTAGTGGTACTTAAAGGCAGCCTGCACCTCCGAAAGGGGAGATGCACTGTGGCTGATAGAATTGATGTCAGGAAGTGGATTGCTTTGGAAGCCATTTTGTGAAGATGTCTCAAATTGCAAGACAGCATGCACCAAGAGTCTCTGATAATGCAAGAGGTGGAGAGAAGGAGGGACATCCTGCATCTGCAGGGTAGCAGGAGGCTCACCAGACACATGCTCAGGAGGCAGTGGGAGGATGTAGTGGCGGAAGTCAATGCCAGGAGCATAGCGCCAAGAACATGGATGCAGTGCAGGAAGAAGTTCAATGATTTGTCACGAGTGGTCAAGGTGAGTGAGGTCAACTGTCAAGTGGCATTTTCTACCAATTGCACCATTAGCCTTGTCCAGTGCTCCACACACTAAACCCCCCGTCACCCACCCACCAACAAACTCTTTCAATCAGTATGCAACACTTCCAATCAGATGCTTCATCTCACCCTCACACATCACCACAGTTGCAAGCCGCACACCCACAACTCACAGGTCTCATACACACACTGGCAGCTATTCAACCATGACAACCACATCAGCCAAACATCTTGCAGGACACTCACCGACACACTTCCCTCTTTCTTGCAGGAGAAGGTGGCTCATAACAGGAGGCAGCAAGTGGCAGTGGCTCCATGGCACATGAACCTGCTGTCCTCTCTCAGGATGACAGCATTCCTGCTCCCACCCCTGCCATTCCGCCAGTGCCCTTGCTATTGCCTGTCAGCTAGCTACTCCCTGTGGAGTATTGAAACCTTATTCAAGTATAGGAAACCTCCAAAAACACATACAAATGCACCAGCAGCCAGAAGCAATAATCCAGCAACTAACCTGCAACTCCTGCATGATCCCTTTAAATAGTGCTGGTGGGGGGTCCTTCATGCCGTTTAAGTTCTGTTCAGCTGTTCGAGGTTAAGACAGTGCGTTGGCTGGAGCATGGAGTTCCAAAATATCAGCAGTACCTTTAGATCAGCGTTGCACCCTGATTTACATCATAATTTCCCTACTCTACATGATGCCGGCGTTCATTAGGTGTGCATGTGCAAACCCCTTTATCAAGATGGCGTCCTGCGCACTTCAAGTCAGAGGTGTCCTTGGATGCCATTTTCGGGGCCGAGGTGTCTGAGTAACGCCTAATTTCTCCTCCTATATATTTCAGAGCGTGGTTTTAACTCTAATTTCAATGATCAAAATGATTTGGTTCTTGATGTTTCAAACTGGTTTTAGAAAGCCAAACCAATTGCTAAAACTTATCAGATGGACATTCATCCTCAGGTATTGTACACTGTTCCTTCATCTATCAAAATATTGATAATGTCGGTGAAAGAAATAACTCTGTTTAAAAATCCTGCAACAGGGGATGGATAGCTTGGTAATACATTAGTGCACTTTATCACTCCAAAATATACTTCACAGAAGAGAATTATCAATTGAGCTCAAATAATATTGATGTCCATTAGATGTTATTTCAGATTTATCAATAATATTCACACAGCACTGTCTTACATCTGTGTATCCCTCTATCAAGTATTGTAATGAATTTTGAAACATTAGTGTATAATCATTCTGGGACTTGGCATGAACAATTTGAAAACACTCTGATACACTTTTCTGGATCCCACCAACATATCAGTACAGACTTCAACTGAAGGTTGATTGTGTTTACATAAAATTGATGTCTGTTGAAGGTGGTATTATTTTAAATATATGTTGATAAATTATGAGAACTAGTGATTTGTTTTACCCTCAAAGTATTTGTCATCTTTATGCCATTGCCATGGGTTTACAGATAATCTAGAAGTCTGATAACAAATATTAATAAAACAATAACATATCTAAACAAAAAGGAGAAGTCTTGAAATACTGGATTTTCACAATCATCATCATCTAGCAATGTTGCATAAATAGCCTATATGTCACAACACAAGCCATGCTTCCTGTGTTCAGCTAGAAAATTCATGATCAATTGGCTAATATTTTAATTTTGTTTTTAAAAAATCTTTTATTTTTAAAGTTATAATTTGTTTTAGGAGTATATTATAATGAACACTCCTAAAATAAAATGTATTTAAAAATTACAATTGTAGGGTCATGTATTTTAAGCGGTTGCCACACACGTTGTATACTTGACTGTTTCCCAAAATCTTTGAAGCAATGCACATTTGTTGTAACACAAAGCAATCTAACAAACCAGACTGTAGTGGCTGGAATAATTGAAATGTTCCAGACCAGCTGAAAGTCTGCCAATGTTGACCCTCCGGACCGTATTCTTGCCTGCTGTTGTGTCAATCTGATGATGTTTGGACATTGCCTATAGGTCCACACTGGTTGGTTCACTGTGGGAAAGCTAAAAGCACATAAAAGATCCTTCAGCAACCTAATCAAGGTCATAAACTCTGCACATTTCACGAATGCCCTTATAAGCATCCCAACCGTTTGCATATTGCTCAGTGTCTCAGATCTGATTCAGGGGAAGTGGGTGACTGGGAAACAGCAACATCTTCTGCCAGTCAAACAATAATTCCATTTGGTCCATCTTAGTTCGTTCTCTCCATAAGATCCTAAGGACCCATCATTGTGGTTTCCAATTATTTCTGAAATGATTCCAGGGTTTTCACCTGTACTACTCCCTCTGAAAGTCAACTCCATGTACTGGCCACCCCTTGTGTGAAGAAGAACTTCGATCATTAATTTTCCTTTTACAAAATTGAGCCTGTATTTCCTTGTCCGACTCTTGAAATTTAACTTAATTTTCTCAGTTTACATTTTCCATGCTGTTCACTGTTTTACTTACCTTGATCAGATCACCTATCAGATGCCTCCTTTTAAAATGCCTCCGTCTCCCCCTCCCCCTTCCACCCACTGTTTGCTACCCCTGCTGTAAGGGACAGGATTGAAGAAATTCCTGGTAACAGTGTTATTTTCTTGTATTAAAAGGTGAAGTACTTTGAACGTAAAGTATCCTTCTGATTTGACACAGTCCTTTAAAGTACATTTACTCTTTGTTTTTATCCTTTTGTTTCTGCTTCCAGTGTCTCCATCTGAAGTCAACGGCTCAGGATATGTCACTGGCTGATAACCAAGGCAAAGGTCTATCTCCATATCAAGTGACAATCTGGACACCGAACCCTCAGAGGTGCGAATACGTTGAAGGTTGGCATTAGGTAGCTCTGTTAGTCTTAGCACTGTCATTTAAGACTAAAATATGCCTGCTAAAACACGCCCATTTTGTGCACCATACGATCTTTTGGCTTGATTGACCTCCAGAAGGGCACTCTCACAGAATGTTGTGGAGATGCCGGTGATGGACTGGGGTGTACAAATGGTCACCTGACGAAGGAGAAAGCCTCCGAAAGCTTGTGATTTTCAAATAAAACTGTTGGACTATAACCTGGTGTTGTAAGATTCCTTACATTTTCACAGAATGTTGGAAGAGCTTCATTAAAAAGTCAGATTCATTGCAAGTATCCAGATAATGTGTGACAGATAGCTGCTGAAATTCATGCGGTGCTCTTGACTTGTCCTTTTAAAATGGGTATTGAAAGGTAATATTTGCAAAGCCTCATTTCACCAGCAGGGCCTCCCACTTATCATGGCGAGCATGCCTCGCAAAAGTTACCCTCAAAAGCCAGCAAGGTCCTTGCCTGTCAATAAAGGACCTCTTAAAATCTTCACTGCTTATTTAATAACAGGTTATGGGGATTACAACAGTGACTGCAATTCAAAAGTACTTCATTGGCTGTAAAGCGCTTTGGGACTTCCTGAGGTCGTGAAAGGTGCTATATAAAAAGCCAGTCTTTCTTTTTGTTTTCAGTGCTCCCCCTCACAGGATTTCAGGGGAGAGGACAAAAAATGAACCAACAGGGGATGCCACGAATCTTATTTAGGACTAGAGGTAGCCATTATGTCATCACATGTTTGTGCCAACACACAGCGATCTGGCAATGGTGAAGAAAAACTGTCCCGCAGGTTCAGGTTCAGCAGGGAGGCAGTGACCGAGCTGTACCATCTGCTGCAAGGACATCTGCAAATAACTTCCACTGTAAAGAAAAGTGGAGGGTAGATGTATCCTTAACTGTTTGTAGCAATCAAGGTTACCTTTGCACCCCACTTTTATGCCTCTGACTCGTCTCTGGCTACCACAGAGGACATCTGGGCTACCAGCCAATTTGCTGTTCAAAGACTTTCCAAACAACTGATTGATATGTCTCCATTCCTACTGAATACCAACGGCAGCATGACAAGGCTGTTCAATTTGCCCCACTGAAAGTTATCCCAAAGTATAACAATCACTAATAGCATCCATGTAGACATCTGGGCTCCTAGGCACAGTGCGATGACCTACACAAAACAGAACGGTGTTCTATTCCATCAACGTGCAGTTGGCCAGTGATCATTAACATCATATAGGTCAATGCCCATTACCCAGGTATCAGTCACAATGGTTTCATTTCAAGACAATCATCTGTGACAGACTGTTTGAAGGCATTGGTATACTGTAAGGATGTCTCCTTGGAGACCAAAGCTAAGTTCTTCAGCTATGGCTAATGACAGCCTTGCAGCAGCCACAGACAAAAGTGGAGCACAGATACAATCCTAACTCTAACGCAACTACCGGAATGATTATTAAGCATACCAATAGTATTTTGAAATAGTGCTTCAGTTGCTTCGACAGATCAGGGGGTGCTTGACGGTAAAGCCCGCCTCCCCCATGGTCCACAAGATCACTACCATGCTGCAAAACTTTGCAACATAAAGAGGTCCATCCACGGAGAAGGAGTAGGTCACATTCACCCAGTCAGCTATCTGCTGCCAAGTGTTTTGGACCAGTCTTTTCTGGGGAGGGAGTCTTTCAATGCTGAATCATGCAGCCCTCCTTTGTTTCACTTCCTCCAGCATCACTTAAAGAGTAGCATCCATGAATATGGGTATATGGTGTTCACAGAAATAGTGCAACTTCAATGTCCTTTCCTTGCTTGTCGTGCAAAAAGATGCAGCACTTTAAATGGCTGCAGCAGTGCTTTGAAATTCCCGTCAGATATGCAAGTGCTCCCTCTGGCAGCCCAATATGCAGACAGGAGATTGCTCAGTTGGTAAACGCCACAATTTCAGGCAAGAACGGCCACGTGAGAAAAGTTGGCAGGATCTGCCACAATGCACCATTCATGTCTGAATTGCCCAACTGACAGGAATTTCTAGGCGTTGATATTTTCAGCAGTAAAATTCTAGATCGTTTTAAGATGCAGTGGAGCATTCTGACTATCTGTGCTGTTGTAGTTTAGTCAGATTAATCCACAACACACAAACCCTTTGACTCAAAGTTAGTTCATTCATCCCTGTTCATCCCTATTCTTGACAGTTGCTGCCATTAACAACTATAGACTTGTTTCAGCTTAAGAAAACCTACGTGGCTTTAGCCCTGAGATTTGTTTTGCTACCTTCATCTGATGCAGACTATGTGCCAAAAACTGTATTTAAGCTGCCTTACTTATACTTGCCAGGGTAATTGTTATTTCCATAAAGGGAGAAAGGTCTCCTTAGATTAAATGCTGCCAAAAATGTTATAGTTATTTTAACACCAAAAAAGGTTTTACTGGGTGGGAGACAGCTTGGGCCCAGGTCCTTTTGAAATACTTCAAGCTCTGTTGTTTGTAAGAATACAGCTCTAGTCCGTAGTCCACTGCCAGCCCTGTCTCTGGTTATTTTAATTTATATATAGAACTACTTGCTGAGTCTATTTGTTCTCCTATACAAAGATCAACAGGAAAACAGCTTACCACTGCCCCAAATATTTCACAACATGATCGTGAATGTCAAAACTGCTAGAGAAATAATTCAACAGTAACGGAATAGAGAAATATGACAATAAGAAATATTAATCCCATTAATTCCATTTCACAAGAATTGAACAGAGGCAAATACTGCTGTAGGAATGGTTCCCACTCCTGATTGCTACCCAGTGATTCCTACTGGGAAATGCACATTAAATCTTTTGCCAACATTAACATTGCCAGGCTCACACATGAAGAATGGTTATTTGAGCAAAGGTGCCAGAGGGCTGCCTGTAGCACTCTGTCCCAGCAACAAATCAACATCTTCACCAGAAGAGGGGACAACATTAAATAAAAAACAATACAGGGCTGAACTTTAAGCCTTAGCGGGAGTGTGAAACGGGCGGTTTTTCCCACCCGATTTTCCTTACCATGACTTCAATGGAAAGGAAAATTGAGTGGGCTGTATAACAGGCGGGCGATCCACTCCCGCCCATTACACGCCCCCCAACTGAAAGTTCCACCCACGACTGATATTAGTGGTTGCCATGAGTATGGTAGTTAGAATGAATGCACTAAAATAAAACTAGGAGCTAGAAGATAAATGATTCACTTGTCTGTGGTTGTTACTAAAAGTTGCCTCGCCAGTTCTGTAAACCTCGACACCTCAAATGCAATGGTTCAGAGCAGAGCTCAAGTTTGATGAAATGGAGTCAGCTCAGGCTAAACACCCCTCAAATCTGATGCAGTTACAGTCAGGCCAACTTTAATCTATATATCACAGTGGCAGTCATTTAGTCTTGTTTTAGTGGATAATTTTTGCTAACAATGCAAATACCTATGAAATAATTAACAATCATTTTACGCTGACCTTAATCAATAACCCTGCAATGCAAAATTGAGTACATTTAATGCCAGATATATTGGGGCAGAAATTACTCACCTGAGAACGGCGTTCCTCAATGACGACCTCTGTCTCCTGCCAGCGAATCGATGGAGCAAGTTCACTCATTTGCACATGTGCACTAAAACTCCTATTTGTTCGCCAGTGAATTGACAGCTGTGAATTAAAGGGGAATCGCACACCATCATCATTGAAATCACAGAAAAATCATAAACTTGCCCATCTGCCCAGCTGGAACGTAACTACTTACGCCACCAAAAGGTACGCTGAGCCTGAGTAAAAATTAACTTAAAAACATTAAAGTAACCGAGCACATCTTATGCATGTGGAATTGATGGCAGTTACTAAAAATAAATAAATATACTTTTTATTTCCAAAGACCATTTAATTGCCTGACATATGTGAATGATGGAACCTGAGTTTGCGGGAAATAGTCAGGCTGGTGGCAGCATGTGGCCGCCATCTTCGCTACCCTGCTGGCGAAACTCCCCCTACAGTATAACAGGAATGACTTAACCAGCAGGAGGACAGAACTGCAAATGTGTGGAGCTGCTTTTGAAGTATTATCAATGAGTTGCTATTGTTGATGCAGTGAACTATGTTTATTAATTTGCTGCTTCTATACATATTATATTTTTCCGTCTTTCCTTAAAATATTGGTCCCGATTTTAACTCCCCCCCACCTGGCAGAAATCGGGCAGGGGTCATTTAAAATGACGGCAGTCACTTATCCCCTCTGATCCCGCTGCTTCCCACCATGTCCCAATGTTAACCTGCTCTTTTGAGCAGGCGATTGGGACACCCGCAGGAAGGAAACGGGGTCCTTCTTTAAATACAGCGATCAGTTCCCGATGATGTAATCGGAATTGAGTGCTGTACGGGCCCATTGTTTTCTACCATGGTTTTTTTTTCCCTTGGTGACTGTATCATCGAATCAGAGAATGATACAGAACAGAAGGAGGCCATTCGGCCCACCGTGTCTGTGTCAACTCTTTGCAAGAGATATCCAAATAGTCCCACTCCCCTTCTCTTTCCCCAAAGCCCCGCAAATGTCTCCCCTTCAAGTATTTATCCAATTCCCTTTTGAAAGTTACTATTGAATCTGCTTCCACCACCCTTTCAGGCAGTGCATTCCAGATCACAACAACTCGCTGCGTAAAACATTTTTTCCCCTCATGTCACCTTTGGTTCTTTTGTCAAATACCTTAAATCTGTATCCTCTGGTTAAAGACCCTCCTGCCACTGGAAACAGTTTCTCCTTATTTACTCTATCAAAACCCTTCATGATTTTGAACACCTCTATCAAACCTCCCCTTAACCTTCTCTGCTCTAAGGAGAACAGCCCCAGCTTCTCCAGTCTCTCCACATCCCTGACAGTACAAGAAGCAAGTCCTCTTAACATTATTCTGGTGATTCGTCTAGATGCTACCTATGTGGCAGGAGTACTTGACGTGGCTGGCTGTTGTCAGATCTCAGGATTGAAAGGGCCTTCACTTCACAACAGTTGAGTCTTGAGATGGACCTGCTGCAAGCTGTGCCACCTGCATGCTTTCTGGCAATTTTGCAGGCATCGAAGGAGTTGGTGAGAGGTTCCGGATATGTCAAAATTCTGAGATACAGCTCCATCATCCGTACCGATTCCAGGAATGCTCCTACTGCTGGCCTATGCCTCACCATGGCCACTGACAGCAGTCCTATTGCCACTAATGAGGTCAGTGATTTCTTGTCACATGGTTCACAGCCAATCCACAAGCCTGTGGAAGTTATATACATAAAGAGGATAATTAAAGAAAGGGCCTATTAGAGACCAAAAAGGTAACCTATGTGTGGAGCAGAAGATGTGGGTATGCTTTTTAATGAATACTTTTCTCCTGTCTTCACAACACCAGGGGACGATGCAGAGATTGTAGTAAAGGAGGAGGAGTGTGAAATATTGGATGGGATAAACTTAGTGAGAGAGGAAGTAATAAGGAGATTAACACCTTTGAAAGTAGATCAATCGCCAGGGCCAGATGAAATGTATCCCAGGCTGTTAAGAGAAACAAGGGAGGAAATAGCGGAGGCTCTGACCATCATTTTCCAATCCTCCCTGGCTACAGGCATGGTGCCAGTGGATTGGAGGACTGTTAACGTTATACTGTTGTTTAGAAAGGGAAAAAAAGATAGACCGAGTAATTATAGGCCAGTCAGTTCAATCTCGGTGGTGGGCAAATTATTGAAATCGATTCTGAGGGACAGCATAAATTGTCATTTAGAAAGGCACAGATTAATCAAGGACAGTCAGCATGGATTTGTTAAGGGAAGATCATGTCTGACAAACTTGATTGAATTTTTTGAGCAGGTAACAAGGAGGGTCAATGAGGGTAACACATTTGATGTAGTGTACATGGATTTTAGCAAGGCTTTTGACAAGGTCCCACATGGCAGACTGGTCAAAAAAGTAAAAGCTCATGGGATCCATGGGAAAGTGGCAAGTTGGATCCAAAATTGGCTCAGTGGCAGGGAGCAAAGGGTAATGGTTGACAGGTGTTTTTGCGACTGGAAGGCTGTTTCCAGTGAGGTCCCGCAAGGCTCAGTACTAGGTCCTTTGCTTTTTGTGGTATATATTAATGATTTGGACTTGAATGTGGGGGGCTTGATCAAAAAGTTTGCAGATGATACAAAAATTGGACGTGTGGAGGAGGAAAGCTACAGACTGCAGGAAGATATCAATGGACTGGTCAGGTGGGCAGAAAAATGGCAAATGGAATTCAATTCAGAGAAGCGTGAGGTAATGCATTTGGGGAGGACAAACAAGGCAAGGGAATACACAATAAATGGGAGGATACTGAGAGGTGTAGAGGAACAAAGGGACTTTGGAGTGCATCCCTGAAGGTAGCAGGACAGGTAGATAAGGAGGTTAAAAAGGCATACAGGATACTTTCCTTTATTAGCTGAGGCATAGAATATACGATCAGGGAGGTTATGCTAGAACTGTATAAAACGTTGGTTAGGCCACAGCTTGAGTACTGCGTACAGTTCTGGTCACCACATTACAGGAAAGATGTGACCGCACTAGAGAGTACAGAGGAGATTTACGAGGATGTTGCCAGGGCTGGAGAATTTTAGCTATGATGAAAGATTGGCTAAGCTGGGGTTGCTTTCTTTGGAACAAAGGAGGCTAAGGGGAGATTTAATTGAGGTATATAAAATTATGACTAGACTAGATAAAGTGGATAGGGAGGACCTATTTCCCTTAGCAGAGGGGTCAGTGACCAGGGGGCATAGATTTAAAGTAATTGGTAAAAGGATTAGACGTGAACTGAGGAGAAATATTTTCATCCAGAGGGTGGTGGGGGTCTGGAACTCACTGCCTGAAAGGGTGGTAAAGGCAGAAACCCTCAACTCATTTAAAAAGTACTTGGATGAGCACTTGAATTGCCGTAATCTACAGGGCTATGGACCAAGTGCTAGAAGGTGGGATTAAGCTGGATAGCTCTTTTTCGGCCGGCACGGAGACGATGAGCCGAGTGGCCTCCTTCTGTGCCATAACTTTCTACGATTCTATGATTCTAAGTTTGAAGAGAAAGCCCATTTCATTCTGGCACCCGAACTCTCTATGGCAGCAGCCTGAACCTCTGTGGAAGAGGCCCAACTACAATTAAGACATCTCGTATGAGGGGCAAATGTTCTTGGAGTTGTCACATACTCCATGGTGGGCTACAGTATTGCAAAGCCATCCAACATGGTCCTGCACATTTGGGTCGTGGATTTCTGCACTCTGGCCATCATCTACAGCACACTGTTTGACACAAGCTCCCAAAGCCTGCATCAAGGCTTGATGCTCAGAAAGCATCGTTCTTTTAAAAGCAGGAACAGTGAGATCCAGATCTCCTGACTCATTAGCTGAACTGGATAGTAGGTTCCTCCACCTCTAGTGCCACCACCTGCTCACTCACATGATGTGTGTCTCATCCAGTGCACTCTCCTCTAGCTCAGTCTCTAAATCCCCTGGGTGGTGCCTCTCAGCTGGTACATAAGAGATAAAGTGAGGGATAAAATGAGTGATGGCACTTGGTGGGAAGTACTGGCAGGCGCCTGGCTCTTCTTTCCGAACAACGACAACTTTCATTTATATAGCGCCTTTAACATAGCAAAACGTCCCAAGGCACTTCACAGAAGCATCATCAAACAAAATTTGATACCAAGCCACGTAAGGAGATATTAGGTTAGATGAGCAAAAGCTTGGTCAAAGAGGTAAAAACATAAGAACAAAAGAAATAGAAGCAGGAGTAGGCCATACTGCCCCTTGAGCCTGCTCTGTCATTCAATAAGATCATGGCTGATCTTCGACCTCAACTCCACATTCCTGCTTGATCCCCATAGCCCTTGATTCCCTTAGAGTCTAAAAATCTATTAATCTCAGCCTTGAATATACTCAATGACGGAGCATCCACAACCCTCTGGGGTAGAGAATTCCAAAGATTCACAACCCTCTGAGTGAAGAAATTTCTCCTGACCTCAGTCCTAAATGACCGACCCCTTAACCTGAGACTATGCCCCCTAGTTCTAGACTCTCCAGCCAGAGCAAACAACCTCTCAGCATCTACACTGACAAGCCTTCTCAGAATCCTATATGTTTCAATGAGATCACCTCTCATTCTTCTGAACTCCAGAGAGTAGAGGCCCATTCTATTCAATCTCTCCTCATAGGACAACCCTCTCATCCCAGGTATCAATTTAATGAACCTTAAGTATATCCTTCCTTAGATAAGGAGACCAAAACTATACGCAGTACTCCAGGTAAGGTCTCAACGAAGCCCTACACAATTGCAGCAAGACTTCCTTACTCTTGTACTCCAACTCCCTTGCAATAAAGGCCAATATACCATTTGCCTTCCTTATTGCTTGCTGTACCTGCATGTTAACTTTATGTGTTTCATGTACAAGGACCCCCAAATCCCTTTAAACACAGTATTTAATAGTTTCTCACCATTTAAAAAATATTCTGT
Source organism: Heptranchias perlo (assembly GCF_035084215.1). Taxonomy (NCBI): domain Eukaryota; kingdom Metazoa; phylum Chordata; class Chondrichthyes; order Hexanchiformes; family Hexanchidae; genus Heptranchias; species Heptranchias perlo. Next base: position 37,820,574 of record NC_090329.1, on the reverse strand, counting down.
TTTTCTATTCTTCCTACTAAAGTGAATAACCTCACATTTCCCCACATTATACTCCATCTGCCACCTTCTTGCCCACTCACTTAACCTGTCTATATCCCTTTGCAGACTCTTTGCATCCTCCTCACAGCATAGTTTCCCGCTTAGCTTTGTATCATCAGCAAACTTGGATACATTACATTCGGTTCCTTCATCTAAGTCATTAATATAGATTGTAAATTGCTGAGGCCCAGTACTGATCCTTGTAGCACCCCACTAGTAACAGCCAGCCAACTTGAAAATGACCTGTTTATTCCTACTCTCTGTCTTCTGTCCGTTAACCAATCCTCAATCCATGCTAATATATTACCCCCAACCCCATGAGCCCATATCTTGTGTAACAACCTTTCGTCTGGCATCTTATCAAATGCTTTTCGAAAATCCAAATATGCTACATCCAGTGGTTCCCCTTTATCTACCCTGCTAGTTACATCCTCAAAAAACTCTAATAGATTTGTCAAACATGATTTCCCTTTCATAAAACCATGCTGACTCTGCCTAATCATATTATGATTTTCTAAGTGCCCTGTTCCCATGTCCTTAATAATTGATTCCCGCATCTTCCTGATGACTGATGTCAGGCTAACTGGCCTATAGTTCCCTGTTTTCTCTCTCCCTCTTTCTTGAATAGTGGTGTTACATTTGCTACCTTCCAGTCCACTGGGACCATTCTAGAATCTAGGGAATTTTGGAAGATCACAACCGATTCATCCACTATCTCTGCAGCTACCTCTTTTAGAACCATAGGATGTAGGCCATCAGGTCCAGGGGATTTGTTGGCTTTTAGTCCCATTAATTTCTCCAGTAGTTTTTCTTTATTAATATTAATTACTTTAAGTTCCTCACTCTTATTAGACCCTTGGTTCCCCACTATTTCTGTTTTTTTTGTGTCTTCTACTGTGAAGACAGATACAAAATATGTGTTTAACGTCTCTGCCATTTCCTTATTCCCCATTATAATTTCTCCTATCTCAGCCTCTAAGGGGCCCATGTTTACTTTCACTAATCTCCTCCTTTTTACATACTTGTAGATGCTCTTATGATCTGTTTTTGTATTTCTTGCTAGTTTACTCTCATATTCTATTTTCTCCCTCTATATCAATCTTTTGGTCATCCTTTGCTGGTTTCTAAAACTCTCCCAATCCTCAGGCTTACTACTCTTCTTGGCAACATTATAAGCCTTTTCTTTTAATCTAATACTATCCTTAACTTCTTTAGGTAGCCACGGATGGATCACTTTTCCCGTGGAGTTTTTATTTCTGTATGGAATGTATATTCGTTGAGAATTATGAAATATTTCTTTAAATGTTCTCCATTGCTTATCTACCATCATATCTTTTTATCTGATTTCCCAATCTGCCTTAGCCAACTTGCCCCTCATACCTATGTATTTGGCTTTGTTTAAGTTTAAGACTCTAGTTTCAGACTTAAGTTACTTTCAAACTCAATATGAATTTCTATCATATTATGATCACTCTTCCCCAGAGGATCCTTTACTATGAGATTACTAATTAACCCTGTCGCCTTACACAAGACAAGATCTAAAATAACCTGTCCCCTGGTTGGTTCCACGATGTATTGTTCTAGGAAACTGTCTTGAATACATTCAATGAACTCGTCTTCCAAGCTACTTTTGCCAATTTGATTTGCCCAGTCTATATGTAGATTAAAGTCCCCCACGATTATTGCATTACCTTTGTTACAAACTTCTCTTATTTCTTGATTAATACTCTGTCCAACGGTGTAACTACTGTCAGGGGGCCTAGAAACTACTCCCACCAGTCTTTTCAGCCCCATATTATTTCTTATCTCCACCCATACTGATTTTACTTCCTGATCTTCCGAGCCAAGATCATTTCTCACTACTGTTTTTATGTCATCCTTTATTATGAGGGCTACACCCCCTTCTTTTCCATTTTGTCTATCTTTTCGAAAAGTCAAGTATCCTGGAATATTTAGTTTACAAACTTGGTCACCTTGCAACCAGTCTCAGTAATGGCTACTAGATCAAACCCATTTATCTCTATTTGTGCTATTACTAGGTAGGTGTAAGGAACGTCTTAAAGGAGAGAAAGGTGGAGAGGCAGAAAGGTTTAGGGAGGGAATTCCAGAGCTTAGGGCTTGGTCAGCTGAAGGAACGGCTGCCAATGGTGGAGCAATGAAAATCAGGGACGCAGAAGAGGCAAGAATTGGAGGAGCGCAAAGATTTCGGAGGGTTGTAGGGCTGGAGGAGGTTGCAAAGATACAAGAGCAACTAGGAAAGAGGAAGATAAGTTGCAACAGTGTCCTGATGAGTAGACTTTACATTTAACTTAGAGTAGAAGTAATATGTTATAGAAATCATGATATGTTTGCTGACAGTAAATGAGAGGTATAGTACTTAAGAAGGAACACAAGCAGAAGTACCAGTTCCTTTAAGCTGCTGCCAGACTTTAAATCCTGTAGCTGCATGTGATTTCACATCACCCCTAATGGCTGAGTTCCCAATCAGAGGCACTTCTGATGCCTGGAGCTCACCCATGATATTATGATGAGGTTGATCCTGTAAATTACTGTGGAATCAGTGGTAAGTTTGTCAAGCAGACAAGTGCATTACACCCTGTCCTATTTCCAGTCAGGCATCTGCCCCATTGTAAAATCTAGGCTATTGATTTTGATTGGTTTATAACAAATAGAATATTGTTACTCAAATAAAAGGATAAATTGCTGAAGATACACAACAGGGCAATCAACGTCTGAAAGAAGGTGTAACCTTTCATCATAACACTTGAAGGGTTACCCTGCTCTCCTTTCTCAGACAATGATCAATTTGCTGTGTATTTCTGCTGTGATTTCGAATTTACAGCTTTCAGTTTTCTTTTTAGCATTAGTATACTACTGGTTTACTTGCCTCGTGAAAAAGAGCTTAAAATTCATTCTCAGGAGCTCCAGGAATGAATCATGGTCTTTCTCACAAGTGAATTATAGGTCCTTAATAATGGTGAAATTAATCCAATGACACACAGCAGTATGAAAATTCCTTGTTCCCTTATCCCTCAAGCAAGCAAAATATCACGTACTAACTTTCACCGCCACTGCTGTAATTGATTATTTATTAAATATTCAAGTGCATTTTGACGTCTGCGCTTAATCCATTGGGTGATTTGTATTCAGTGATTTTTCTTTTTCCAGCTTCAGGAATGATTACATTACTGACAGTGAAGAACTTTCGCTGTGACATAGCCATTAATGTTTTTCTCTAATTAGAGGAAACAGTCATTCCATTACGCACCATCTCACTGGATTGAAAAAAAAAGCCATTAATTCTCCCCCAAAGCACCTCTGGTTATCGATCTGAATGCTGAGTGATGCAAATGCGCACTACAAATGAGGGTAGTCAGAAAGGAAAGATCCCACTGGGGGAATCAATACATAGCAAAGGGTAATGGGACTTGTGTTCAGACGGCTGAATACTAGCACCTGCCTGAAGCACTCAGAACCAGTCACTGGCTGGCTACATTCATTAAAAAATACACCAAATGTACATTGACTGGAGTCAGCACTGAAACGCACATTGATAGCCGTTATCTTTTCCAGGTGCTCAAAATGCATCTTTCTATCCCTTTTCACCCACTCTCTCCTTTCTTCACTCCCTCCTTCAGCAGAGACGGTGCTGAAAGGGCAGCAGACATCGACGTTTGCATTTTATAAAATCAACGGTAACGTTACAATGTCGTTATTGGATGTCACAGGTCATTTGAGGTGCATTTGAATCCAAACTGATCTCCGGGCCAAGTTCACGTCCTTCCAAAGTAAGTCAAGTTGCCAGATTTTGCCCCTGTCTGGGTTAATTCTTTAGATTCAATGCTCATTCCTTACTACCTATTGTGATTTCAGTATTTCTATCAAAGAATTATGGATGTCTGCAGTATATGCGCTCTGCCAAGAGATAAAAAAAAGATATCAAGGGTCATATGTTATAATGAAAGATGCACATAAAAATGTTAGTAATTATATTTTAATTCTGCAAATGGCTTCAAGGCTTTACCAAAAGTGATGTAAATGATCACAGTGTATATCGGTGGCAATGGTACCGACAGAAAATGAACTAACAAGCAGTATAATAATGTTCTCCATTTTTGAACCAATGAAAATGAATAACCCATCACAAAATGATGCTCCATTGGGTTAAAGCAGCTTAACGTTGTTAATATTATAAACTGAAGTATTTTATAGTCTCTGACATTTATATTTATTTCATGCAAGTGGACATATTTCACACAAACCTTGTATCAAGATATTTCTTTCAATCAACCTATAGAACACTTTAACAACTGAACTTATCTGTCAAGATTGCAGTTTGTCTAGAGGCATTTCCTAGAGAATGGTCAAATTTCTTTAGATTGCCTATGGATTTTTTAGGGAGTTACATTCGACAGTATCTATGCTGGAAGAGAGCTATTAAATGCAGGGGGAATGGAAACACAGCCGATCTTTTACATATCAAAACTGAGAAAAACATCATTCAGATTCTGCTCAGATTCAATTTCTACAAGTGGGAGACATACCCAACAAGTTTTCACATCTTTATGCCGCTGCCTATTTAATTGTTCATTCGGTGTTTCCTGGGGAGACGATGTTTGTGTCCCTAATGCCCAATTTGCGCTTAGAAAATGGGCGATAGCGAGACCACAAGGGAAGCACCAACTTACTGAAGGGGTTGCACCCAAGCCAAATTTTCGGGCAGATCTCGATCCAGACAGCCAGAGCACCAGCCGAAAATAGGCGGCCGCCTCATTAATAAATGCAAATCAGGATCAAATGAAGTAGTTATGACTCCGACATAATTTTCATCTCTGCCCACCTGACTACTGCAACTTCCTGCTCCCGCCCACAAACCATGGGCTGTACATGTTGGAAGGCGGCCATTTGCAGTGATATTTAAAGGGATTCTCAGCTGCTCTCAGATAACGCTGTGGAAGGTTTTGGGAGACATTTTACTTGTTTTAGATAGAATGATTTCAAAGTGCTTGTAGTTGCTGCTGGACCTTCTGAATTCTTAAGATGCTTCTGGAAATGTACTTATTTCTTTATGGGGATCATTCTCAGAATCTCACTCTGGCAAGAGGAGCAGCAGCAGGAGGAAGGAGCACACAGAGCTGCAGCTAGAGGGAGGCGAGCTGGCAGGATTCCTTACCCTCACAATATAGACCCAGGACAACATACCCACTGTTCCCCAAGGAGCCGTGCATAAGAAGTCTTCGCTTCTCTGGGAAGTCTGTGAGGAGTTGTGTTACCTGCTTCAACAAGACCTGCAACTAACTGCCACAGCTAGCACAGCTTTGCCTGTTGCTATCAAGGTCACTGCAGCCCTGAACCTTTTTGCCTTGAGCTCCTTCCAGGCTGTCACAGGGAATATCAGCAACATCAGTCAATCTGCAATCCATGCTTGCATTAAGAAGGAGATTGATGCCTTTTTTGCTGCACTATCATCACTTTCTCCAACGACATCCAAAAGCATCAGGTTAGGGCTCTGGGGTTTGCACAGATTGCAGGATTCCCCCAAGTCCAGGGCGTCATCAACTGCACCCATGTCATCCTACGGACCTCACCACCACCTTCATTAATAACAAGTGCTTCCACTCCATTAATGTGCAATTGTGTGATGACCACCAGTTCATCATGTCGGTCTACGCCCACTTTCCTGGCAGCTGCCATGACACATTATATTGCGACAATCCTCCATCATGGAAATACCTCATTCCCCCCCACCCCCAACCACCTCCTCCCCCGAAAAAAATCACAGATTTTCAGGCCCATGCTCTCCATCAGTCTCACTGAAAGCTGACAACACTGATCTCACGGCGAACAGATATCAATTACTGCTGTGGGTCAAATTTGTAACTGTCATAGTGTGATTTAAGTAAATTAGTTGCTATGTTACTGCCTCTTTAGAATACAGAAATTAGAACAAAAGAAAGATTACCAGCCTTTGTCCTTGTGATTGTGATGTGGAAAATTGTTGATAGAAATTTCCATTTTTAAGTTTTCATTTTCATTGTACAGCTCTTAATGATTTTACATAGCCCTCATTTTGTCGCAAAAGCACTCCCGATAAAACCTTATAACAATAGAATATGCAGGTGCATAATCTCTAACAATAGAGTAGCTGGTCAAGTATAAACTATTCACCATATAAACTTTGCATTTGATAGTGTTGGGGCGTTCAAAAGCAGGCATCTGGTAACCGAACCAATTATTTAAAACATTTACAAAGGTACAACTTCAGTCAAATTAATTCAAGGAATATTAACTGTTCAAATTAGCCTCTGTGAACTACAAAGAACAGGTGTGTACATGAGATGGACTGTCCCTATTGTTTTGCAACAAGCCCTTTACATTTCCTCACTGCAGCACATGTCCATTAAATGTAATTTCATAGGATCATCAGAGCTTGTAAGGGCAGATCAAACAGGCCCTAAAATCCCAGCTGTGCAGACCCAATTCAACCAAAGTACAAACTGCATCCTTGCCTGCTAATTTATTCCGTTTGCAAGATGCAGACATCATGCTTTCTCTATCCTTTGCTGTGCTTTTTTTCTATCTTTATTGTGGTATAGAATTTATTAAAATATGGCAGTAAATAATGCCTGATTATATTAATAATTCATGTTATATTTCAATAGAGTTTGAAATCTAAGTATTTTTTCCACATAAAATTAACAGCTGTGACAACATTTAATAATGGGCAATATACAAATTTATAATGATAGTGTAGCCCCAATTTTAACCCCCCCTTCCCCGCCGCCCGCCCCTGACCAGAACGCAGTGTGCAGGGGTTTAATATTGCAACTCTGACCTAAGCATCCGATCCACGCTGAGCACGCTCCCCCACAGAGTTTGAGGTCTTCACCTCAGGCAGACGAGACCCTCGTCCCAGGCAGGTGAGGCCTTCACCCCAGGCTGATGAGGCTCTCACACCAGGCAGACGAGACCCTCACCCCAGGCAGACGAGACCCTCACAGCAGGCAGACGAGACCCTTGCACCAGGCAGACGAGGTCTTCACCCTAGGCTGACGAGGCTCTCACATCAGGCAGATGAGACCCTCACCCCAGGCAGACGAGGCCTTCACCCCAGGCTGACGAGACCCTCACACCAGGCAGACGAAATCCTCACCCCAGGCAGATGAGACCCTCACCCCAGGCAGATGAGACCCTCACAGCAGGCAGACGAGACCCTTGCACCAGGCAGACGAGGCCCTCGCTTGCTAGCCCATGCCCAATTAATTCAATCATGTTACAGGACAGACTTGTGCACAATGCCCACGAGAGGTGTGGCACCAGAGCAGGCATCCCCAACAATAAGGAGCTCATGTCGTGCAGCTGATGGGGAAACACTCTGCTGTTGCTGTGGGTGCTGGCAAGGTCAGGATTATAGTGCCATCACTAGGGATAGTGACTGAACACCTACACAGTTGCAATGGCATCGTAGTGGCACACCACACAGCGACAAGTTTCCATGTGGTTCACTGTCTCGTTAGTCCCAATGGGGATAATATTTATCCATTCTTAGCTTGTACCCTCCTTTCCTGCAGATCCACCGCAGCAATAGGCGACATAAGATGAGGAAAAGGGCAAGATGGTGAAGATGATGAGGAGGAGAGACAGAACTTCTTCCTTGTGGACTTGAGGATGACAAAGGTGAAGAAGTGGATAATGAAAATGGAGAGGAAATCAAAGTGAAGCTCTCCCGTAAGACCCTGGACCAAGATCCTGCCATGTGTTCCTCTGCCACAACAACCTCAATCTCACCCCCTGTATCACTTGCTTTTTCACTCCCATGCATCAGCTCAAATACTTTCACCCGGGGGCAATTCAGGTGATATACAGAGGATGAGAAAGTCGGAGGAGCAAGGAGTGGGTGAGGATGTTTAACCTTTGGAGGGGAGGCTGAGGAGAAAGTTGCTTATGGCTTCACGGTCATGGGATCCAGATCTGATGCACACTCACCTGAAAAGTAGGATATTCGAAAACATCACCCCTACCAGCAGGTTCTGAGGTCAGTCTCCAAGGATGTGTGGAAACTGACAGCTGTGGCTCTGGAGTCTACAGCCCTCATTTGTGGCAACATCAGGGTAACTTTATCTTCATTGCACACATCAATGGCGCACATGGCAGCTTCACTGGAATCTTCAGCAGACCCCCACCCCCCAGCTAAGAAGCAGCCACGAACCAGTCGGTATCTCCACGGAAACACAGATTGTAACCCTGGTGGCAGTAGGGGAGAGATTAGGCAGCATCCGGAGGAGAAGTTTCCAGACCCTGAAGGCCAGGATGCAGACTGCTTTCTCTCAGGGCTTTCAGGTGCCATTGAATGTGCACTTATGTTGTGCTTTATTAATAATAGAGATTACAATCATACAAAAAAGTGTGCATTCATTTCATGCTGACTTACTCAATCACATGATAATTGTTGGCATGGTCATGTAAAGGCAAAGAGGTCATGTTCTAGAATGGATGCTGGATTGGAGGATTGGTCCTTTATTTAAAGCAAGGGTGACAAAGGTAGACTATATCAATCAGAAGACTTCAGTGATCAGTTGTGATCTGATGCCCCCTGCAGCTGGTCACTGAGGAGTCCTCTGAGTGATGGTCATCACGATGCTCCCCTCCATGTACTTCTGCCTCCAAAGCTGCTAGAGCCATCTCCCCAGGAACATCCAAGTCCAGGCCTTTTTTTGTATGTTGAAACTGTACACTCCGGTCGGGTCCTGATGACGCAAGACAACCAATTTCACGCGGTCCTCTTGCTCGTCAGTTTCGACATGGCGGTTCATGGTTGCCGTTGGGTTTGCGCCCCAAGTCGGGCACGAACCAATTTCTAGGCCACTATTTTTGGAGCATTAATTGAGCCAGTTGTGAGGACCAAATGCAGTAGGAAATTAATCTCAGTCCACACACTTGAATAAATTATATAAATTAAGAGATCACTGAACGACAAAAAATATCTTTAACAAACTGTCCCCCTCCCCCACATGAGTGATATAAATAGGACTTTATACTGAGACATCTTTCTAGTATTATTGTTAATGAGCATGCGGTGATGCAAAATTTGCAAGCCATGCACAAAGTATGTTGTAGCAGGTAATTGGGGTTTTAATGACTATTCTGTTAAGCAAGCAGTCGTAAACAATCCATATTACAGTACAGTGAGTGTGCTAGGCGTGACTGCACTATAATTGTCATTAAAGTATAAGCAAGAATATAAAATATAACACAAAACTTAATCCAATTTATCTATTCTGTACTTAACAGATACCCCCATGTTCTATGAATAAATGTTTTCACTTTTTTGAGTTTGTTTTGGGCTGTTTACTAAGAACATACTCAGCTCTCTGTAGATTTTACACCTTCATTGAGCCAAACACTGCAGATGAGCAGAATCCTGATAGATAGGTGAACGGTTATCATCACTTCATTCAATGCATGTTTCACTTTACCTTTGTGGTCCCCATCTGCCGAGGTCCATAAAAAGCAGCTCTCACCATTAAACAGTTGTATAACACACATTGGCCTGTTACATTATCCTTATATAAAACAGAACAGTTCTTTAAAAAAAATAATTCTACTTCCATGCATTTTAAGATCACAAAACATTAACAACAGAGTTAAATAAGCCGTCAGACATTGGCTGCAACCTTCGTCTGTTGTTTTAAAAAAGTGAATATTCACGTAATGCAAGTTCCAACATCAGAAAATTCTTTATGCAGACCTACCATATATATTTCCATACTGAAATCATCAGGAGTCTTGACTGATGACTGAGCAAATGCTTGTTGAAAAGATGTTTATGATTATTAGCTGCTGTGTGCCATATGAAACAATGCTGTTGGATTTTGGTGGTTTGTATGATGCAAGTGATGTAATCGCATGAAACCTTTTGACATAAATGACATTTTGTACTTGTGTAGGATTTTTTTTAAACTGGAAACAGATGCTGCAAAATTAAGCTTTTAGTTGACTACATATGTAACTGATTTTTTAAAAAGGCAAAATGCAGCCATCCCTTTGTTTGCTTGTATAGGTTAGATGTTAAAATTTGTAGGAATCCATCATACACTCTCCTCTGCTCATGTCATGTAGTCCTATGTATTGCTGTGAACTTATTCAAAACAGATTAAAACCATATTGGCGAAATGCACTGCCATGACAGTGGAGAGGGGAAGTCAATAAAAACACCTACTGCTTGAGTTATTTCAGGAAATGATATTATAGAGACTGGGTGGCTTTAGAGTTCTCATTGGAGCACTGTCCTTTCACCTCTGAAACCCAAGTTCAAATCCAGCCGAAACATTTGGAATTAAGAGTGCCCATTTCTAAAGAGCCAAGTTGTATGAGTCTCAATACAGTGCCCAGAAGGCATGGCTTCATGAAGGGGAAGTCATGTCTGACAAATTTGCTTGAGTTCTTCGAGGATATAACGTATAGGGTGGATAAAGGGGAACCAGTGGACGTAGTGTATTTAGACTTCCAGAAGGCATTCGACAAGGTGCCACATAAAAGATTATTACTTAAGATAAAAAATCACGGGATTGGGGGTAATATTCTGGCATGGGTGGAGGATTGGTTATCAAACAGGAAGCAGAGAGTTGGGATAAATGGTTCATTTTCGGACTGGCAACCAGTAACCAGTGGTGTTCCACAGGGGTCGGTGCTGGGTCCCCAACTCTTTACAATCTATATTAACGATTTGGAGGAGGGGACCGAGTGCAACATATCAAAATTTGCAGATGATACAAAGATGGGAGGGAAAGTAGAGAGTGAGGAGGACATAAAAAACCTGCAAGGGGATATAGACAGGCTGGGTGAGTGGGCGGAGATTTGGCAGATGCAATATAATATTGGAAAATGTGAGGTTATGCACTTTGGCAGGAAAAATCAGAGAGCAAGTTATTTTCTTAATGGCGAGAGACTGGAAAGTACTGCAGTACAAAGGGATCTGGGGGTCCTAGTGCAAGAAAATCAAAAAGTTGGTATGCAGGTGCAGCAGGTGATCAAGAAAGCCAACGGAATGTTGGCTTTTATTGCTCGGGGGGATAGAATATAAAAACAAGGAGGTATTGCTGCAGTTATATAAGGTATTGGTGAGACCGCACCTGGAATACTGCATACAGTTTTGGTCTCCATACTTAAGAAAAGACATACTTGCTCTCGAGGCAGTACAAAGAAGGTTCACTCGGTTAATCCCGGGGATGAGGGGGCGGACATATGAGGAGAGGTTGAGTAGATTGGGACTCTACTCATTGGAGTTCAGAAGAATGAGAGGCGATCTTATTGAAACATATAAGATTGTGAAGGGTCTTGATCGGGTGGATGCAGTAAGGATGTTCCCAAAGATGGGTGAAACTAGAACTAGGGGGCATAATCTTAGAATAAGGGGCTGCTCTTTCAAAACTGAGATGAGGAGAAACTTCTTCACTCAGAGGGTGGTAGGTCTGTGGAATATGCTGCCCCAGGAAGCTGTGGAAGCTACATCATTAGATAAATTTAAAACAGAAATAGACAGTTTCCTAGAAGTAAAGGGAATTAGGGGTTATGGGGAGTGGGCAGGAAATTGGACATGAAGCTGAGTTCGGATCGGTCAATGCCCTGTGGGTGGCGGAGAGGGCCCAGGGGCTATGTGGCCGGGTCCTGCTCCGACTTCTTGTGTTCTTTAGATTTGTGGTTGGGATCAGATCAGCCATGATCTTATTGAATGGCGGAGCAGGCTCGAGGGGCCGATTGGCCTACTCCTGCTCCAATTTCTTATGTTCTTATGTTCTTATGTTCTTCAAAATGGGCACTAACTGGAACTGATTATCCACCATTGCCACAGAGGCTGAGAGGACACAGAAATAAAAATATCACATTGGATCAGGAGTGTTCTCAGTGTAGAAGGGATTCTTGTAGCATCTGCTCTGTGCCATACCAGACTTGGAAGTCTCCAATGTTGCCGGATGCAAAATGATAAAATTCACAATTTCCCAGTATTTTGCCAAATCTGCCCTTAAACAGCAATAAAACTGTGAATTGATTTGAGAAGTCAAAGTATTTTCAAACAACATATATATTATATATGGCCCCCAATCTCCATGCCATTGTTAGCAAACTTTCGTTGTAGAATCAGGGCGTTACCTTTTTATTTGGCCAGCAAGATGGAGCTAAAGCCGTTTCCCTTGGTTTTATCAACCCAAAATCGATCCCTCTGAATTCCATTGTGCTGATAGGGCCTTCTCACAATCCTGGTTTTACACTTATATTGCACTGGGCATAAGTCAGAATGAGAGAAACAGATAATGGCCCCACTCGGATTGGTCTGAATAGCAGCCTGGGAGCGCTAAAATGAGGCACATGCCTCTACAATTGTGATTATCAAGAGGACCATCAGCGTCATGAAGGGATGCATTTGCTACCTTGACAGGTTTCGAGGGACTCTGCAGTATGCTCCGGCTCGTGTGTCATGTACATTTGTGGCCTGCTGTGATCTGCACAGTTTCACCATACAAAAAGGCCTGGACTTGGATATTCTTGGGGAGATGGCCCTAGCAGCTTTGGAGACAGAAGTACATGGATGACCATAACTCAGAAGACTCCTCGATGACTGCTGCAAGGGGCATCAGAGCACAACTGATCACTGACATATTTGCTTCTGTTCTGTTTAACACGCTCCTTACTCACCAATACCTTAACTCCTTCTCCCCCACCTTCACATAAAGGACTAATCTTTCAATCTAGAACCCATCTTATAAAATGGCAACGCATCAGACCTCTTTGCCCCTACAAGACCATGCTGACAAGAATCATCTGCTTAAATGAATCTGCATTAAGTATGTGCACCCTTTCCTGTATGACTCGAACCTCCATGAGTAACAGAGTATGACATAAATGCACTGTTGTATTTTTATACAAGAAAGCCCATAGGGAACACAAACCAACCTATTCCTTTCTAACACTGTGCTACCCCTGGGTGGCTAACTGTGCCTTTCACTTTTTCTAGTGGTTCTCCTACATGCAACTTGAGGGCCAGTATCACAAGAGTTAGTTGGCTGCTCCTTTTCTACAAAACGGTCATGGCATTGAGATGGCCCTTTTCTCACGGCAGTTTGCTCCTGGCAGGGAACACCTCCGGAGCTAGTGCCTGGGAAGCCTGCTGTCGCCACCTCCTAAATAAGCATTGCTGTGTGTATCCTATCCCACACTAAGTCCCATTCACATATCGCCCCTGTACTTGCTGACCAACATTGGCTCCTTCTTTGGCTTAGAGTTCAACTTTCCTTACACCTCTGGGAAGTACCTTGGGATTTTTTTTTCTATGGTAAAGGTGTTATACAAATGTAAGTTGTTGTTGTGCTAAGTCTGCCAGGGCCTGCAAGTATGTGGTGCCCTCTGATCTCTTTGTTCTACCTTTTTTCTTTTTGGACCACTTAAAGCAGGAAATGCTGTAACTGGGATGCATTCTAACCAACCAATCCCCAACAGTAAGGTAACAGTGACTTACCAAAGGGTACCGCACGTGATGTAGCTTTCAGTTGGATGGAGAGGTGCACCCTTTGGTGGTACGAACACTGATACTGCAGGAGGCACTTTACAGATCCCATCTCCCTTATTCTGCATGAATTCTTCGAAAGATTTTCCGTGCAGTTAGTTTCTCTGGGATATTGGTAACAATGATTCAGCTGCTTCTCTCATTACATAACCATTTCTCAGTCATCTGATCCAGAAAACAAAGGAAAAATACATTGAACATTGGCTGAAAATGTAATATGAGCACTAGAAAATACCTGAATTTTTTTTTTAAAATTCGTAAGTGCAAACATTACCTGAAAAACAGAAATCATTATATCAAACTACAAACCATTACTGAAAAGTATATTTTTTAAAAAGACTATAAGTCTTTCTGTCCCTTTAAACTAAGACTTTAAGCAGCTTCCCTTTAACGCTTGACTATAATAGGCAGAAGTATTGCTGAGCAGGATGTCCGCCCAAACATCAGAAAGTGAAATGGGCCTGCTAAATGCTTTCCACAGAATGCTGCATACGTTCTTAACAAGGCACCCACTCAAAAGAAGCAAGAGTCGAGTGATTGTTATAACATACACCCCCTCCCCCCAATGGAAAGATACAAGGGTGCATTTTTAGTGGGCAGGACTGCTAGATGCACAATTTCCTGGTCCCCACTCACCTGAATCCCTCTAGCTGCAGCATTACCACCTGTCGGAAATTTCACCCTCGCACGTCAATAGAAGTGGAACATTAAATCAGACATCTCAGCCACAGCCATGACGTACAGAATTGAACAGTAGACAGTCCCAGTGGTCTTGCTGCAAGATTCAATTATAAAATCAGATGGAGGGATCATCAGTACAGTGAGTTAGAGATTACTGGCTTTTCCGGTAGTTTCCTGGAGCATAATCCTTTCAAAGGAATCATGAAATTAATTCACAAAGAAATGCTATTTGTGCATGAACAAAGGCTAGGGACTCCATAGGTACTTCCTTAAAACATGATTGAGCCTTGTGGGTTAGTATTTTGGAACGTGCGATCAAGTGGGCTGAAAAGACTTTTTTCATCCAAACTTGACTTGAGAGTTCCATACCAATGGATGGGAGGAAGGGCTGGGTGCTGTTACCTGGAAATGAAAGGACTTGCATGAAGAAATTGCTCTGTGTAGTAGCTCCAAACATTGCCCTGTCCACATTCTGATCCAGACCTCATTCAAGTGAGAATCACAGTGAAGCCCTGCCAGCCCAGGTGTTGATGACTAATGTCTGGCTTCACCAATAGTGACACCATTTCATGGTGTTACATCAATTATCCAATTAGCACCCGTCACCTTCCTGTCCTGCCGAGCTTGGGAGCCAGGCAGTGGTGCATGTGTATTTACTGAGTGATGAGTGTCAGGTGCCTTTGCAGAGTGCAGACTGCTTGAATAGAACAGCAGCTTTGCTGATCTTCAAGTGAAACAGGGCTGAGCAGACTGAGCATACAAAACATCAACTATCTCCTACGTTTTTCTCTGATGGCTATTTTAAGCTTTTGTTTTATTTTAATTTTTTTAACTCTAGATTTTTTGGGGGGTGTTCAGCACCTCAAACCACTCCCGTAGGTGACCCTTTTCTCCCTATGTCACAGAGAGTGCCCAGATATCGAGCAGATATCGAACAATTAACAATTGAGTGATAACAATTCTATAAATATAAATTTTATAGTAGTTATTAGACTGTTCCAGTAAATAGAAAATAACAAATAGGCATCAGTGCTGGGCTAAACTTTGTATTACTTGGCAATTCTTTTCCTTTTTCTCTTTTTTTAATGGAAGCCATCAGGACTTGTTATCACTCTTTAAAGTCATCAGATAGACTAAGAAAAAGCAGCCAAGATCTAAGATTTCTGTTACTGTTCAATTCAAAACAAACTGACAATCAAACACATATTTGAACAAACCCAGTAAAATGTTTGTATTTGAATTGAATGGCTTGATTCCATCCTTTGGACCCCTGTCTGAGACACAGCCATGGATTTTAGGCTGCCAACATACTAGATATTGGCCTGAGACTTGAATCACACTGTCGACTGCACCTTGCTCTGAGCTCAGTGACAAAGGAGCATATGTGTAGAGTCTGGCTTCCCAGGTATCTAATTTTCACTGTTAGGAGAGAATAGTTCAAAATTAAGTTTATAAAGTATCCAGATGGTCCAATGGACTGCCCAGGCACTTTTAAAATGTGGTTTCCTGGCTGGCGTTATATTACACCCAGTGTGAAGCCTGAAGTGGCATGAGAATACCTATGAGAGGTGGTGCCCCACTTCTCAATGTGCTCAGGAGTCAGATTTACCACCTGACTCCCAAGTTATACTACTAATTTCACATTGATATGCATTAGATGCCACGTTGCATTCATGCAAAAGTGGTAGCATGAGAGTAGGGTAACATAAGAATTGTAGAGATGGGAAGCCTAGCTTGCAGGCTGCAGAAAGATCAGTACCTCTGCTCCCATGGGGTTGACAATTGTTGTGTACATGATGAATGGAGACAGCAGCACTGACCTTCTTCAGTGTAATGTACCAAATTAGATTGGTCTGGTCAAGCTAGTACAGGTTAATTAACAAGTTCAAAGTCCAACCCTGCAAAGTCAATTATACAGTAAGTAACTACCATTATTATCATTTTCTTCAAACTGCAAACCATGCAATATTTCTAGTCTCCTGCTCACAAAGCTTACTGTAAAAATCATAAAAATTAGACTGATAAAATCCTAATCTGCTATATAAACCATGTAGATGAATCCTGTTTCTCTCAATATACTTTTCATACTCTTGAAAATTATGGAAAATGAATGACCTCCCAGTGGCTGCAGAAGTGGCATTACTTTGCTTCTTGACACCGATCTACATCACCGCCCTCCATCTCTGGGGAGCTGCACTGAATCAAGTCCCATCCAGTGATGGGTGATATAAAGATAGTCTCTATGATAAGGTTAACAGGTGAAATGATTTCTGGCAGTCGGTCTGCTTTCCAGTTGACCCTGTCCTCAGCACATGACAACCCGATTTAGCAACCTCTTGTCAGACTCATGCTGAAAGTATCTAGCAGAATAAAAAGGGTATTCTTCCAACATAGGAGTTGAAGATATATTTTGGGGATGTGTTAAACAGTATCATTGCTATGCCCTAAGTAATACATACTAATACTATCTTCAGCAACAGAGTGAGAAAGAAAATGGAGTTCAGAAATATTTTGAACCTCATCATCTCAGCAGTAACAGACAAATAAAAGAAAATAAATATCAGTACTTTATTGCCTGTGTACACCACAAGTGCTCTTAATTGTACATGCAAATGTGTTTATAGAATTATACACCACAGGCCATTTGGTCCATCGTGCCTGTGCTGGCTCTTTGAAAGGGCTATCCAATTAGTCCCACTCCCCTGCTCTTTCCCCATATCCCTGTAATTTTTTCGTTTTCAAGTATATATCGAATTCCCTTTAGAAAGTTACTGTTGAATGTGCTTCCTCCACCCTTTCAGGCAGTGCATTTCAGATCTTGATATGAGCTTCTGAAGGTAAACTGAAAAGTACTAGGGAAACTAAAAGCTTGACATGGCAGTCAAGGTCTAAAGGGTAAAGGTCCTTTTTAGAAGCGTAATTGCTAAAAGTTGTATTTGAAAGTAATTAATTTTAAAAGCATTTTATCTTCCTAGCAGGGATCAGAGCCAGGGAAATTTTTATTAATATACAAATGAGTAAAATGGGCCTATATTCTCTGGAGTTTAGAAGAATGAGAGGTGATCTCATTGAAACGCATTAAATTCCTAGAGGGTTTGACAGGTTAGATGCTGAGAGGCTGTTTCCCCTGTCTGGAGAGTCTAGAACTAGGGGTCATAGTCTCAAGATAAGAGGTTGGCCATTTAGGACTGAGATGAGGAAAAATTTCTTCACGCAGAAGGTTGTGAATCTTTGGAATTCTCTACCCCAGAGGGCTGTGGATGCTCAGGCGTTGAGTGTATTCAAGATTGAGATCGATAGATTTTTGGACACTAAGGGATTCAAGGGATATGGGGATAGGGCAGGAAAGTGGAGTTGAGGTCAAAGATCAGCCATGATCTTAGTGAATGGCGGAGTAGGCTCGAGAGGCCATATGGCCTACTCGTGTTCCTATTTCTTATGTTCTTTTGTTCTTAAATAGTGTGGACCTCTGCACTCAGGAACCAAGTGCATAGCTCAAATCCCAACTGCATAAAAATACAAGATGCTTAGTTCCCAATGTGAATCCCCACTCCAGGAAAAAAAAACACCTTTAAATATATACCATTTGAAATTCAATTTTTAATGGGTAAGATTCTTTAATTAGGATACTTATAACGAAAATTGTGGTTTTACAAGTTATGACTACGAGCACTTTTCCTGTTTAATACTATACAAATATCCATGTATCAATGTTTTCATTTTGTATTTTATTCCACGCAAGGCACAAAACACACACACACACACACACACACAATTTCAATTTCCGGAGAGATGTATAACGGGCGGCTAAATCGATATCACCCATTTTACATTATCACCCAAAATTGAAATTGTCATTGTCCTTTTCTCTAAACTTCAGTTTATGCTTAGACTTCTCCTGTCATTTGGACATCTTTCTGGTAACAAAATGCCAATGTAAGAGAATCCTAAGGACCAACCAGACAAAATAAGAGTACAATAGGACCCTATCCAGGGAGCTTCATAAAGTGGCAGGAACATCCCACAAACAGTAATGCCTAAGGCATTCCAGTTGGGCCAAAGAGAAAGTCATACAGATCATAGGTTAGAGACATCTTTGACCACATCAAACACCAGACAATACAGAGGCACATGACTTGAGACTCAAACATATCTGGAAACTTGGCGTATTAAAGCAACAGCTTTCAGATTATAATCGTGAAACTGAGCCTAATAGGAAAACTGCCTAAAGATGTTCTTGAACAATGTATTAGTGGAATACATTCCCAGTTGAGACAATATCAATGACCTTCCCTCCATCATAAGGTCAGAAATGGGGATGTTCGCTGATGATTGCACAGTGTTCAGTTCCATTCGCAACCCCTCAGATAATGAAGCAGTCTGTGCCTGCATGCAGCAAGACCTGGACAACATCCAGGCTTGAGCTGATAAGTGACAAGTAACATTCGCGCCAGACAAGTGCCAGGCAATGACCATCTCCAAGAAGAGAGAATCTAACCACTTCCCCTTGACATTCAACGGCATTACCATCGCCGAATCCCCCACCATCAACATCCTGGGGGTCACCATTGACCAGAAACTTAACTGGACCAGCCATATAAATACTGTGGCTACAAGAGCAGGTCAGAGGCTGGGTATTCTGCAGCGAGTGACTCACCTCCTGACTCCCCATAGCCTTTCCACCATCTACAAGGCACAAGTCAGGAGTGTGATGAAATACTCTCCACTTGCCTGGATGAATGCAGCTCCAACAACACTCAAGAAGCTCAACACCATCCAGGACAAAGCAGCCCACTTGATTCTCACCCCATCCACCACCCTAAACATTCACTCCCTTCACCACCGGCACACTGTGGCTACAGTGTGTACCATCCACAGGATGCACTGCAGCAACTCGTCAAGGCTTCTTCGACAGCACCTCCCAAACCCACGACCTCTACCACCTAGAAGGACAAGAGCAGCAGGCACATGGGAACAACACCACCTGTATATTCCCCTCCAAGTCACACACCATCCCGACTTGGAAATATATTGCCGTTCCTTCATCGTCGCTGGGTCAAAATCCTGGAACTCCCTTCCTTACAGCACTGAGGGAGAACCTTTACTGCATGGACTGCAGCGGTTCAAGAAGGCGGCTCACCGCCACCTTCTCAAGGGCAAATAGGGATGGGCAATAAATGCTGGCCTTGCCAGCGATGCCCACATCCCATGAATGAATAAAAAAAATAGTCTACCTGAATCACTAGCAATAAGTAAGAGAGCTTCTCTGAGACTTCAACCATCCTAATGGAATTTTGAAAACAACCCTGAGGGCGAAGGCAGCAATAATTAAATGTGACGGCACCAATGTATTCTAGGGATGTCAAAAACTGGTATTCCCACAGAAATACCAAACATAAGAGCTGAAGCACAGAGAATTTGGTTTTCTTATAGTGATCGTAAATCAGGGAATCAAATTATGTTCAAAAAGGACAAATAAATTCCATTGCATTTTAAATTGTTTTAAGGTAAAGAACAGTGAAAGCAGGTATACTCTAAATGGTTAGGCCACAGTTAAAGTATTAGGTACAGCTTTTGGTACCCCACTATGGAAAGCAGATTAAAGATATGAAAAAGGTCCAGTAAATAATGCACTTGAATGATACCAGAAATAAGGCTATAGGAGGACGAATTTTGGGGAAAACAGGAAGGCAGTAAATTCAGAGGAGAGAGGCCAAGAGCAGATGAGATGGAAATTGAAATCACTGAGGATGGTGAGTTGCTCAGTGCAGATTCTAAGGAAGGAAAGGTGGGAGGATATCTTTGGGAGAAATGTAAGGTGGGGCTAGGGTGTGAGGAGTAGGAGGAGAGACTAAAGTGTGATTTGGTGATAAGGGCCACACTAAGGTCTTAGATGGCAAGGGCCTTGTTCTCAAGTGAAAGGACATTCTGGAGGGAAATGCAGAGGGGGTGGTGATTATTATCCACTGGCAGAATCCAACGGGACAGTGGTGGGTGGCATGGATTGGACAGGAAGGAGATTTGGAAGGTTAGTCCCCATCGAGTGCATTGGGTGGGAAGCTTATGAGATAGGAAGATGGGCCAGTTGGGTTTTCTGCCCAAAAGGAGGCAGCGACATTTGTCTCGATGGGTCCATTGGAGAATGTCAAGAGAATTGTAGAGGGTAGCTGTGGGCTTATTCTAGAGGAATTGAAGCCTGGGACAGTGAGAGCAGGAAGGCCGAGGGGTGGTGATGGGTAGGAATTGGAGGGTGAGGGGAAGGGGGGAAGTATCCGAGAGGGGAGAAATGAAAGGTGGTGTGACTAAGTAATATGAGAGAAAGGTCCAAGAGGGGCCAAAAGAGGAAAAAAAGGGAATAGAAGTAATTGGCTCAGGTCTGGACTAGCAACCAAAATGTACAAGTAAGTAGATACAGGGGAGTTTGATGCTACTCGCCTGCTCCCCATGGCCGTTGACTCACTCGTCCTTCAAAACTCCTCCATCATGCTTAGCTGGACTGGGTTGGATCGGCTCGTCAAGTACCTACTGCTGCTCTAAATCCTCTGTGCTCCTCACAGCACGGCATGACAGAGATGAGGAGAGACATTTTCTGATTGTAAACAGAGGACAGGGAGGGGATGATGTGAAAGAGTCCAAGGTTAAAATCTGAGGTGTGTGATGGGATGGAGACAATGTGGAGTCAGCTTGTAACATTCATGAGCCAATTTTGAGGTTGGGAATTAGTTTTGGAGAAGGAGTGGATCTAGGAACTGATCAAGATGCAAAATATCGGTGGGCGCATTGCTGGAGGTTGTCCAGTGGAATCAGAAGGCCGAGAAGGAGCAGAGAGTCGACCGTGAGCCAGCAGAAGTCATTACTGGGGTCCAAGAGAGTTGCATAGTGGCCATAGATGTCAGCAGTGTGCCCCAGCAGATCCTGTATAACAACAGAGGAGCAGGAGGAGTGAAACCCTAGGACAAAGAACAGTGAAGTCCAGGGAGCCAGGAGAAGGTAAAAGGTAAATCCAGGAGAGGGTGAAAGGTAAATCCAGGAGAGGGTGAAAGGTAAATCCAGGAGAGGGTGAAAGGTAAATCCAGGAGAGGGTGAATATATTTAAGAAGGACTGAATATGTTTTAAAAGGAGATAGATAGATTTCTTTTCACAGAAGGCATCAAGGGTTATGGGGAGAGAGCGGGAATATGGTATTGAGAAAGAGGATCAACCATGATCATATTGAATGGCAGAGCAGGTTCGAAGGGCTGAATGGCCTACTCCGGCTTCTATTTTCTGTTTCTATGTTTCTATGAAAGGTAAATCCAGGAGAGGGTGAAAGGTAAATCCAGGAGAGGGTGAAAGGTAAATCCAGGAGAGGGTAAAAGGTAAATCCAGGAGAGGGTAAAAGGTAAATCCAGGAGAAGGTGAAAGGTAAATCCAGGAGAAGGTGAAAGGTAAATCCATGGGAGTGCAGAAGAGGGATAGCTTTTGGGAGGTGATGAGCACACAAGATTAGGTGCTTGAGGAGCCAATCCAACCCAGTCCAGCTAAGCATGATGGAGGAGTTTTGAAGGAGCAGCGGAGTCGGCGGCCATGGGGAGCAAGCGAATAGCAGCAAAGCAGAGATCATTCAGCGGCACTGGAGCAGAGTCCAGAGCAGGATGGGAACCAGCAGGGACAGATCAGAACAAAGTCATCGTAGAATGAAAAGTGCCAGCGGAGGAGCAGAACGCTGAGACGGTAGAAGCAGGCCACATACTAGAAAAGGAGCAATCCAGCAGAGAATGCAGCCTCAGTAGAAAGCACCGGTGAAGGTGGGGGTCATGGTAAAGCCCACGTGACAGTGAAGAAGTGGGAATTTTCCCCAGGAGAAAGCAGATTTCTGTCCAGGACCCACACAGCAGTACAGTAAAGCTGAGAAGCCAGCAGTGCACTGAAGCATAGTCCTGAAGCTCAGCAGATAACAAGAGCAGGTGAGAGGGGGGATAAAAAAACAAAGGGGGAAGTCAGGAGCAATTTTTCACACAGGGGATTATGAGAACATGGACCACAAGTGGCTGTTAAGGCAGAGACTATTACATAATTTAAAAGGGAATTAGATAAGGAAGAATATAAAAGGATAAGGGGAAAAGGACAGGGAAACAGAATTGGAGTAGATAGTTCTAGCTGAAGAGCTAGCACTCACTCAGGTGTGACAGGCCAAATGGCCTCCTCTGTGCTGTAATTTCTATGATTTACACCCACATAAACACAACCTAGTCAAGCAAGTTAAGTTCCTTCAATAACCTTTTGAGACAGCTTCCACCCTAAGGAGATGTAAAACTTCTTAAACATTGTTTTCCCCAAAAGCAGTCATAATAAACTCAAGTCTCGGTGTAAATATGCTTAACAGCATTCACTGCTACAAAACTAGTTACTGAGTCAATATTACACATTCTCCATCTAGTACAATGAAATCTGTATTTAAAACTAAATCTGCAGAACAAGTGACAGTTACTATATTAACATACTCTTCATAATGTACCAATTACTATTGTATTATACAAAAAGATTACAGCTGGAATGAAACCAGGAATACAAGGGCCACATTGTTTCACAGAATTTAACAACAGTGCTCAACGCATCGTTTAGAAATTGCTTAATCCCCTGGAAATCCCTGGCGCACATTTCAAGCATCAATCTTCACTTGTTACTCTTGTATGTATCTTAATTCTCAAACACTAAATACTGAGAACTTCAATCTCAATAGTTAGTGTTGTACTGTGTAATCGCAGTTGTGCCCGTGCTGCAGTTTTATATAGAACTAGCATTCTGCATCTCCTGTATTTGTTTGCATCTGTATTTTTTAAGTGAGTGAGTTGAACAGAGTTTATGTACTTTATTGGGTCAAGATACTTGCACTGTGGTTCTTTAGGGGGCCGATTAGGGGGCCCATCTTGTTTGTGCTATATTTGAAAAGTGGCCCATACATGTTCATGGTGCATCTTTGAATATTCCAGCAATTTAACGTAATCTCAGTAATTACATTGTGAAAGATCAATCCTTACAGATATGTTATATCATTTGACTTAATATCTGCCGTCTAATTTTTGTGGAGCATTAGCATCTTTTGTGGACGTTTAGGAAGGGAGAGTTTCCTGCTAAACATGCTTCACTTACAAATTTTATTCGTCCTCAGCTTGCTGTGAAGATTACAAGGGATCCCCACAGCTTGTACGGTTCTCACTTTTAACAGCAAGAAATGCAGGGATACGGAGTCAGTACATCAAAGAGAAAAGACCATAACCCCTTTTGGGATTAAGGAGACGGAGAAGGATTTAGAAACTTGTGCTTTGTGCTTCTTCACCTGGTGCTGGCACTGTCACACCAACCTTACCAGAGTAAAGTGCTTCCCCAGCAGTTCCAAGGCATGCCCAAGGTAGTGAGCTTCTTAATGTCAGCAATGCACCCTCCAATCCCATGCATCTCATGAACATTGTGCACAAGTTTCTCCTGAAACAAGATGGAGTGAATTAAGTGAAGGATAGTAATTGGCGGCTTTCTCCACGGTGGCATTGGGCAGCTGATGTAAGAGATCTGGTAATCTGGTATTTTCGCATTGTTGAAGTGGAGGAAGGAGTTTTCAGGTTCTGCGTGCAATTAAGTGCTGTCATGGGAGATGGGTTGCCCTACTGTAGAATCCTGAGTTGGTGCCCCTCCTTAACCAGAGTGCAGTGTGAGCTCTTAATTTTAGAGGGTGAAGAATGTGCTGTATGCTGGTGCCCAAGGCAGAATAAGGAGATTGTATGTTACCTTGCCTGCCCTAGTTAGGTGATTGAACTTCTGGTGGCACTGGTCTGAGTTCTGGCACTGGAAGAGTTGGCACTACCTCCCTCTGCATGGCACAGGAAACATTTTTTTTTGGTCATTTCCTTTCATGGAGACCCGGAATTCTCATTCTCATGGCTCAGTCTCCTCGAGGAGGATTTGTAGATCGCTCTCACTGAAATTGTGAACTCTTGTTGAGGCAAACAGCATTGATGCCTTTAAGGGGAAGCTAGATAAGTACATGAGAGAGAAAAGAATAGAAGGAAATGCAAGTAGGATTAGGTGAAGTAGGGTGGGAGGAGGCTCATGTAGACCATAAACACCAGCGCAGACCAGTTGAGCCGAATGGCCTGTTTCTATGCTGTAAATTCTATGTAATTCTGTTGCACTGTCCCTTCTTCAGCTGTCTGTGCCAGATCCTCCAGTGGAAGACATTCCCGAATAGTGGGACAAAATTACACGTGTGCCATCTATTACAGCTACCTGATAGTGTACCGCTGATCCAAACACTCACCTGCTTACCTGCTGCTCCCCCATCCTGCCACTGTAATCCTCAGCCAGACTTGACTTTTTAAAGGTCGCACTTTAATTTCCAGGCACCCCTAGCACATTACTTCCATTTTACATGGGATTTGCACAAGAGTTCCTCCAATGGATATGTAAGTGAACTGACTGCAAGAAATATGATCTCTAGACCATATCATAATTACGTATCCCATCCCGCAAAGCTTCAAACACTTGGCTAAAAAGCGAAGTGCAAGACACATTGAAGGCCAATTGTCAGAAACAGATAACAAAATGTCCCAAGGCATAATCAAAGACACAAGACCTGGGCACAGACTAATCCTGTTATGTTAATTGCAGGAGCTTTGTTCAGTTAATTATACAGAGTCGTACAACACCAGGTTATAGTCCAACAGCTTTATTTGAAATCACAAGCTTTCGGAGCTTTGCTCCTTCATCAGGCTCCTTCGTCACTCGCCTGACGAAGGAGCAAAGCTCCGAAAGCTTGTGATTTCAAATAAAGCTGTTGGACTATAACCTGGTGTTGTACGACTCCGTACATTTGTCCACCCCAGTCCATCACCGGCATCTCCACGTTCAGTTAATTAGGTAACCTTCGTGATTGGCACTTACAGAATGAGACATCTGAAATGTCTGCATCCGAACAATCAAAATACACAGAAAAATAAGGGCATGTCCCTACCCCATAACAGATAGAATGGACAACAGTTAACACCATAGAATGGATAAAGATGTCTGGAACAATGAGCACGCGGTGGGGAGCTGTCTGGGACAAATGACATCATGGGACTAATATTGCTAAGCTACCAGAAGCAAATATGCTTCAGAAAGATATATAAACTAGAACACTGTCCCACTAAAGTTAGAAGCAACTCCTGGGGCACCGGAGGCTCACACACCCTACGATACCAGGCCTGATCAGCTTGAAACTTCCAAGGGACAGGTTGTTCCATCCTTGTTTATTTGATAAAAACTGTATTTAGAATATTGTTGTATAAATACTTATTGTTCGGTAAAACTGCATTAGAACATTATTCTTGTGTCTATAATGAAGCTTGCATGTTCGGTCACACTCGGGCCCGAATTATTGTGGAAGTTATTATTAAGAAGGATTAACAACCCTTGGTAGCATTAATAATAGCATATTTCCAACTCACAAAATTCTGGTGCATTCAGCTCTGCAGAGCATCTGTGGGTGGAACTCTAGATTCATTAGTGCAAATCTGGTGCAACTCGCCACATGAAATTTTGAAGCCATTGATTTTTAATATGTTCATCTCAGAGAGTCACAGACTCTTGTGTCAAATGTAGAATAGTGTACCACTCTTACACAGCACTGGGTGCCGGTTCATGTACTTGGATCACACATCACAGGAAGGCTTTGCAAAGGGGTACGGTAGTGTGGTGGTTATGATACTGGACTAATAATCCAGAGAACATAAGTTCATATCCCACTCATGGCAGTTTGAGAATTTGAATTCAGTTTTAAAAAAGCTGGTATCAGTAAAAGTAAGGCTGCCAGATTGTTGTAAAGACTGGTTGACTAATGTCCTTTAGGGAAGGAAATCTGCCGTCCTTACCAGGCCTGACAACATGGTTTACTCTTACCGCCCTCTGAAGTGGCCTGGCAAGTCACTCAGTTGTATCAAACCTCAGGGCAACTAGGGGTGGGCAATAAATGTCGGCCTTGCCCACATCCCGAGAATGAATTAAAGAAAAGCAACCTGACAGGCAAACATGCATGGTGATAAACAGTCCCCTTTCAAATTGCCCTCAGTGTTTTCACAGGTCAGCAAGCTGTACTGCCTCTGGAGAATGGGGTAAATCCATTGGTAAAGCCATCATTTTCTACCACCTGCAATCTCACATAAAAAAAATCCCCTAAAATGACCATTACAATTCAAAAATTCCAGACAAAAGTTTCAAACCTCTAGTTTAAGTGGCTGTAGATTCTGTCTTAAAGAAATGGTCTTTAAAACAGCACAACTTTAAGATATGGCACAACTAACGGGAGGAGGCGGCTCCGTGAATATCCCCATCCTCAATGATGGCAGAGCTCAGCATGTGAGTGCAAAAGACAAGGCTGAAGCGTTTACAATCATCTTCAGCCAGAAGTGCCGAGTGGATGATCTATCTCAGCCTCCTCCCGAGATCCCCACCATCACAGAAGCCAGTCTTCAGCCAATTCGATTCCCTCCACATGATATCAAGAAACGGCTGAGTGCACTGGATACAGCAAAGGCTATGGGCCCCACAACATTCCGGCTATAGTGCTGAAGACGTGTGTTCCAGAACTAGCTGCACCTCTAGCAAAGCTGTTGCAGTACAGCTACAACACTGGCATCTACCCAACAAAGTGGAAAATTGCCCAGGTATGCTCTCTCCACAAAAAGCAGGACAAATCCAATCCGGTCAATTACCGGCCCATCAGTTTACTCTCAATCATCAGCAAAGTGATGGAAGGTGACATCGACAGTGCTATCAAGCAGCACTTACTCACCTTAAACCTGCTTACCGATGCTCAGTTTGGGTTCTGCCAGGACCACTCGGCAACAGATCTCATTACAGCCTTGGTTCAAACATGGACAAAAGAGCTCAATTCCAGAGGTGAGGTGAGAGTGACTGCCCTTGAAATCAAGGCAGCATTTGACCGAGTGTGGCATCGAGAAGTCCTAGTAAAATTGAGGTCAATGGGAATCAAGGGGAAAACTCTCCAGTGGCTGGAGTCATAGTTAGCACAAAGGAAGATGGTAGTGGTTGTTGGAGGCCAATCATCTCAGCCCCCGGACATCGGGGCAGGAATTCCTCAGGGCAGTGTCCTAGGCCCAACCATCTTCAGCTGCTTCATCAATGACCTTCCCTCCATCATAAGGTCAGAAATAGGGATGTTCGCTGATGATTGCACAGTGTTCAGTTCCATTCGCAACCCCTCAGATAATGAAGCAGTCCGTGCCCGCATGCAGCAAGACCTGGACAACATCCAGGCTTGGGATGATAAGTGGCAAATAATATTCACGCCAGACAAGTGCCAGGTAATGACCATCTTCTACAAGATAGAGTCTGACCACCTCCCCTTGACATTCAACGGCATTACCGTGGCTGAATTCCCCCACCATCAACATCCTGGGGGTCACCATTGACCAGAAACTTAACTGGACCAGCCACATAAATACTGTGGCTAAAAGAGCAGGTCAGAGGCTGGGTATTCTACGGCGAGTGGCTGCAGTGTGTACCATCTACAGGATCCACTGCAGCAACTCGCCAAGGCTTCTTCAACAGCACCTTTCAAATCCGTGACCTCTACCACCTAGAAGGACAAGGGCAGCAGGCTCATGGGAACAACATCACCTGCACATTCCCCTCCAAGTCACACACCATCCCGACTTGGAAATATATCGCCGTTCCTTCATCGTCGCTGGGTCAAAATCCTGGAACTCCCTTCCTAACAGCACTGCGGGAGAACCTTCACCACACGGACTGCAGCGGCTCACCACCACCTTCTCAAGGGCAATTAGGGATGGGCAATAAATGCTGGCCCTGCCAGCGATGCCCACATCCCATGAACGAATAAAAAAAATGCTATAAACACGAAAATCCACAATATCCCTATAAATCACAGATGATAAGAACATAAGAACATAAGAAATAGGCGCAAGGTTAGGCCATATGGCCCCTCGAGCCTGCTCCACCATTTAATAAGATCATGATTGATCTTCGACCTCAATTCCACTTTCCCTCCCGATCCCCATATCCCTTGATTCCCCTAGAGTCCAAAAATCTATCTATCTCAGCCTTGAATATATTCAAGGACTCAGCATCCACAGGCCTCTGAGGTAGAGAGTTCCAAAGATTCACAACCCTCTGCATGAAGAAATTCCTCCTCATCTCAGTTTTGAATGGCTGACCCCTTATCTTGTGACTGTGCCCCTTGGTTGCAGACTCTCCAGCCAGGGGAATCAATCTCTCAGCATCTACCCTGTCAAGCCCCCTCATAATTTCATGTGTTTCAATGAGATCACCTCTCATTCTTCTAACTCCAGAGAGTATAGGCCCTTTCTACTCAACCTCTCTTCATAGGATAATACCTCACATCCCAGGAATTAATCTAGTGAACCTTCATTGCACTGCTTCCAAGATAAGTATATCCTTCCTTAGATAAGGAGACCAAAACTGTATGCAGTACTCCAGGTGAGGTCTCACTAAACTCTGTACAACTGTAGTAAGACTTCCTTACTCTTGTACTCCAACCCCTTTGCAATAAAGGCCAACATGCCATTTGCTTTCCTAATTGCCTGCTGTACCTGCACACTAACTTTTTGTGTATCTTGTACGAGGACACTCAAGTCTCTGGACACCAACATTTAATAGTTTCTCACCATATTAAAAATATTCTGTTTGTCTATTCTTCCTACCAAAGTGAATAACCTCACATTTCCCCACATTATACTCCATCTGCCACCTTCTTGCCCACTCACTTAATCTGTCTACATCCCTTTGCAGACTCTTTGTGTCCTCCTCACAGCTTGCTTTACCACCTAGCTTTGTATCATCAGCAAACTTGGACACATTACACTCGGTCCCTTCATCTAAGTCATTAATAAAGATTGTAAACAGCTGAGGCCCAAGCACTGATCCTTGCGGTGTTCCACTAGTTACAGCCTGCCAACCTGAGAATGAACAATTTATCCCTATTCTCTGATGTCGAAGCATTGTCAGAATGACACTATTTTATGTGTGCTATTTGGTCAATATATTGCATATTGTGTCCTGTTTGCCATATATCTTCTGTATCTTACTGGGATATGCTGCCTATCAGTAGTAATCTTTTAAATTTTGAAGACTATAGGGGCAATTTTAATCCTGCTGACCTTGCAGAAACTGGGAGAGGGGGCAGTTAAAAATGCCCAGGGGACTTAGGTACCGACTCCCTGCAGTCTTGGATTTTAACCTGCCAGAAACCTTCTTTAAATATGCAGATTGGGCTGAGCGGGAAAGCTGCTGTGGTTTTCTCGCCAGGTCAATCTAATGGGAAAAGGAACCAGGGCCAAAGATTGCCCAAAGATGGTGAGTCTCAAATTTTGTTTGATGATTGCTCCAGTGTAACGCCTCGGGACATTTTACTACATTAAAGGCACATTAAATGTATAAATGCAAGTTGTTGGTGTCTCGCTAACTTTTTTTTAACATTTCTTATGGGGCCAGGAGTGCTCCTGCAGGACCCAAGAGGACAGTTTAGGCATCAGCTGACCCCCCGCCTCCCAACTGGTCCAAGAAGTCCTCTTGATACACCCCCGCCCCCGTGACTAACCCGAGTGCCGGAGACCACTCCTTCAGTCCCTGATGGTAGCCTCCTGCCACCCAACATTGCACTCCTGCCTGCCGGTCGGGAAACTGAATTTGGGCATGAAGATGGAGCCCGGGAGTTAAGATCGCCTTGACCTCACGCTGCCAAGGTCAGGATGGTTGGCCGCTTGTCTCGACCCTCACCCACCTCGACCCTCACTTGTAAACGCATCTGATCTCAAGCTTCCTTTTGAAGTCATCAGTGACATCAGTGGTAACACATGTTCTCGATACCTAAATAGGAACATGTGGAGCAGTTTCCCATCAGAACAGCCAACAGCTTGGGTTGTCTACCCTCTCCCTGTAACTCGATGCATTTGCCTCAGCCTCCTCAATGTCCCACATGCTGGCTTTGTCTTTCACCCGAGTTAAAAGCAACGATTATAATTGAGCTCGAGAAGAAATCCATGCTATTTTCAATTACTTTACCATAGTTTTAAAATCAACACTGATCTAGAATTAAAGAACGGTCACAGCTCAGAAGGAGGCCATTCGGCCCATCGAGCCCATGCCGAGATAAAATACTATTTTGAAAAACTTTTGATCTAATCGTGAATATGTTTTTCCATTGGTATGCAAAAGGTTCTAATGTGGTGACATTTTTTTCAAATACTTAACAATATTTCAAATATTCAAATATATTTTACATTTCAAAGAAGCAATATATTTATAATACGACTGCTCAGAGACGACTGAGATTGTATTCAGACTCCTGTTGTCTATTGCTGCTCACTGCGCATTGGTGAATTACATTACTGGCCCAACACTTTCACAGGGTTAACTTCCTCTGTGCGTTAGTGCTAGTGCACTGGTTAATTATGCATTATGATGCTTTCATTCGAAGTGTTAGTGTTGATAGACTGAGTGCTAACTTCTGCCATACTCGTAAAATTGCTCCTGGGAGTAAACAAGTACGTGTCAATGTGCTGACCCCACATTAAGGATGTTTTTGCTCATTAAAGGCTTGTTAAGAAGCAATGGAAGAGTTTCTGCCTGTAATCCTCAGGCTTGACTTTTAATGGAAAATCACTGTGGACACCTGTTCACAGCAGTGGAAGGAGCAGGTAGGTGCATAAACTGGCCTGGAGAAGACAAAGCCAGCATGTGGGACAGTGAGGAGGCTGAGGCAAATGCATAGAGTGACAGGGAGAGGGTAGACAGTCCCAGGCCGTTGGCTGTTCTGATGGGAAACTGCGCCACATGTTCCTATTTAGGTACCTAGGACATGTGTTACCACTGATGTCACTGATGACTTCAAAATGCTTGAGATCAGATGTGTTTACAAGTTGTGACGTTTGAGAAGGACTTCTTCTGAAGTTAGCAGGATGCTTTTCTACTGTTACTGTCAGTTCAGGGATATTTGAATGTCCTGTCACTTTTTCACAACTTACAGCACAGCATAGTAACAAACTTATAAATATCCTGAATATCTACCTACGCTTTTAAGACATTACCAAAATGGCCAGCACTACTGGAAATAAAAGCAGAAAAAGCTAGAAACATACAGTAGGTCCATCAGCGTTTGTAAAGAGAAAAGAGAGCTTCTTATTTTGGCTAGAAACTTTAGGCTAAAAGTTGCAGTAATGGGGTGAAGGGAGGAGCTATGACACAATCCCAACAGGGGACATGCAATTTGGGGTGGAAGTCAGATCCACCAGGTTTCTGTCCCTCACATCCTCTCTTCTAAATTGCACTCCAGGAGGGCATTTGCTTCTTAGGCTGGTCTACAGTATATCAAGGGACAACTTTTGGGGTGTACCTGGGGGCATTCCAGGAATTCTTCTCAGTTCACCGCAGATAAGCCCAGTAGGACTTACGCCTGCTGAAAGCACAGGGACGGATTGCCTTCTAAGAGGCAGCCAAAAGATCTGGCATGAAGATTTTTTTTAAATGTTCTCCTCTCCTCTTCAGCCCCTCAGGCCTCCGGCGCCCTCTTTCAGAGTTGCTGGCTGCTGCTCCACCTTCTCAGTGGAGTGGGCGCTTCTGCTATGCCACTGCAGGCACAGGTGCCCACCCCAAGTATTGTAATGACCCTGTCCTCGGGACTTGAGGTGGGACCATAGGCATAGCACAACAGTGAGCAGAAATTTCTGCCTGTGATGGCTTTGGCCCCCTCAAAAGGATCTGCAGAATTTCCCACCTTTTGTCAGAATCAATGAAGGTCTCTACCTACAGTAACCCGCCTTGCAGTTTTTTTCCTTTGAAATGCTTCATTGCATTTCCTACGTATAATCATGTAAGATTTTTTTCACTCCTAGCACATACCTGACGCTGAGGGTCCTTATATGATTTCATTGCTTACAGTTTTGATTTAAAAATTACCTGCTCAATAAGTTGGTGCATATGTAGCTTTTAGCTGGTGATAAGCCATATAAAGAGCAAGAAGCACTCCTAAAGTTAATGATTTTAATGCAAGTGTTACAAATTCAGGCCTGCTGTAGCTACCTTCTCGGATGCAGTGGATTCAGTTGCTCTCGTAAATGGTCGGAGTGTCTTTTGTGGAACTCACACTGCCTTATGTCTGCTTGTAGAATAGCATGACCCGAGGATGTAACAATAGTACCCCCTTGTGATCTGAACCAAATATTATTTTATACGAGTTCATCTTCAATCTTTCTGAAGGCAGGCCAAGCAAAATATGGTGAGATGAGACCAGATACAACTTGCTCAGCCACTTTATTTCACAGTAAGATGAACATACAATACAGCTGTTATGAATGGACTCACATGGATTCAATCCATATAGCTGATTTCTGTATAACTATACAAAATAAAGCACACTGTATCACATCAGTGGGTCATCTTACTTGACCTAAACAAGATGGCTTCTAACTTCTTTTCAGCATTTATAATCTCTTTGCCCAGTTTTTTCTTTAATAAATCTCACTGCCCTTGCAGTCTTCCTGTCTCAAAAAATACCCTCTTTCTCTTTTTATTTCCCATCTGTTCACAGACAGACAGGGATCACAGGACTTCCCAACACAAAGGGTTTATAAGGTGTTTTTATGTGAATACACTTTTCTTAAAAAAAACTTAACATTAAAAGTGGCTCTTTTTACCAAATTCTTTCCTTAGAAAATGGTCAAAAAATTATTGAAACATGACAACAGTCTTCTATTTTATATGAATAAAAAACACACTGGTTGCCATTACAGACACAAATGCAGGGTGTTGTGGGTACATAGGTTTCCCATATATTTATCTGAACTAATCAGAAGAAAAAAAGACTTGCATGTATATAGTGCCTCATCATGTCAATCAGAAACATCCCAAGGCACTTCACATACAATAAATTACTTCTAAAGTGCATTCACTGTTTTGATGTAGGCAAATGTAACCATTTTTCACAGGATCCCACAAACAGCAATGAGATGAATGACCAGTCTTTGCTGATGTTGATTTAGGGAGGAATATGGGGCAGGTTGCTATTCAAGAAAGGAGGGAGGGAGAAAACAGGGAACTATAGGCCAGTTAGCCTGACATCGGTTGTCGGGAAAATGCTGGAATCCATTATTAAGGAAGTGGTAACAGAGCACTTAGAAAATAATAATATGATTAGGCAGAGTCAGCATGGTTTTATGAAAAGGAAATCTTTTTGACAAATCTATTAGAGTTTTTTGAGGATGTAACTAGCAGGGGAGATAAAGGGGAACCAGTGGATGTAGTATATTTGGATTTTCAAAAGGCATGCGATAAGGTGCCACATAAAAGGTTGTTACACAAGGGGTTGGGGGTAATATATTAGCATGGATAGAGGATTGGTTAACGGATGGAAACCAGAGAGTAGGGATAAACGGGTCATTCTCAGGTTGGCAGGCTGTAACTAGCGGTGTGCCTCAAGGTTCAGTGCTTGGGCCTCAGCTATTTCCAATCTACATTAATGACTTAGATGAAGGGACCAAGTGCACTGTATCCAAGTTTGCTGATGATACAAAGCTAGTGGGAAAGTAAGCTGTGAGGAGGACACAAAGGGCATGATTTTCACCCCAAAGAACAGGTGGGTTGGGGGCGGGAGCAGTACAAATGTTAAAAGTTTGGAGCGGGAGCGAGTCCAGGCTCTAATGTGCGGAAAAACGAGTTTCACCCAGACGCAACTCAGTTCACACATTTTGAAACCCGTAAGTCCTATCGGCAATTAAAACCGGCAGGATGTCATTTAATGGGGCAATTAACAATGTTGATTTACTTAAATCAATTAAATTTGTGGGGATTGAGGCAGAGAATCGATTTTAACGCTGCCTGAACGTGTTTCCCGTGGCCTCTGAAACACACCATGGAGACGGAGGTGAGTGGCAGCCAGTAGACATTTAAACTAGTGATTGGGGATTAAAGGTGAGTTTTTGCAGCAGGGCAAGCAGTTCACTCAAACAAACCTTTGGCTGGGAGTTTAGTGATTAGACTCAGATTCGTTTGTTTACACTCAAAATTCTTCTGTTCAGACATATTAACCTGCATTTTGGACCCCCTCAAACAGACACCATCAGGATGGCGGGGGGGGGGGGCGCAATGTACGTATCCAGCACTACATCTGAGGAGGGGGCACATCACCATCCGCTCCAGGAACGACGGGAAGTTCTGGGAGCAAGACAGAGGTGCACCACAGGGACCTGCAGAAGAGCAGACAGGGGAACAATGGAGGGGCTGACGCGCAGGGGGCACTACCCTCGTGAGAGGGTCTACAGGCAGAGGCTGAGCTTCTAAGGAGCAGTGCCTATGAAGGCTCAGATTGAGTGGCCAAATGGTTGCAGACATCTGCAGGCTCCCTCATGCAGAGATGCTCCCGACTGGGCCTGGTGGCCATGTATTGCCCGTCGCAGTTAAAGTCACCACTGCCCTCAACTTCTTCACCTCCAGATCCTTTCAGGGCGTCACCGGTGACAGCACCAGGATCTTTCAGTCATTTGCCCATAAGTGTATATGACAGGACACAGTTGGCTTGTTTGCCAGGGTATCCCACTACGTTAACTTCCCCATCAACGACATCAGCCAGACTGAGAGGGCAGTGTGTTTCCACTCTCTGGCTGGCTTCCCACAGGTACAGGGAGCAATTGATTGCACACACGTAGCAATCCGAGCACCTTCACATGAGCCAGGAATGTTCATCAACAGAAAAGGATTTCACTCCATCAATGTGCAGCTGGTTTATGACCATCGGAAGAGGTTTCTGCAGGTGTGCGCCAAATTCTCGGGCAGCTGCCATCATTCCTTCATTCTGTGCGAATCCAACATCCCGGCCCTCTTCCATGCACATGACACACTTAAGGGATGGTTGCTTGGAGACAAGGGATTCCTCCAGCAGACATGACTCATGACACCTGTGAGGAACCCCACCAGCGAGGCACAGAAGCGGTACAACGACAGTCTCATCACCACCAGGTCTGTCATAGAGCAAGCCATAGGAATGCTGAGGATATGCTTCAAGTGCCTGGATCGATTTGGGGGAGCCCTTCAATACTCGCCGGCAAGGGTGTGTAGAATAATAGAATACAGAGAGGGTTACTGGTGGATGAGGTCCCATGAGCTCCAGAAGCACCTGCCATCAACATTGAAGAACATGAAGAGAATGAGGAGGAGGAGGATGATGGGTGAACCATCGGCAGAGCAGTGTCTCACCTGGCTTCTCGTCATGCCAGGGAGTCATTCATATCTGATAGATTCTCATAGGGAGATCTGCAAAGTGACTACAGCCAAGTACTCAGACCATAGAATCATAGAATCATAGAAATTTACAGTGCAGAAGGAGGCCATTTGGCCAATTTTGTCTATGCCGGCTGAAAAAGAGCTATCCAACCTAATTCCACTTTCCAGGTCTTGGTCCATAGCCTTGGCACTTCAAGTGCATATCCAAGTACTTTTTAAACACGATGAGGGTTTCTGCCTCTACCACCCTTATAAACAGTGAGTTCCAGACCCCCACCACCCTGTGGGTGAAAAAAATTCTCCTCAGCTCCCATAAAATCCTTCTACCAATTACTTTAAATCTATGCCCCCTGGTTATTGACCTCTCTGCTAAAGGAAATAGGTCCTTCCTATCCACTCTATCTAGGCCCCTCATAATTTTATATACCTCGATTAAATCTCCCCTCAGCCTCCTCTGTTCCAAAGAAAACAACCCCAGCCTATCCGATCTTTCCTCCTTGCTAAAATTCTCCAGCCCTGGCAACATCCTCTTAGATCTCCTCTGCACCCTTTCTAGTGCAATCACATCCTTCCTGGAGTGTGGTGACCAGAACTGTATGCTGTACTCAAGCTGTGGCCTAACTAGTGTTTTATACAGTTCCAGCATAACCTCCCTGCTCTTATATTCTATGCCTCAGCTAATAAAGTATCCCGTATGCCTTCTTAAACACCTTTTCTATCTGACCTGCTACCTTCAGGGATCTGTGGACATGCACTCCTAGATGTTCCTCTACACTTCTCAGTATACTACCATTTATTGTGTATTCTCTTGCCTTGTTTGCCCTCCCCAAATGCATTACCTCACACTTTTCCAGATTGAATTCCATTTGCCACTTTGCTGCCCACCTGACCAGTCCATTGATATCTTCCTGCTGTCTACAGCTTTCTTCCTCACTATCAACCACATTGCCAATTTTTGTATCATCTGCAAACTTCTTAAACATGCCCCCTACATTTAAGACTAAATCATTGATATATATAACAAAAAGCAAGGGACCTAGTACTGAGCCTGCGGAACCCCACTGGAAATAGCCTTTCAGTCGCAAAAACACCCATTAACCTTTGCTTCCTGCCAGTAAGCCAATTCTGGATCCAATTTGCCACTTTCCCTTGGATCCCATGGGCTTTTACCTTTCTGACCAGTCTGCCATGTGAGACCTTGTCAAAAGCCTTGTAGACTACATCAAACGCACTATGTTCATCGACCCTCCTTGTTACCTCCTCAAAAAATTAAATCAAGTTAGTCAGACATGACATTTCCTTAACAAATCCATGCTGACTATTCTTGATTAATCCGTGCCTTTCTAAATGACGATTAATACAACCCCTCAGAATTTTTTCCAAAAATCTGCCCACTACCAAGGTTAGGCAGACTGGCCTGTAATTACTCAATCTATCTCTTTCTCCCTTTTTAAACAATGGTACAACATTAGCAGCTGTAAGGACCACCACAGCTACAACCACCCCCCACCCCAAGGTTGCACAAAACAGTAATACAATGACATTTACACCCATTGCAAATGCACCCAATGGGTGGCACCAAGTCTCACTGTTCATGAGTAACCACATGTAAGAGCGCTTTCACAAAAGGGACTCAAGAATGGGCAAGACATGGCAGTGGTGGTGAGAAACATAACATTTAATGT
The DNA here is from genome assembly GCF_035084215.1 of Heptranchias perlo. Lineage (NCBI taxonomy): Eukaryota > Metazoa > Chordata > Chondrichthyes > Hexanchiformes > Hexanchidae > Heptranchias > Heptranchias perlo. The sequence goes on along the minus strand of NC_090329.1, from coordinate 37,783,319 downwards.
GAACTTAACATAAACCAAATATAAATGATAAACATGACAGTCTGTGCATACCCTTGGTGTTTACAAAACCTTAGACTTCCTCTTCCTACCGCTTCTACATGGTGCATCCCCTGTTGCTGCAGCAGAGGTTGTGGCAGGTTGCTCAGGTTCATGCCTGGTCTGCTTAGATGCTTTCGGCCTATGACCTCTGGGTTTTGGAGCCAGTGAGGACCCCATCAAAGACTGCTCCACCTGCACCTGTGCAGGGGCAGACTCGGTCATTTGGAGAGGAGGCAGCGTTGCAGGTACTGGTTGAGGAGGGGGGGGGGTCACTGGGAGAGACATGGGAGCTCTTTGAGTGGCATCCCCACTTCCATGCCCCCTTTCACCATCATCCTTCTCCAGGACCAGGGCCACATAACTCCTACCACACTGCTGGACAACAGTTTGGAGGACATGTGTGATGCCTTGTAAGGCCAGTGCTAGTGTATCAGTCTGCCTGTCTAAGGCAGCAGAATGTAGTTTGCCCTGAGTCCGCACGGCTATTGCCAGGGCCTGAATGGACTCATTTGTGAGCCGTGCTTGAAGCTCAATGGAGGCTGCCATTCTCTCCAGCGCAGACATTCCCACACTTACCTGCGCCAACAATCCACTAGCGATCAAATTGGACACCTCCATCCTCCCCGCTATTGTGGAGAGCATGCATGGCACATTTTCCAAACCCTCGCAAAGAAGCTCCTGCACCTTTATCATTCTCCTTCTCCTTCTCAAGGATGGCCCCTGGTGTTCAGCACCTGTGCCCAGCTGAACAGAGCTTGGAGAGGAGTGCGCCCACTGACGCGGTCTCTCCACCACTGCCCCTGTCACCAGTGTCTGCTCATGCTCACTTGTGTGAGTTGATTCAACAGGTGACAACCCAACTACCTCTCTAATAGGACCCACTAAGGTGTGAGTACCTGTGCTGGTGCATGGCTCACTAAGATGTGACGGTGCTCCCTCAGTGGCGGGAAGCTCCTCTGAGGAATCGCCCTTGACCATGTCTTCAGTCCATGACGCCCCTAGAAGAGTAAAGCAATATTAATAATCACCGCAGAAGTAATGTTGCGATGAGCATCTTGAGGTGCGCAACTTGTCAATCATTGATAACATCAATCCATGTTGTGTGTGAGGGATGTTAAAGTTCAGTCACCAGACATTTGCAGGGCGCCAGTCTCGGCATCTCCAACAGCCAGGCACTCCACCGTACGACTTATCTCCAAGGCCTCCTCCTTGGCCTCTGTGAGGGCCATGATTTCAGGAGGCACCCCTCCAGTTCTCGCCCTCTCCCTTGCATTTTGCACTCTCTTCTCCTACAAGGGGAGAAGGTACAGAAGTGTGAGTGATTGAGAGTGATATGGTCACCCGATGGGATGTATTGCTTTGGGTCAGGATGACAACGAAGCAGATGCATCAGAGGGTGACGATCAGACAGATTGATCACATTGGATCAGGATTGGGGTGAGTGGGAGAGGTGGGTGCACAAATCGGGGGGTGAAGAAGTGCACAGAAAGTGAGGGTAACTTGACACTGAGCCTTAAGTGGGTGTGAGGAGTGATGTGATGGAGTAGGCTTCGCAGGGCAGTTTGAGGGGGAGTAATGTTCATCACAGAATGCAGGTCACTCAGTAACTGTACTCACTTTTCCTGACCTGATTAGGTCATTAAATCTCGTTCTGCATTGCAGCCACTACCGGGACAATGTGCTCCTGCTGCTGACCTGGTCTGCCACCTCCAGCCACGCCTTCTTTGTGACAGAACCAGGTATCTTACTCCTGTCTGGTGGATGAAGCACCTCCCTCCTGCTTCTTACTGCGTCCAGCAATGTCTCCAGGGTGGCGTCGGAGAACCTAGCTGCTTCCTTGGCTCTGGGACGTTGCATGGTCATTGTAGCCTCCTTTCTCCTTCAGAATGCATTGTTGGAGTGGCCCTTTAAATAGTGGGGTTTAAACGCGTCATGCAGGTGCGCTGTCCGCCCGCTGCTCAGTTTGAGGAAGTTAAACCCGGAAATTGAGTTAAGTGGCTTCAATTGAGTCGCGATCGCACGGGAAACCGCACAATTTTATTCTATGGGTTTCCCACCTGATTATTGTCCCTCCCCCTCCCCCTGCCTGTTGAGATCCTGTCTCCTAGTTAAAACTTAGGCCAAAAAGTCTGCAAAGGGATATAGACAGGTTAAGTGAATGGGCAGGAAGGTGGCAGATGGAGTATAATGTGGGGAAATGTGAAGTTATTCACTTTGGTAGGAAGAATAGAAAAACAGAATATTTCCGAAATGATGAGAAAACATTAAATGTTAGTATTCAAAGGGATTTGGGTGTCCTCGTTCACGAAACACAGAAAGTTAACATGCTGGTACAGCAAGCAATTTGGAAGGCAAATGGCACGTTGACCTTTATTGCAAGGGGGTTGGAGTATGAGTAAAGAAGTCTTGTTACAATTGTATAGGCCCTTAGTGATATCATAACTGTGTACAGTTTGGTCTCCTTATCTAAGGAAGGATATATTTGCTTTAGAGGTGGTGCATCAAAGGTTCGCTAGATTGATTCGTGGGGTGAGTGGGTAGTCCTATGAGGAGAGAGTGAGTAGAATGGGCCTTTACTCTCTGGAGTTGACAAATGAGAAGTGATCTCATTGAAACATGTAAGATTCTGAGAAGGCTTGAGAGAGTAGATGCTGAGAGATTGTTTCCCCTGGCTGGAGAGTCCAGAACCAGGGGTCATAGTCTCAGGAAAAGGGGTCGGCCATTTAGGACTGAGATGAGGAGGAATTTCTTCACACAGAGGGTTGTGAATCTTTGGAATTCTCTACCCCAGAAGGCTGTGGATGCTCAGTCGATTAGTATATTCAAGGCTGAGATCAATAGATTTTTGGACACTAAGGGAATGGATATGGGGATCGGGCGGGAAGGTGGAGTTGAGGTCGAAGATCAGCCATGATCTCATATTTTTTTATTCATTCATGGGATGTGGGCGTCGCTGGCGAGGCCAGCATTTATTGCCCATCCCTAAATGCACTTGAGAAGGTGGTGGTGAGCCGCCTTCTTGAACTGCTGCAGTCCGTGTGGTGAAGATTCTCCCACAGTGCTGTTAGGTAGGGAGTTCCAGGATTTTGACCCAGCGACGATGAAGGAACAGCGATATATTTCCAAGTCAGGATGGTGTGTGACTTGGAGGGGAACGTGCAGGTGGTGTTATACCCATGTGCGTGCTGCCCTTGTCCTTCTAAGTGGCAGAGGTCGTGGGTTTGGGAGGTGCTGTCGAAGAAGCCTTGGCGAGTTGCTGCAGTGCATCCTGTGGATGGTACACACTGCAGCCACTGTGCGCTGGTGGTGGAGGAAGTGAATGTTTAGGGTGGTGGATGGGGTACCAATTAAGCGGGCTGCTTTGTCCTGGATGGTGTCGAGCTTCTTGAGTGTTGTTGGAGCTGCACTCATCCAGGCAAGTGGAGAGTATTCCATCACACTCCTGAATTGTGCCTTGTTGAGGTGGAAAGGCTTTACGGAGTCAGGAGGTGGGTCACTTGCCACAGAATACCCAGCCTCTGATCTGCTCTTGTAGCCACAGTATTTAAGTGGCTGGTCCAGTTAAGTTTCTGGTCAATGGTGACCCCCGGGATGTTGATGGTGGGAGATTCGGCGATGGTAATGCTGTTGAATGTCAAGGGGAGGTGGTTAGACTCTCTCTTGTTGGAGATGGTCTTTGCCTGGCACTTGTCTGGCACGAATGTTACTTGCCACTTATCAACCCAAGCCTGGATGTTGTCCAGGTCTTGCTGCATGTGGGCACGGACTGCTTCATTATCTGAGGGGTTGCGAATGGAACTGAACACAGTGCATCCATCAGCATACATCCCCATTTCTGACCTTATGATGGAGGGAAGGTCATTGATGAAGCAGCTGAAGATGGTTGGGCCTAGGACACTGCCCTGAAGAACTCCTGCAGCAATGTTCTGGGGCTGAGATGATTGGCCTCCAACAACCACTACCATCTTCCTTTGTGCTAGATATGACTTCAGGCACTGGAGAGTTTTTCCCCTGATTCCCATTGACTTCAATTCAATTCTATTGAATGGCGGAGCAGGCACGAGGGCCGTATGGTCTATTCCTGCTCCTATTTCTTATGTTCTTATGAAAGAACCCTCTGCTTTTCAAAATAGTGCCATGGGATCCACATGCACCTGAACAAAATCTCAGTTTAACATCTCTTCCAAAGGGTAGTTCCTGTGACAGTGCAGCACTCCCCCAGTGGAGTATCAGCCTAGATTATATGATCAAATCCTGGATTGAGGCATAAATGTACAACCCTCTAACTCAGAAAGAAGAGGGTTTCCAAATACACTGAGCTGACACTCACACTAAAGCATTAAAGGAATGCTCACTACACAGGTGAATTAGCCAGCTTTTGCAGCTTGAGCTCATTAAGTGCATGGTTAGCAGTTTAATAAGTGGCTCAGTGGCATTACTGCAGATGTGTTCTGACTGACTTCTCAGTTGTGTGTAAGTTGTAACCCATCCAGCCTTGCAAAAAGTGCACAAGTAAAGTTGTGCAGACCTACTAGTATGTTAAAATTAAGGGAGTGAAAGTCAACTCTCATTTAACGTGCTCTCATTGTGCTAACAAAATAAACACCCTCACTGTGGTTTTCCTCTTTGAAGAAAATGGTAGGAGATTTGCATCAGGTGCACATCATTACAAACAGTTCATCAAATGGCAGCAATGGTTTTCCTATTTCACAGCTGAGTTCAAATCCAGTAACAAGCACTGGGAGTTCAAACCCTGAACTACAATCACAGTAAATAACTCTGCACTGGTTACACCTGAACATTCTCTGCGTAAATCACTAAAATGCAAATTTGCAGCTGTATTCTACATGGAGCCGGAGAGAGAGGCAGGATTTGGAAGTCATTTACTAGATTATTGATGACCTAGTTGTTCAGAAAACTGCATTCAGGGTGTTTACTGTTCATCTTAAACAACTCTATTGTAGTGTTTTATTTTCAGTTATGTGCAAAAACACAGAGAACAACAGATGTCTGTGATTGTATTAAATGGCTGCAATACCCTCGAGGAGTTTAGGTAACTATATAAATGGTAATGCAAAGCTTGTGCAGTTTACACAGTTATCTTAACACTTAGATTGTGCTACAGCCTATAAAACACTGGCAGTTGAATATATATATATATATACTTATTAAAAAACAATTAATTTCTGAGTTTTCATTTTTCTAATTTGGTACTTGAGTTCTTGTCTTCTGTCACCAACACCACTTTTTTATATTATTGATAGCCACTAGAATTACCACTAACTTCATATGCAGTGACACAAGAGGAGCTTTGTGTTACACGATTATGGGTAAAGATTGCTTTGGTGGAATTAATGGGACAGAAAAGGAATATGGCGGGACTTACACCCAGATATTATGGCACATCTATTTCTTCATGAACTTCCTCTGGAACTCGACCCTGCCTCCTCACCTACACTGGTGTGTGGCAAGCAAGGAAGGGTGGCCAGATGCAGTCCCAGAGGGATGGGATATTAAGCACTGGCTTCGCCGTCCAATTTTGCCCTGTTTCCCCATTTCAGATGGAAGAGCAGAGGAAAGCCCAGCCTCAGAAATCCAAAATAACTTGCAAGGTCTGGCTAGAAGCATGGAGGAATTCACAAGCTGAAATGTGGCAACTCCAGGGCCACCTGCAATGGAGCCCCTGGTAGCAGACATTCTAGGGCCAGATAGAATGTATGAATGCCCGGACTGCCTTGAGCTCCAATCTACACTGAGCTATCATGTCCAGCTTCAACAAGCTGGAGAATTGCGTTGAGAGAACTTTAAGGCAGGATTTCACTGGCCTCAGTGCTGCCCATGCTCAGATAATACCCAGTAGCTGAATGGCTGGAGTAGCATGGCGATGAAGCTATCTGTGAAGGTGGTGCCACATTTGTACCATCCATTCCCCCTGCCCCACTAACGGCAGTAGATATGTCACAAAGCAGGCAAGACCAGCAAGCTACTTCAGTCATGGGTGTGGCGTTGACAATTACGGAACCATCAGATAACGAGAAGGTGCAGGGCCACTTCAAACCCAAACTGCTCCCACTGAAACCCTACAGCCCACTAGCGCACTTGCTCCTTCCACTGGGGAATCACAGAAGTGTCAGGTTAGGAGGTAGAAGTCGCACACTATACATCAGCACAAAAGGCAAGTACCATGGAAAAAGACACTAAAATCACTGTTGTCATGATGTAAAATAGGTGAATAAAATGGTTGCACTGTATTTGAACTTTGTGCAGAATTTTTTCAGATGGTACAGAATAAGGTAGCAGCTCAGCAAAGATTGGTCATTGATGGGAGTTGAAGTGATAGCCAGAAAAGTGTGATGGAAGGTGCTTGGCACCACGTGATAGAGTGCATATAGATAGGAAGCTTTGATGAAAGGTATTTTGGGCACTTAGCTAAATGTGCTTTGCTCTGGTCTTGATTGTCAACTGTCCGATTATCCCTCTACATTGGCAATGTTGATCTTGGGAATCCTAGTGAATCCTAGTTGTACTGCAAGGCGTCCCGGCCTATTGAGGCTGCTATCTGAAATGCTGCTTCACAATCCTAATTCAATGTGTTATGATGATTGTGATAGTTCATAGGCCTCATTGTAACTGTACTCAGCTTGTGTTTATGTCTGGTGCAACACCTGAAGAGGTCTGTCGAAGTTCTGACGAAAGGTCATCGACCTGAAACGTTAACTCTGTTTCTTTCTCCATAGATGCTGCCTGACTTGCTGAGTATTTCCAGCATTTTCTGTTTTTATTACCTGAAGAGGGAAGCCTTGGTCTCCAAGGGGCCATCCTGCATTTGCTTTGCACTGATATATGCCTTACAATGAAAGAATCATGACTGTTGCCTGGGAAACAAGCATTGACCTGCATGATCAGATATCACTCACCAGCTACACTTGAATTGTGTGGAAACTCCTTTTGGTTTATGTCGGCAAAGGAATGGCGTCAAGGGGCACAGATTCCACATGAGCACCTTCAATAACCCTCTGCACTTTGGGTAATCCAGCAATGTGATGAAATTGGGCAGCCCAGTCCTGCTGATGTCCCTGTCCAGTGAGGAAAATAAATCAGCAAGGCCCAGCTGTACAATGCATCAGTGACCTGTAAGACACATCTGTGTGCTACGAATTGGCTTATGTTTCAAATGTTCTCCGTGGTGCTCAGGAAGGAACCAGAAGCATAAAAGTTCAGCATAGTGGTGCTAATAGCAGTGCCAACCCTGTGCTCAATGTCTGCACTTCTATTTGCAACATCTGGTGCAGCTCTGTAAATGGATGAACTGGAACTTGTGAAGCCAATTCTCCGCTGATGTTTGCAAGTAGCTGTACCTAAGCATGTCGAGCCATGTGTGCTGGTGGGTGTGGCCAGTGCAACTCTGGCTCAGTCTGATCTCCCTGGCAACCCTTCTGTGGCCTTCTTCATCCTCTTCTATAAAATCTATTACGAGTCTAATCTCTGCAACTTTCATGGATCAGAGCCAACCAGCTTTAAGGAATGCCTTGCATACAGGCCAGAATCTTGTTTCAATGGGCGTGCTGTCCGCACAGCTGGTGCGCATTGTAAGCATTGGCAATTAGCATATTGGCCAAATCGGCTCTCATTTGCATAGCGTTCAAAGGTGTAACGAGGCTGACTCTGAGAGCCATTTTAAGTGTAGATCCAGCAACTTCATTTATGCCCCTAACTCCAGATTCCACTCACCCACATCACATTAATGGACATGTTTCTGTCAGCCAGAAATCTGCCTCTTTATGAGTGGACTATTTTCTTTATTCATAAACATGCAAGTGAAAGGGATTTTTATTAGAAAATGAAGGAAGTGATTTCCCTCGTGGCACATTGTTTTATTGAGTTGGAGAAACCTGTACGTATTAAAATGTAATTGGGAGTTATTCACAAGTAATCACACTGCTATCAATGGAGTTATAGTGTGACAGTATGAAAATAGAAACATTACCAAATAAAATAGAATCTGCTGATAGTCTTCGCCCCTTGTAGTGATAAGCAGGTATACGGCTCCAATCTTGATTGCCAAAAGCAACTTGAGCCTTACGTATAGGTTTTCCTCCAGTTGAACCAATCAGTACCGGTTGGTCGTTCTGGGCCTCTGCAATGATCTGCGCCACAGCTCATTGCTGCCTGGCCCTTTAAACAGCTGATTACTCAGCTGCTTTCCCTCTCATCTCATCTAGTCAAATTCATCTAGCCCCAAAACCAGCATATCGGCCCGATATTAACGCAAGGAAGGGTTCCAAGCCTGGGGTGGGGTGGAATTGCGTGCGTGGAACTGGGAGGAAAATTTAGCGGGTTAGAATGTCCGATTTTAACATGGCTGCCTAATTAAATTTTTCCTTCTGGGTTTCGTGTCTCCAAGCTGCGACAGCGGGCATGATGCGCACTCACATGATGTGATTTCAAATCAACTATTTAAAGGGCCAATGCAAAAATGGAATTTGGAGGAGTTAGGAGGTTTTGGAAGGAGACGGTGAGAATTAATGAACGTGGATTCAGGACGAGCAAGGACAACACCCAGATTTAATGATGCTTCCCTTCACTTGCTGCCTGGTGCATTAGAAGCAGGAGGGAGATAATTTTCCCCAGCAATGGGAGGAAGAAACCTGCTGCTCGCGCCAAGAAGGTGAGGTTGGAGGTGGCTGAGGAGGTGAGAAGCAGGAGTGTGGTGGCCCGGTCTTGGCTGCAGTGCAGAAAGCATTTTAATGACCCAACCAGGTCAGGAAAAATGAGTACAGTTGCTGATTCACCCACATCCTGAGATGTACAACGCCCCCACTCTCACTCTGTGTTGCTCCTCACACCCACTTAAGTTTCAACAACACCCATCCTTCACTTTCTATGCACTTCCTCACCTCCCCATGTATCCATCCACCGCTGCCACTCACCCCAATCCTTATGCAGTGTGATGCATCTGTCTGATAGTCACCCTCACCGAACGCACTGCATCCATTGGGTGAATATGTGACCTTCAGTCGCTCACAGGTCCGTTCTTTCGCCCCTTGTAGGAGAAGCGAGCGCAAAATGCAAGGGAGACGGAGAGGACTGGACGTGGCCTGTCACAAATTGTGCAGCTCACAGATGTAGAGGAGGACACCATGGAGATAAGTGGCACATCTGCGTCCCTGTCAATCGGAGATGGAGAGAATGGGAACTCACAGATGCCTGGTGACAGAATTAAAAATATCTCTGACACACATGCTGACTTTATTTCATCAATGACTGAACTATAAGGAGCCTGAGTGTGGTGATTGTCGAGATTGTTATTTTGCCAGGACTAATTCATTTCCGTTTCCTTTATCTTGCAGGGCTTTCGCGCTCAGAGCAACAGTCTGTGGACATGCCTGATGACGATTCTTCAGAGGACCTCTTTCCTTCTGAGGGTGCACCGTCACAGGATTTACAGCCATGCACCTGCACAAATAATGGCACTTCGGTGGATCCTGTTAGACAGTTCGTTGGGTTTTCACCTGGTGATTCACAATTCACAAGTGAGCACGAGCAGACATGTTGGCATGGACAGTTGTGAAGAGTCCGCGTCAGGGGGCGTGCTCCTTTCCAAGCTCTGCTCAGCTGGATACAGATGCTAAACCCCAGGGGCCATCATTGAGTAGGAGAATGATAGAGGTACACCAGCAACTTTACAAGGTACTGGCAGATGTGCCATGCACACTGTCACGATAGCATAGAGGATGGAGGAGTCTAAGTGATTGGTGTCGCAGGTAATTGCGAGAATGTCTACCATGAACACGCCTGTGCAGGAGATGTCTGCCACCTTGAACAGGATGACAGATACCTTATCTGTGGCCATACAAGGTGTCACTGATCTGCACCCAGCTGCTCCCAGATTGGTAGGAGTAATGTGGCACTGACCCAGGAGAGAGATGATGGCAAAAGGGGACATGGAGTGGAGTGGGAACTCCACTCAAAGCGCTCCCACGTCTCACCTGTTGTCTCCTCCCCCACCTCCCTCAGCCAGTAACTGACATACTGTCTCCTCTACTGGTGGCCGAGTCTGCCCCTGCACAGGTGGAGCAGTCTTTGCCAGGGTCCTCAGGGACTCCAAAAACCCAGAGGTCATAGGACACAAGCATCTTAGCAGTCAGGGTAGGGATCTAAGCAGCCTGCCTCTACCTCTGCAGAAGCCACAGGAGATGTACCACATTAGAAGCAGCAGGAATTATAAGAGAAAGCAATTGCAATTCACCAAGGGTATGCACGTGGGTGTTTGACAAAATGTTATGTTGTTAAGTTTCCTTTTTTATTATGGCATGTAAAATTTAATGATTTGCACCATTTCCCCGTCGTGCCCATTACTGCATCCCGAGTGCCAACCCGTCCTTTCATTTGCTTCATGATGAATGTCAATACATGATGGGACTCATTGGGGGATGTGCAATGGTTATATGTTTGGTTGAAGGACTCTTTTGTGCAAAGGGTGGGGGTGTGGTGGTGGTGGAAGGAGGTGGGAGGATTTCATTTTTTATTTTTTCCAGTGTCTGTCACTAGCTGAACCTTTGAGCTATTAGGGCATCCTGGGCAGCAATGTATGCGGCTGGTCTGGCAATGGTTGCCCCACCTCCATATTGCTCATCGTCCTCCTCCTCCTCCTTTTCTTCAATGTTCTCGTCATCAGAAGATGATTGACGAGCACCTTGGTCGTCCTCCACATCTAATTCTCTCTGCTGTGCAACGTTGTGCAGCTCTCAGTACACCACTATGGTTCTGGGCACCTCATTGGCGAGTACTGAAGAGTGCCTCCAGACCTATCTAAGCACCTGAAGCGCATCTTCATCATCTCGATGGCTTGCTCGATGACACACCTGGTGATCGTGTAGCTCTGGTTGTAGCACTCTTGCGCCTGATTGGTGTCATGAGCCAAGTTTGAAGGGGGTATCCCTTGTCTCCTACGAGCCAGCCCTTAAGTCTGTCTCCTGGTAAGAAGAGGCTTGGAATGTTGGACTGCCACAGTATAAAAGCGGCATGACCGCTCCCAGGGAATCTGGCACAGACCTGCATGAACCTCTTGTGTTTGATTTAAAACTCCTGGTTCACGCGGTAGTCCTCGGATTACCATGTGTGTGCAATCGATGGCACCCTGCACTTGTGGGAAGCCAGCCAGAGACGCGAATCTGACTGCCCGCTCATTCAGCCTATTGTCGACGTGGGGGAAGTTCACATAGGTGGACGCACTGGCAATCAACCCATCTGTTACCTGCCTTATACATTTATGTATAGCTGACTGAGAGACCCTCGAGATGTCCCTGGTAGCACACTGGAAGGAGCCAGAGGCAAAGAAATTGAGGGCAGTAGTGACTTTCACAGTGACGATCAATGCATGGCCAGCAGGTCCAACAGAGAGCAGCTCTTCTTGAAGGAGGCTGCAGATGTCTGCGACCACCGGTCGGGTCAATCTGAGCCTGCGTAGGCACTGCTCCTCAGATAGGTCAAGGAAGCTGAGTGAGCTTCTGTCTGTAGACTGTCTCACTGCGACATCGGCCCCTCTGTTACTCTCCTCGCTGCTGTTCTACACTTTGTTCTCCAGTTCTGTGTTGTGCACCTCTTTCTTTTGCACCTGCAGATCCCATCACAGCACGATGTCGCTGCCGAGGATGATGATTGTCTTCCTTGTCCGATGTCCTATCGAAAACGTCCAATGACGTCCCCCATCCTAATGTTGTCCATTTGAAAGCCTCCAAACTTCTGGAACACATCCATGGTCACAAGATCTCTCTGCAAAACATTTGCCAGAGGGAACTGAAAAAGCAGCTGTAAGCACTGAGCCTTTATTCATGTCGGGCAATCAGAACTTTAAACACCCCCATGGAGTGCCACTCAATCTCGCCTCTGTTTCACTAGAAAATTTCCTGAGCCCCGGAAACCCGCGTTGGTGACATTAAATTCAAATCCCTGTTGAAATCTCTTCAAATGCGCCTCAATAGCATTTTTTTTTATTCGTTCATTGGATGTGGGCGTCGCTGGCGAGGCCGGCATTTATTGCTCATCCCTAATTGCCCTTGAGAAGGTGGTGGTGAGCCGCCTTCTTGAAAGGCTGCAGTCTGTGTGGTGAAGGTTCTCCCACAGTGCTGTTAGGAAGGGAGTTCCAGGATTTTGACCCAGCGACGATGAAGGAACGGCGATATATTTCCAAATCAGGATGGGGTGTGATTTGGAGGGGAACGTGCAGGTGGTGTTGTTCCCAAGTGTCTGCTGCTCTTGTCCTTCTAGGTGGTAGAGGTTGCGGGTTTGGGAGGTGCTGTCGAAGAAGCCTTGGCGAGTTGCTGCAGTGCATCCTGTGGATGGTACACACTGCAGCCACAGTGTGCTGGTGGTGAAGGGAGTGGATGTTTAAGATGGTGGATGGGGTGCCAATCAAGTGGGCTGCTTTGTCCTGGATGGCGTTGAACTTCTTGAGTGTTGTTGGAGCTGCACTCATCCAGGCAAGTGGAGAGTATTCCATCACACTCCTGACTTGTGCCTTGTAGATGGTGGAAAGGCTTTGGGAAGCCAGGAGGTGAGTCACTCGACGCAGAATACCCAGCCTCTGACCTGCTCTTGTAGCCACAGTATTTATATGGCTGGTCCAGTTCAGTTTCTGGTCAATGGTGACCCCCAGGATGTTGATGGTGGGGGATTCGGCGATAGTAATGCTCTCTCTTGTTGGAGATGGTCATTGCCTGGCACTTGTCTGGCACGAATGTTACTTGCCACTTATCAGCCCAAGCCTGGATGTTGTCCAAGTCTTACTGCATGTGGGCACAGACTGCTTCATTATTTGAGGGGTTGCGAATGGAACTGAACACTGTGCAATCATCAGCAAACGTCCCCATTTCTGACTTTATGATGGAGGGAAGGTCATTGATGAAGCAGCTGAAGATGGTTGGGCCTAGGACACTGCCCTGAGGAACTCCTGCAGCAATGTCCTAGAGATGAGATGATTGGCCTCCAACAACCACTACCATCTTCCTTTGTGCTAGGTATGACTCCAGCCACTGGAGAGTTTTCCCCCTGATTCCCATTGACTTCAATTTTACTATGGTTCCTTGGTGCCACACTCGGTCAAATGCTGCCTTGATGTCAAGGGCAGGCACTCTCACCTCACCTCTGGAATTCAGCTCTTTTGTCCATGTTTGGACCAAGGCTGTAATGAGGTCTGGAGCTGAGTGGTCCTAGCACAACCCAAACTGAGCATCGGTGAGCAGATAATTGACCTGCCTGTGATAATGATCCACTCGCTTTGGACGAGCAGGCTACTCGCACGCAACCAAATGTGCCTCCTTTAAAAATGGAGGTGGGCGTGTTGGAGGTGGGTTGGCGTTGGGTTTGAGAATTTTACAATTTTAACCTTCCCATCCACCCCCAACCCACCAATCCTTGAAGGTTAAAACTCCCCCTCATTAAGAGCAATGCAGCTCCGTACTTTCCAGCAATTTAAACACCAGCATCGCATTCTGCTCAGAGCATTACTCTGGGATTAAATGAGTGGTACTAAATGGGAGGAAAAGGAAAACAATTGATTAATCTGCTCTTTAAAGTGCCCAGCACCACTGAACGATGTAATAAACATGGAAATCAGCTTTAAGAATCAGCTGGTTATAATGATCATTTGAACTATAGGCCAAATTGATCATAGGAACATAGGAACAGGATGAGGCCATTTTGCCCCTCGAGCCTGTTCCACCATTCAATGAGATCATGGCTGATCTGTGACCCAACTCCAAATTAATGCCTTAGTCCCATATCCCTTAACACCTTTGGTTAACAAAAATCTATCAATCTCAGATTTAAAATTAATAATTGAGCTTGCATCAACTGCCATTTATGGAAGAGAGTTCCAAACCTCTACCACCCTTTGTGTGTAGAAGTGTTTCCTAACTTCACTCCTGAAAGTTCTGGCTCTAATTTTTAGGCTTTGTCCCCTAGTTCTAGACTTCACAACCAGCGGAAATAATGAAATAGTTTCTCTCTATCTCCACAATCAGTTCCCCTTAGTATCTTGAAAACTTTGATCAAATCACCTCTTAATCTTCAAAATTCCAGGGAATACAGCCCTAATTTGTGTAATCTCTCCTCGTAATTTAACCCTTGGAGTCTAGGTATCATTCTAGTAAATCTACACTGCATTCCCTCCGAGGCCAATATATCCTTCCTAAGGTGTGGTACCCAGAACTGAACACAATATTCCAGGTGTGGTCTAACCAGGGATTTGTATAGTTGTAGCATAACTTCTATCCCCTTGTATTCTAGTCCTCTAGATATAAAGGCCAGCATTCCATTAGCCTTTTTGATTATTTTCTGTAGCTGTCCATGACATTTTAATGATCTATGTACATGGATCCCTAAGTCTCTTTGGACCTCCACTGTTTCAAGCTTTTCAACATTTAGAAAGTACTCTGATCTATCCTTTTTAGATCACTGTATTCTACTGTGTTGATAATTACTAAGCTATTACTTTATGATTGCATTGTTACTGATGGAACTGAAGTAAAGCATTACTATATTTTATCAATATTCACATACTTGTGTGTTGACACTGTGCAGTACTATCAGTAGCTAACCACAAGAGCCCAGCTGCACAAGTTTCTGGAATTGCTACTGTATATATAGGTCGTTGCAGACGTGCCAGGAACAGAACGACTGTCTGATTTCTTAGAAAAACTAAAATAATGTACAAGGCTAATATCTTATTCTAGTTCAGTAATAAACTACGTGCAGTGGTATGACTTTCAGATGAGATTCCACACTCAACAAGTTCCAAATTTCAACTAGAACTCCAAGGATTAGATAAGGATGAAAATGTTGACTTATGTTACTTAAACACACCTTTACCAAATGGTTGCCGTGTTATTGGAGGGACTGGGAATAAGGCTCTTTGCCCTCACAGTCAGACATGGCTGGCTGTTTGGCTTAATATGAGAAGGAAAATATGCAGCAAGTAGGAATAGTCTGTCTATCTACCCATAGAATTCGTTCGACCCACCATTGGCAGCCATGTCTTCAGCTGTCTAGGCCCTAAGCTCTGGAATTCCCTCCCTAACCCTCTCTGCCTCTCTACCTCTCTCTTCTCCTTTAAGATGCTCCTTTAAACCTATCTCTTTGGCCAAGCTTTTATTCACCTGTCCTAATGTTTTCTTCTTTGGCTCATTGTCAATTTTTGACTGATTTAGGCTCCTATGAAGCGCATTGGGATGTTTTACTACGTTAAAGGTGCTACATCAATGCAAGCTTTTGTTGTTGCTGTTATTGCATATATCAGCGTAATGCTTACCGCCTGAAACTTATTCCTTCTACACTTTTTCCTTCACCAATTTCTGCCATGCTATTTCTATCACGCCTGTTCATAATATTTTACTGTCATACTTAAGCTTGCTGTTTATTGTCTTATCTTTGGCACTTAACTTTCGCCATTTTTCTTGCGTGATTTATTCCACCTGTGGCTGACGATTTGTCCCTTTGAATCTCAGGCCTCTCACCTGACACGATCTGCTGATGCCTCTCCCCACTACCCAGCTGGTCTCTTGCCACATCCTGTCCAATAAGTTAATTAAAACACTCCCTGAGAATCAACATTCCCCACACCTGCTGAGTCCCTCAACCTTTCTGCCACCATGGTCCCAGCCATCCCTGGGTCCCTATCCCCTTCGGGCAATTCCCCCATATTGCCATCGCCAAATTCCCACCTAATTTCTCATGTTGCCAATTGTCAATGTTCTTCCAATCTTCCAAGGCCCAAAGTCACTTCCCTGCTGAGTTGCTAGCCATCTACTATATACAGTCAACAAAAACATGAAAGGCTGAATGAGCAATTTCAAGTAATTTAAGCAGCTTTTGGGCTGATGGTCAGGAGCTCAGGAGAGGGGCCACTTCTCAGTGTTTGAGCTGGTCAGTGTTGCAGGGGATAGGAACTTGACAGAGGGGGAATAGTTGTTTTGGAAACACAGCGATTGGGGTAGGCAACGCTAAAGAGACTAGGGGGAGGTTGAATCACATTTTCCTGTGCCCCCCCCCGCCCCCCCCCCCCCCCCCGCTTCCCCTCAGTGCTCTCACAGCCTGGCTCCCTCTCTTTATACTCCCAGAACATGCCCCCTCCCCAAAAGCTGCCAGTTCATTTCCTAAGCCCAATCCTCTGGGATCTGTCTCCCCAGTCCTTCTGGACCTGGGACACCCTTCCTACCAATGTCAGGACACCACTCATACTGCTCCAACATCCCAGGATCTCCCTTCCAGCACTCCTATATTCCAGGATCCCCCCCTGAACATTCTTATGTCAGAAATGCTCCTCCCCAAATACAGATAACTCCCCCATTCCCTAATTCTGGCCACCCTGAGACATTCCCCCTCTTCCATGCTTCCAAACCTCAGGACCTTTCTTCCCAGTATTACCACATGCCAGAGCTCTCTCTTATTTCTTTCACATCCCTGGGCACTCTCCATTGGTTACACACTTTGGCAACAACCCCCATCAAACTAAACCCACCCAAATCTCAAGAAACACCACTAGGATTTCCACCACATAATGCTGCTCCCCATTTCTGCCACATTGCAGTAACTCTAGTTCTGTCACATCCTAGGACCTCCATATTCAAACACCACAACCCTCCTGTGGTCCTAAACGCCATAAAGCTCCAGTCTTAGTGCCCTCAACACAGTGCTTTGAAGCTGAAGCACTCCATCCCTATTCTACCAAGCTCAAGACCACCCCAGTGCTCAGGGCACACCCACTCCAGTGTTGCTGCAGGCCTGGTACTTATTTATAATCTGGTACAAATTTCCTACACCATCCTGTTTATCCCTGGCTTTCAAAAGGCAAAATATAAAATTTAGTACATAACTAAACCAACATATAATAATAATGAAGGTCACTCGTTTACATTTTTCAAGGATAAATGGACAAAATCACAGAATTTGATTCTCAAAACACCAATAAAAATCTCAATCATTTAGTAAAAACACAATTTGACTTCTTTAATCACAGCAAATCAGTGGCCGTCATAATGCATTATACATTACATGGCGAAACATTCTTATCATAAAATCTTAGAATCTTACAGCACAGAAGGAGACTATTTGGCCCATCGTGTCTGTGTCAGCTCTTTGAAAGAGCTATCCAATTAGTCCCACTCTCTTGCTTTTACCCCATAGCCCTGTAAATTTTCCTTTTCAAGTATTTATCCAATTCCCTTTGAAAAATTACTATTGAAAAAAGTGTATCCTCTGAATAATAATGAACAACATCACAGAAGATCTGCTAATATATATAAAATTGATGTGTAAGTATCCTTTTGGCCATTATAGTCCAGATATCACACATAAAACAATCTTTGAAAACAAATGAAAGAAAGATAATCATTTAATGCTGGGTGCCTCTGACCTAGAGCCTAAATTTGGACAAGCATTTTCCAATCTCTACAGTTCCCTGACCAAACAACAATTAAATGCTGATTGACTTGAAACTGTGTTTACTTAACAACTGGAAATTATGGCCATAAAAAGGATATAGCTTCACCTTAGCAGTAAAATAATGCATCCTGCATCCATGGTATAACATTCCTGGACTTATAAACAGCATATCACTGAAATTACCATCAGCAATGTCATGAGAGCTCTGCTTTAATATAAATGTTATTCTGTCAATACTGCATAATGCAATAAAAACGGCTTTCTGCTTGAGCCCCACACTCAGAAGCCATTTTGTAGCAATAAGAAAGGGCACATCAGTCACATTCAATCTGGGAGAATGGTGCAAGTTCAAGTCAGATGCAAACCCAAAAAAAGGAAGTGCAGATAAGACACACAAAAAACAGGTCTTATCTGTGCAAGTCTTTCCACTAATACTGACATTTTATTTTTAAAAAGAGGAAAGTATTTTTTTCTGAATTTCATAAAAGAACTCCAATCCCTATTGAGACACAAGTTTAGAAACACATATATAGTTTCTATTTTAAAAAAAGCAGAACATTCTGTGTGTTCAAGGCTGAAAAGTGACAAGGCTGAAGGAAGTGCCACTTTGTAACTTGGGCACTCCCTGCAACTATTTCTCCTATAAATACATACCAGAATATCCATCAAAGTGCACATGAATTGCAAACTGAGTTCATGTCGTTGTCATTTGGATTTGTAACTATACTGCCCACAAGGAGAAAAAAGTCCTTTTCTGATCATCGGTTAAAGTTATTTTTAATTTCAATTTAGCACAAGTGTCGGGAAACAGCAACCAGGACCCCCTAATATTTACATGTAAAGAGATTTTTTTATGCCATGTTTTGGGGGTGGGGTCATCATATTAAAACATCTCAGTTTATATAACCAGAAGACGGTGCAAAGACCAGTTAATAAAAAGAAATTAAGACAAGTATGGAAAAAATACACAGAAAATACTAGAAACACTCAGCAGGCCAGGCAGCATCTCTGGAGGGAGAAACAGGGTTAACGTTTCAGGTCGATGACCTTTCATCAGAACTGGAAGATGTTGGAGATGAACAGCTTTGAAGCAAATACAAAGTCATAGAAAAGGTGGGGGGGGAGGGGCAACTTGCAGCAGTAACAATCAGGACTCTTTTGTTTTAAAGAGACCATACGTAAGGGGCCGAAGCCTACAGTGAGGGTACCACCTAGGAAGGCAAGATAAATCCAGCAGTAGCGGTTAGTTGCCACCAAGCTTTGAGTTATAAAAGCCCATCGGGAAAACCAAGGAGATGCTTCGAATAAAATTTTCTTGGTGGAGTGTGTTTGGTGCATCTAGTAATTGACTGTATCTGAGAGCATCCCACTGAAGTGATAGTATCCCTTTAATAATGCTCTTTTATGGATATGAACTGTAATAATTGCAACAATTATACATTCCTTCCTGGCGCAAAAACAGAAAAGGAAATACGGCCCAACCATGGCTAACAAAAGAAATTAAGGATAGTTTTAGATCCAAAGAGGAGTCATATAAAGTTGCCAGAAAAAGTAGCAAGCCTGAGGATTGGGAGCAATTTAGAATTCAGCAAAAAAGGACCAAGAAATTGATTAAGAGGGGAAAAATAGAGTATAAGAGTAAACTTGCAAGGAACATAAAAGTGGACTGTAAAAGCTTCTACAAGTATGTAAAAAGAAAAAGATTAGTGAAGACAAATGTAGGTCCCTTACAGTTAGAAACGTGAGAATTTATAATGAGGAACAGGGAAATGGCAGAGCAATTAAACAAATACTTTGGTTCTGTCTTCACGGAAGAGGACACAAATAACTTCCCAGAAATACTAGGGAACCAAGGGACGAGTGAGAAGGAGGAATTAAAGGAAATTAGTATTGGTAAAAAAATAGTGCTGGAGAAATTAATGGGACTGAAAGCCAATAAATCCCCAGGGCCTGATAATCTGCATCCCAGAGCATTAAAAGAGGTAGCTATGGAAATAATGGGTACAAATTCTATAGATTATGGAACAGTTCCTGCAGATTGGAGGGTGGCAAATGTAACCCCACTATTTAAAAAAGGAGGGAAAGACAAATCAGGAAACTGCAGACCGGTTAGCCTAACATCAGTAGAAGGGAAAATGCTAGAGTCTATTATAAAGGATGTGATAACAGGACACTTAGAAAAAATCAACGGAATTAGACAAAGTCAACATGGATTTATGAAAGAGAAATCACGTTTGACAAACCTACTGGAGTTTTTTGAGGATGTAACTGGTAGAATAGATAAGGGAGAACCAGTGGATGTGGTTTATTTGGATTTTCAGAAGGCCATTGATAAAATCCCACATAAGAGATTAGTGTGCAAAATTAAAGCACATGGGATTGGGGGGAATATACTGGCATGGATTGAAAATTGGTTAACAGACAGGAAACAGAGAGTAGGAATAAATGGGTCTTTTTCGGGGTGGCAGGCAGTGACTAGTGGGGTACCGCAGGGATCAGTGCTTGGGCCCCAGCTATTCACAATATATATCAATGATTTGGATGAGGGAACCAAATGTAATATTTCCAAGTTTGCTGACAACACAAAACTGGGTGTGATCATGAGTTGTGAGGAGGATGCAAAGAGGCTTCAAGGCGATTGAGACAAGTTGAGTGAGTGGGCAAATACATGGCAGATGCAGTATAATGTGGATAAATGTGAAGTTATCCACTTCGGAAGGAAAAACAGAAAGGCAGAGTATTATTTAAATGATGATAGATTGGGAAATGTTGTTGCATAAAGGGACCTGGATGTCCTTGTACACCAGTCACTGAAAGCAAACATGCAGGTGCAGCAAGCAGTTAGGAAGGCAAATGGTATGTTGGCCTTCATTGCAAGAGGATTTGAGTACAGGAGCAAGGATGTCTTACTGCAGTTACACAGGGTCTTGGTGAGACCACACCTGGAGTATTGTGTGCAGTTTTGGTCTCTTTACCAGAGAAAGGATATACTTGCCATCGAGGGAGCACAGCAAAGGTTCACCAGACTGATTCCTGGGATGGCAGGACTGTCATATGAGGAGAGATTGGGTCAACTTGGCCTGTATTCACTTGAGTTTAGAAGAACGAGAGGGGATCTTATTGAAACATATAAAATTCTGACAGGGCTAGACAGACTGGATGCAGGAAGGATGTTTCCCCTGGCTGGGGGGGTCCAGAACAAGGGGTCACAGTCTCAGGATATGGGATAGGACATTTAGGACTGAGATGAGGAGAAATTTCTTCACTCAGAGGGTGGTGAACCTGTGGAATTCTCTACCACAGAAGGCTGTGGAGGCCAAGTCACTGAATATATTTAAGAAGGAGCGAGATAGATTTCTAGACACAAAAGGCATCAAGGGGTATGGGGAGAGAGCGGGAATATGGTATTGAGATAGAGGATCAGCCATGATCATATTGAATGGCAGTACAGGCTTGAAGGGCCGAATGGCCTACTCCTGCTCCTATTTTCTATGTTTCTATGTGAAGTGTTGTCACAGTGAGCTGCTATGGATATTGTGGACTGCTTATTTCAAAATAGAGTTTTCAGTTTAGGTCAATCAAAAAAGAAATAGCCTGTAAAATCTAAGTAATAGGAATTAAGGCCAACTTTTATATTTAGATAGCAGTCCTTTTATACTTGAAATGAAGCAAATGTGTTTTTTTATATATAGCTGTCATTAATACGCTGAGATCTCCTGGAAGTAACGTCTGTTGTTTACATGCCTATATCAGATACTGTTATGGTAATGGCTGATGATGAACAATCTGGATCCTCTGTAGATTGTTTTCCACACAGCTCCATACAAATGTTCTGCCAGAACAAGACAGTGTTCAGGATTCAAGAGTTTTTTGTCATAGCGCTCCGTTAGTTTAATAGACTGTTACAGTGTTAATCGTCAAACACAGAACCATTTTCTGTATGCAGTGATATGAATTGGCACTAACAGGATGTGCCCTGTATAATGTCACTATTAATACAACAAGCTGATAGTACCATGAAAGCTATTCTACAAAAGCAATTACCTCCAATGAAGATGAACAAAATTAGTTTTATCCAAATTTGTATTTCCTAATAGTGTAATCAGTTCTATTAGATTGGCATAGTTTCAAGAATTACTTATCACAGTACCTGTCCTGTATTTACTTCCAAAGGGCAGAGGTGATCTCAAAAGCTTGAACTTGTCCTAACGGGGTAAATTCTGTCAGGTTTCAGTATCTTAGAAATCACAGAGATGCTAACTGTTCTACTGGAGCTACTGGAACAGATATTGTGCAATGTATTTCACGTAATTCTGGCAGAATTCCACTGGGGGGAGAAAATGGGGCTGCATGCTTTCCACTCCTTTATGAATAGGGCTGGGAAAATTCCTCGGAGCTGCTCCCACTCCACTTCCAGGGAAGTAATATGGCGGAGCAGGAGCAACTTTGAGGAATTTCTCAGCCCTAGACAATAAATTCCAATCGGGTGGGATTTTGCTTCTTCTGCCTGCCCTCCCCCCTCCCCCCCCCTTATTTTCCGACAGCAGTTTGGCTCCCCCTCTCGGGTTGGCAGGGCACCATTCCAAGATTTCGCTGACTCTGTGGGTCAGGCGTCCCTGTCGTTCCATTATAGGTGCAGGTGCCCATGGCTATTATTTAAATAAGCCCATCCCCGGGATTTGGGATGGGGTCATGGCAAGTTCAAAGCTGCTGGTAAAATTGTTACACTGTCCACTCTAATCCCATTTCCCTGCCCTTACCTCCTTTCCTTTTATATTGTTCCTTTTCAAATACTTAACCAATTTCCTTTTGAAATGATGTTATATCGTCTCTGCCTCAATAGCTACTCGTGCTAAAGCATTCCATGTGCTAATAACACTCTGATGAAAAGATTCCTCCCAACTTCCCCTTTCATTCTTTTAAGTTTGATTCTGAATTTAAACTCTCTTGTTACTGATTTGCCAGTGGAAACAGTCTTTCACTGTTTACCCTCTCAAAACCTTTCAGAATTTTGAAACTCTTATTAGGTTCTTCCTTTAACTTCCCCAATTTTTTGAGCCTTTCATCACAACTGTAGCCTCTCATTCCTGGTATCATTCTAGTGAATCTTCACTGTGCCCCTTCCAAAGATCTAAATATCTTCCTGTAATGTGGTGCCCAGCACAGCATGCAATACTCCAACTGTAACTAAAAATTCAACATCATTTCCTTCTTTTTATATTCAATTAACTCCAAATTCTATTTGCCTTTTAATGATCTATTCTACCTATATTTCTACCTTTAAGAGATTTACAGGGTGAATTTCCACAGGAGCTTGACCCACTTCTCCATTGTAACTTCAGCGGAAGAGCTATGGGAACCCCGGAAGAATGGCATTTCCACCAAAGCCACAGCGGATGAGAGAGTTTAAACGCTATGGAAATTCACCTCTTTCCTATTTGAGATCTATTTCCTTTTAGTGTTTCCCCCAAACTTGTAGCTCATAAGAACTGCATCTGCTACCGATCTGCCCATTCTGCTAACCTTTCTAAGCCCTGGTGCATTTTTCCTCACAGTTTACCATGCCCTCTAATTTGGTCTCATCAGCAAACTTCAATATCATTCCAAATTCATTTATGTAAATGGCTAAACAAAAGAGGTCCCAGCCAACAAGCCGAGGGTATATCACTATCCACATCCTGCCAATCCAAAAAAAATCCATTCACCCTTATCTCTCTATCTATCCGGCTACATCCCCTTTACTATCATGTACGTTAATTTTCATGTGATACCGAGGGAGACCTGCATTGTTGGACATGAACTCTTTCATATAAGACATTAAACCAATGACTTGCCTGCCTGTTCCAGTGGGTGTAAAAGATCCCATGACATTTTTTAAGGAAGAGCAAAGGGTTTTTCCAGTGTCCTGGTCAACATTTTTCTTTCAATCAACTCCACCAAAAGCAGATTAACTGGTCATTCATCTAATTTGCTGTTTGTGGGACTTTGATACATGCAAATTGGATACTGTGATTACTTGCATAACAACAGGAGCTGCACTTCAAAAGCAATTCTGTGGTTGTGGATTGTTTTGGGATGCCCTGAGAAGAACACAAGATGCATTCCCTTTATTTATACTGGATCCAGCAGTAGACTAAATACAGGGGAGTTACAGGAACCCCAATTCTTTGGATATTGGATCCTGAAGTTTGATTTTGGACTTTCCTTTATTTTTCAGTTCTTTTTTCTTCTGCCTCCCCCCGCCACCATTAGGTCAGTGGTGATGCACACTGTACCCAAACCAAGTAGTTGGAAAAAGCAGAAACCTCCAATAAAAATGACATGCCTAGAGGAAATGCCACTCTCGGTTTAAGTAATCCCAACAGGTAACTTGCTTCTGGACCTGTGCGAATGTGCAACTGGTAAGCAAATGCAGAAAGAAGCCACAAGTTTACTCAGCCTCTAGCCCTCTCTGCTTTCATGTGGGAAACTCTTTTGCCAACAACCCAGTTGAGATTAGAAAGTTCTGTGGCAAATCACATGAGAAAAATCTGATCCTGCCATAATTTCACACAGCAAGGTCCAGTTTTTTTAACAGCACAATTGGTTTTAATAGGCCGTGTCGAGGATTGCTAGTCACAGACACTTACCACTGCACTGAAAAAGGTTGACAATTGTAAACAATTTTACAACACCAAGTTATAGTCCAACAATTTTATTTGAAATTCACAAGCTTTCGGAGGTTTCGAAAGCTTGTGAATTTCAAATAAAATTGTTGGACTATAACTTGGTGTTGTAAAATTGTTTACAATTGTCAACCCCAGTCCATCACCGGCATCTCCACACCCTGAAAAAGGTTGTTATTGATGTAACAAACTGATGCAAAAAATTGCCAATATCTTTCATTGCATGTAACTATTACGAACATATGAACAATCACAGACAAGAAAAGACCCCCAGGTCCATCCAGCCTGCCCCACACAATTGTGGTACCTTGTGTATCACATTATATACACCCCCCCACCCCACCCAAAACCATGTGATCTCCTGGGAGAGGTGACAAACCAGATAAAACCCCAGGTCGATTTGGGTGAAAAGATCTGAGAAATTCCTCTCCAACACCCCCCCGCCCCCCCCCCCCCCCCAAGGCGATCAAAACTAGTCCAGGAGATCACACTGGCCCTGATAATTCTATGCAGTACCTACCTTTTGTGAGAGGTGATCTCCACCCCAGCCAGAAACAAGTCCAGCTCTCACTTGAAGGAATTCAGTGAATCAGTGTCCACTGCACGAGCCGGCAGCCTGCTCCAGAGGTCCACTATTCTCTGGGAAAAGAACCACCTCATAACATCTAACCTCGATCTGGCCTTATACAACTTAAAATTGTGACCCCTGGTCCTCCCTAACATATTTAATTTGAACAAACTGTCAACTTGAACACAATCTATTCCCTTCATCATCTTATAAACCTTGATCAGGTCACCCCTAAGTCTATGATTTTCTAAAGTGGAGTCCCAGCTTTTTTAGCCTATGTTGATAACTAATTATCTTGATAACTAATTTGTAAATAGTTGCTCTGGGATCAATACTGATGGTAAATGCAAACAATGTAGATGTCGGCACTGAGTTCAATGCTGGCAAATGCAGACTTATAAAGAGCTGCACTAAGATCAGTACTGGCAGCAATTCTAGCATTGTAAATACTGACGCAGTAAATACTGCCAACTAGACTCACAGAACTGAACTTGTTCTCACTGGAGAAAAGAGGGGTGAGAGGGAACACGACTCCAGTCTTAAAAATGCTGAGAGGCACAGACAATGTGGATGGAAGCAAATTATTTAATTTGGATTGCAATCTTATAACTAGAATGTACAAGTGCAAAATCAACAAGCCTCAAGATGTCTTTCCTGGCTTCAGTTGTTCTTGGCTTAATTCTCCTGTTGTGTTGCTATGCTTTCTCTTCTTACTAGGTCATTTAGGTGATTTGGGTGGTGTCATCTTGGCTCTGTTGGTAGCACTCTTGACTGAGTCAGAATGTAGTGAGTTTAAGCCTCAACCCAGGACTTGAACACATAATCTAGACTGACAATTCAGTTCAGTCCTGAGGGAATGCTGCATTGTCGGAACTTTCGTCTTTTGGATGAGATGTTAAATCAAAGCTCCGTTTGCCTGCTCAGGTGGTCATAAAAGAACCTATGGCACGATTTGAAGAACAGCAGGGAGTTCTCCCAGTGTCCTCTTCAACATTCCTCCCTCAATCAACACCTCAAAAAGGATTGATTGGACATTCATCTCAGTTGCTATTTGTGGGATCTTGCTGTGAGTAAATTAGCTTCCTCGTTTGCCTGCATAAAAGAAAAAAAGAATTTGCATTTATATAGCACCTTTCACAACTGCAGGACGTCCCAAAGCACTTTACAGCCTTTACTGCTGTAATGTAAGAAACATGGCAGCCCATTTGCGCACAGCAAGATCCCACAAACAGCAATGACATAAATGACCATAGGAGCATAACGACAGTTTCTACACTTCAAAAGTAATTCTTTGGATGTGAAGCACTTTAAGAAATCCGGATGATAAGGCACTATATCAAATCAAGTCAGCCCACCCTCGTTCCCATCTCAGTTGTGTTCCTGAAGTGGCATTGTTTCCGGAGTGCACTGCAGTACTCCAAAGCATGCACGGCCATGCAGCATCATGCTTTACCATCACATCCTCCTTGCTTTCTACCCATTGCCATTGCACTCCAAATCACACTCCAAAGGAGTATTTCTTCACTGAATGCAGGCCATCATGGTTAGCCCATGTTGAGCCTCCTGTACCCAATCCTGCTTAGTCAACTGGCTGCAGCATGCATGAGTTTTCCTTCTCCAGAGCATTTCATAGTGCCAGGGAACCCAATCTTCAATTACTGTAGGTCATGAGTTCAGGATTTGAGCATATATCTAGGCTTGAAGCTCCACAGCAATATTGTCAGTGATTCCATTCTTCAGATGGGATATTAAACTGAAGCCTTGTCTGCCTCTTCCTGTGGTTTAGGTGGATGTTAAAGATGACATGGTACTATTTTAAGGGAGAACAGAGAGTTCTGGTGTCCAATCCAACATTCCTGTCTCAACCACCACCATCAAAAAATGGTTACTCATTTCTATTTGTAGGATATTACACAAAGTCGCTGTCATCTTTGGCTTCATAACAACAATCAATGCTTTCAAGGCAATTAATTGTGTGAAGCACTTTGAGACATTTATGAGGAATGTGATAAGGCACTATGTAAATGCAAATATGAAAGGGAAACCGTATGGATGATATTCCGAGGCCAGCGCACACAATCTCGATGAAATATTAAAATATTTAAATTAGGGAGCCTTTCCATAATTCAGCACTCCAAGTGCTAAGCAGCCATTTGGAGTGGGTTGTTCAGGGAAGTCACTAGGGGGAAAGAAAAAGTTTGGATCCAGGGTGACCCTCTCCTTTATATAGGGGCACCCTTACTTTGCTTGCACTTTTGTCTGGCCTCCACCAGCCTATTCTCAACGTGGGCTTTGAGTCTCACCAGTTTAAAAAAGAAACTGGCCCTCCATGGACAGCAGCCACTGGTTACTGGATCTGATATTTCAGCCTTTGATCCCTGGTGCATCATGCACTGTGGGCTGGGAGTGACACTAAAATATTTAAATGAGTTGACCTTACATTATGGACCTTTTAGCATGATGATTCCTCACCCTCGTGGGAGAATCTAGAACCTTCAATCAGATTTGGCACTCGTTTCTCTGCGTAAACTTTATGTTTAACTACATATTTGCTCTGCATTTATGCTAGTGCATGATTCCCCCTCATGTATCAGTATACTTCTGTACCTCAACCATTTCATTGCATTGACTTTCCACAGCAGCACGACAATTAGCATTTGTTTGGTGTGGCATAAAATTGTCAATCCATATGACACATAATTGGCAGACGTGAACTGGGCCAGCTCACTCCCCTCCCCAACAATTGTCTTAACTGTTGGTATAAACTACCTGCATTTACCACCATGTTTAATCTATGACAGAAAATACGATTCTGTGTAAACTGGACATCAATTTGCTGCATGGCAGTAAGTCGGTGGAATAAGTACCCATAAAGAAAAAAACACCCCTTTACATTTTTGCCTTTAACCTTGGAAATGAGAAGATGGTAACAGCAGGTAGACTTCATAATGACACTTTTTCTCAATTAAATACAGAGATAACTTAGGGTCTGATTCTTTGTCCATGCACTGGTTTTCTTGAATGTAAAATGTGATTTATCTGAAATGTGAAGCTTTTTTGAATGAATATTATTTGATTACAATCCAGAATATTGAATTAATCATGTGCAGACCTGAACAAAGCCTGGTCAATCATACCATTCCTCAAAATAATAAATACCGACAACAAAATATACTCATGTGATGGGGAAGGGTTATTGACTCGGGTCTGGATTTTTAATTTTAATAGATTGAAAATAATGGGGAGCAGACTCACAATTTCCCATCTAGAGCGCTCAGCTGATGAGGCTCCATGTCAGAAAATCAGCCCCCGCAGTATTGAATCACAGCTAACCCAGAGTGAAAAGTTTTTGGAGGGAGGACTAAACAGCTTAGCCATTGCTTAAAGGAGAAACTGCCTGAAAGAGATGATAACTACTTGCTGACTGATATCTCTGAGAAATTCGGTGTCAGCCTTGTCTCAGTGGTAGTTACTCTCGTCTACTGAGTCAGAGGGTGGAGGGTTCAAGTCCCACTCGAGAGACTTGAGCACAAAATCTAGGATGACACTCCAGTGCAGTGCTGAGGGAGTGCTGCACTGTCGAAGGTGTCGTCTTTTGGACTTGATGCTCAACTGAGGCCCCATCTGCCCTCTCAGGCAAACATAAAAGATCCCATTAGCACTATTTTGAAGAAGAGCAGGGGAGTTCTCCCTGGTGTCCTGGCCAATATTTATCCTTCAACCAACATCACTAAAACAGATTACTCCGTCACTATCACATTGCTGTTTGTGGGACCTTGCTGTGCACAAATTGGCTGCCATGTTTCCCTACATTACATCATTGACTACCCTCCAAACATACTTCATTGGCTGTAAAGCGCTTTGGGACATCCTGAGGTCGTGAAAGACGCTGTACAAATGCAAGTCTTTCTTTAACCCTTGTTATAATATCTGCTTCATATTTTAAAATTAATGTCCTTACGGTCCTGATGGACAGATGCTGTAATCCATAGTCCAATTTAACATCATCCCAAAAATAGTTAGGGAGAAACCTGAACACACCCACCCAATTATTACCCTCCTTCTCCAAAGCCAGCAGTGCAGCAAAACATCCCAGCTCTCCAGCATATAACACCATCAGGTATAAGCAACAAAAACCACATCAACAAAATATACAACTCTGTACACCAGTACTAAATTTTAAATTGAAGAAAAACCTGCTGGTCAGATAGATTGCAGATTGCACCCCCAAATAAAACCTCCTTGTGCTGTTGCTGTTCTCATACACAACAGATTTTTAATGGCTTCCAAAAGTATTAAATTACATAGAATTTACAGCACAGAAATAGGCCATTTGGCCCAACTGGTCTATGCCAGTATTTATGCTCCACAGGAACCTCCTCCCACCCTACTTCATCTAACCCTGTCAGCATACCCTTCTATTCCTTTCTCCCTCGTGTACTTATCTAGCTTCTCCTTGAATTCTGAATTGTTTGAAATTAATAATTTAATAAATCCAGACATAAAAAATTAATAATGTAACATTCGACACAAACTTCAACTAAACTATTTCGGAAAGTCGTTACTCTGAGCGTTTAGTGAGCAATCTTTCAAACAAATGCATCCGCTCTTTTTAAGAAATGTTACCATAGAGGAATTTACACTGAAATGTCTACATGTGTTTTCCGCAGACTACTGTCCTTCTAACCACAATAACAAGCTGGACTAGTGCCAGCCTATCAAAAGCAAAATACTGCGGATGCTGGAAATCTGAAATAAAAACAGAAAATGCTGGAAAACATTCAGCAGTTCTGGCAGCATCTGTGGAGAGAGAAACAGAGTAAATGTTCCGGGTCGATTGCCTTTTGTCAGAACTGGAAGAAGTAAAGATTTACCAGTTTTTAAGCAAGTACAGAGCCAGGGAAAGGGGGAGAGGAGGGGAGGGGAGGAAAGAACTAAAGAGAAGGTCTGTGATACAGTGGAGGGCAGGAGTGATTAAATGACAAAAGGGATGATGGTGCAAGGCAAGGAGGGTGGTAATGGGACTAGGAAAGAAACAAAAGATGGGTCTAGAGGAGCTGTAAATGTCAGCAGCAGAACCACTATCAGCACCTGCTGTCCGAAAAAATGGGAGCAGTGGTTATGGTCTGAAGTTATTGAAATCATTATTGAGTCCAGAAGGTTGTGAAGTGCCTAATCGAAAGATGAGGTGCTGTTCCTCGAGCTTCCGTTCAGCTTCATTGGAACAGTGTAAGAGGCCGAGGACAGAGAGGTCAGAGTGGGAGTGGGACGGAGAATTAAAATGGCAAGCGACCGGCAGATCAGGGTCACTCTTGGGGACTGGGTGGAAGTGTTCAGCAAAGCAATCACCCAATCTGCGTTTGGTCTCCCCAATGTAGAGGAGAGCGCATCATTAGCAATGTGTATACTAAATTGAAAGAAGTACAAGTAAACTGCTGTTTCACCTGGAAGGAGTGTTTGGGGCCCTGGACGGTGGGAAGGGAGGAGGTGTTGCATCTCCTGCGCTCACACGGGAAGGTGTTGTGAGGAGGAGAGCGGGTGTTGGGGGTGATGGAAGAGTGGATCAGGGTGTCACGGAAGGAGCGGTTCCTTCGGAATGCTGGGGGGGGGGGGGGCGGGGAG
Organism: Heptranchias perlo; assembly: GCF_035084215.1. NCBI lineage: Eukaryota > Metazoa > Chordata > Chondrichthyes > Hexanchiformes > Hexanchidae > Heptranchias > Heptranchias perlo. The sequence continues at coordinate 37,752,983 of NC_090329.1, read as the reverse complement.
GATGTGTTTGGTGGAGGCATTGCAATGGAGGTGGCGGAAATGGCAGAGGATGATCCATTGAATGAGGCAGGTGGAGTGGAAGGGGAGGAGAAGGAGGATCCTATTATGGTGCTGGGAGGGCAGGGAAGGGGTCAGAGCAGAAGTGTGGGTAATAGGACAGACACGGTCGAGGGCCTGTCAACTATAGTGGAGGGGAATCTTTGGTTGAAGAAAAAGGAAGACATATTGGAAGCACTAGTGTAGTAGGTGGCATCGTCGGAACAGATGTGACGGAGACAGAGAAACTGGGAGAATGGAATAGAGTCCTTACAGGAAGCAGGGTGGGAGGAAATGTAATCAAGGTAGCAGTGGGAGCTGATGGGCTTATTGTGGATATTGGTTGACAGCCCATCCCCAGAAATCAAGATAAGGAAGTCGAGGAAGAGAAGGGAAGAGTCGGAGATGGACCACGTGAAGGCGAGGGAAGGGTGGAAATTGGAAGCAAAGTTGCTAAAAAAATTTCCAGTTCGGGGCGAGAGCAGGAAGCGGCATCGATACAGTCATCAATGTACTGGAAAAAGAGGTGAGGGAGGGGACCTGAGTAGGACTGGAACAAAGAATATTCCATGTATCCCAAGAAAAGACAGGCATAGCTAGGAGCCATACGAGTTCCCATAGCGACACATTTTATTTGGAGGAATTGAGGAAGTGAGTGGAGTCAAAGGAGAAGTTATTCAATATAAGAACAAGTTCAGCCAGGCGGAGGAGGGTGGTGGTGGATGGGGACTGGTTGGGCCTCCGTTCAAGGAAGAAGCGGAGGGCCCGCAGGCCATCCTGGCGGGGATGGAGGTGTAGAGGGACTGGACGTCCACGGTGAAAGGGAGACGGTTAGGGCCGGGGAACTGGAAACTGTTAAAGTGACAAAGGGCGTCGGAAGAGTCACGGATGTAGGTCGGAAGAGACTGGACAAGGGGAGAAAAAAATAGAGTCAAGTTAGGAAGAAATAAGTTCCATGGGGCAAGAACAGGCTGAAACGATGAGTCTACCGGGGCAGTCCGTGTAGGTTGTGGATCTTGGAAAGGAGGTAGAAGCAGGCTGTGTGTGGTTGGGGGACTATGAGTTGGAGGCCTTGGGGGGAAGATCTCCAGAGGAGACGAGGTCAGTGATGGTCTGGGAAATGATGGCTTGATGTTTGGCTGTCACTATCTTTTTTTTGTTGAGATACTGATATTGTTGTTCCTCTTCGGGCAGAGTTTCGGCAGGGCATTACACTCAACTGCCTTTCCATGTCAGCACAGGCCCGACCCATTTTTTCAGTAAATTGGCTTTAGAAAGTTTAAAGTTTTGAAAATGAAATTCAATTGCTTAGTGTAACATCTGCCCCATATGTCCTTATTGAACACATTGGCCTAGAAATTGCATCGTGCAGTGCCCGTTACAGACACCTGAGGCCTCAAAACGGCGGGCAGGAAGAGCGCACACTTCTGGCCAGAAATGCACTGTCCGCCATATTGGGTAAGCACAAACAAGAGGCGTCCTTCACCCACAACTTCAATGGAAATAAAAATCGGGAGAGATGTATAACAGGCTGCTAATTCATTATCACCCGTTTTACACTATCACACAAAGTCAAAATTACTCACCCCATTTTTCTTTTGAAGATCCATCAATTGGATGTGTGCACACTACCAAGGAGGCAGCTTATCAATTCCTAGGTCAGTAACAATTATCACACTTTTGTACCACCCTTCTCACTTTTTACATAGAAAATGCACAACCTACTCTGTCGTAGACTCTGGCCCACCTATCAAAGTTCGGCACAAATGCTCCCCGACACCCAAAGGCAATCAACTGGAAACACCAGAATTCCAACATCTCCACTATTAACTGTTGGCTGACTGCCCACCACGCCTGCCTCATTGCTCTGGTATGTCATGTACACAACTGAAACTCCGACAAACATCAAAAAATACTCTGAAATTCCCCGAGAGTGAAATAGGCCATTCAACAGAAAAGAAAATCAGGCGCAATGTAAAACGGGCTTTTCCAATTCGCACTGAGCCCATTTCACACTAATGACAAAGGCCAATTTCACCTCCACCATGTTTTTACAAAGTGATATCAATCAGTGATCCCTTCTTCAAAACACACCTGTAAACTGTTAATGAAAAGTCCACAAAGCAGCCTATCTTACTGGGGCGGGGAAACTAAAAGTACTGAATAGCGCTTTGAGCAATATTGAAATATGCTCTTACTACACATTGGCCACCCCCCTTTCTGCTCAGCTACTTCTTAAAGGGAAAGAAGCCTCCACTCACTGGGCTGTGATTTCCAGAAATTCATCCAAACATTTAAAAAAGACCCATCACAAGTGCAGTTTATAATCCTATTGGGACGTTTTTCTCCCAACAGGTTTCACGAGTCCTGTTTTTTTTAGCAAAAGTCACACGGTGAATATTAATTCCCATGAACATCACGTGGTGATGTTGAGAACACCACAGGAGGGCGACATGTAGGGGACCAGATGTGGAAGAATAAGAATCGATTTTCCAGAAATGTAGAGGTTAGACTGGCATTACGAAAGTCAGGCCAATCTGACTTGCTGTCAATTGAATAAAAGGAGATTGCCTATATATAAAAAGGAAACACTTAGAATAATATTTCAGACACTCCACAAATTTCTTTTGGAAAATAACAACGGTTGGGAAAGTTGATACAAGGCTCGATTCCAATTTATTTGATAGGTCACGATACCCCATGTGTTCTGTGAACACTGCCCCACATGCTCTGTCCACAGACTTTTAGGGGACAATTTTAACCTGACTCACCCTTTGGAAAACTGACGGGCTTGGGTGCCCCGGATGATTTTATTCCCCATTGAAGTCAGTGGAGAGTAATAGGGGGGATGGGGAGGGGGGAGGGGGTGTAAATAAGAACATAAGAACATAAGAAATAGGAGCAGGAGTAGGCCAATCGGCCCCTCGAGCCTGCTCCGCCATTCAATAAGATCATGGCTGATCTGATCCTAACCTCAAATCTAAATTCATGTCCAATTTCCTGCCCGTTCCCCGTAACCCCTAATTCCCTTTACTTCAAGGAAACTATCGATTTCTGTTTTAAATTTATTTAATGATCCACGCGATCCCGATGGTTGTCCGGCAAGTTGGGTTAAAATTGCCCCCTTGGTTTGCAAAATAAATAGATAACCTGGCAACAATATAATCGCCACAAAAACCTGTGTGCTAGTGAGAGCTTCTGTGACCTGGTCTGGATGGGGAAAGTAGGTTTTATTTTCCAAAACAGTATTGCTTATTGCTGTGCCTGGTTCTGAGGTCTCTGACTACATTTTCTGACCTGCCCATTTCTGAAATCCCTACCACTGGGATTCATGTTATAATATAACTGTTACACTCACTTTGGAAAGAGGTCTATCTGGTCCATTGTCTTGTGCCAGATAACTGGCCCAAAACAGGATAAGACAAAATGAAACAGTAACTTTACTGATAAAATGATTGGATTATATTTATCAATCTTTGTTTTTGAAAGAGATAATTCATAAAAACATTAAACTTTACAACAGAAAAGAAGGCTATTAAGCCGATAACAACTGTGCTGCCTCTCTGAAAGAGATATCTACTTAGTCTCATTCCTCTGCCTTTTCCCGAGGCCCCGTAAAAACAAATTTCAAATATTTATCTGCTTCCCTTTTGGATGATGTTATGGATTCTGCTTCGACTACTGTTTCTGGTATGGCATTCCACACCCTAACATCCCTCTGCACAAAAGAAAGTCTCCTACCTTGTCCCTTTGTTCTTTTGGTGATGATCTTAAATTTATGCCCTTTAAATGCCGAATTGCAAACATTTGGGGCTTGATTTTCCCGGGAAATTGCGGGTGTGCTGGGGGCGGGGGGGCTCCGAAAATTGGGGAAATCTTGTTCGGGTTCCAACCTGCCGGCTTCCGAGATCCCCATGGTTGCTCCTGTGTGCGCGCGGGCATCCCGAATCTGGAAGTCCCGCCAGCAATTAAAGCCGGCAGGATGATAGTTAAAGAACCAAATGTACCTCATTGAGGTACTTAAGGCACTGTACTTGTGACATATTAGGTAGTTGGAATGATTTTTAACTTACTTGGGCAGCTTTCCCACAGCTTCTGATTCACGCCTGGTGAAACCCGGCATGAAGGGCCGGATCAGGCAAAAAGAAACAAAATAAATTAAATAAAAAACCATTGCACGATGTTAAAACACAAAATCAACCTACCTTTCCATCCTGCTCCAATGTCCGATGTCTCCCTCTCTGATTTCCCCCTCTTAACCCCCCCGATATCGCACCGATCTCCCCTTCTTCAACCGTTAATGCCGCGCCGATCTTCCCTTCTTCACCCCCCGATCTCCCCTTCTTCACCCTCCCGATGTCCCCCCGATCTCCCCTTCTTCACCCCCCCGATGCCCCCCCGATCTCCCCTTCTTCAGCCCCCGATCTCCCCTTCTTCACCCCCCCGATGCCCCCCCGATCTCCCCTTCTTCAGCCCCCGATCTCCCCTTCTTCACCCCCCCGATGCCTCCCGATCTCCCCTTCTTCACCCCCCGATCTCCCCTTCTTCACCCCCCCCGATGTCCCCCCGATCTCCCCTTCTTCACCCCCCCGATGCCCCCCCCGATCTCCCCTTCTTCAGCCCCCAATCTCCCCTTCTTCACCCCCCCGATGCCCCCCCGATCGCCCCTTCTTCAGCCCCCGATCTCCCCTTCTTCACCCCCCCGATGCCTCCCGATCTCCACTTCTTCAGCCCCCGATCTCCCCTTCTTCATCACCCCGATATCCCCCCGATCTCCCCTTCTTCATCCCCTCTCCCCCGACCTTCCCCTCTACCCCCAATCTTCCCCTCCCCCCTGATCTTCCCCCTCTCCCCTCCCAGTCTTCCCCCTCCCCCCGATCTTCCCCTCTCCTCTCCCGATCTTCCCCTCTTCCCTGATCTTCCCCTCCCCCCATCTCCCCCCCCCCCCCTGATCTTCCATTCTCCCACCCGATCTTCCTCCGCCCCCCCACCCGATCTTCCATTCGAGCACCGGATGACGTCTGGCTCTCTCTCTTTCTCCCCCCCACCACCTCGCATTGCAGCTCCTGACGGCAGCCAATCTGTCAATCAGGCTGGCTGCCGGGTGCGAAACCCGGAGAGCCGTTAATCACCATCAAATACGATGCAATCGTGCCAGAAACGGTAAGTTTTGTTTATTCGGGTTTGCCATGTGCACCTTCACCGTCCCCCCACTGCCAACCCGCCACCATTTCAAAATTGAGCCCTTGGTAATGGTTTTTCCCAAATTACTTTATCAAAACCTCTCATAATTTTGAACACCGCTATTAGTCCTCCTCTTAACCTTTTTTGTTCTGATGAAGAATCCCAATTTCTCGTCTCTCTACATAACAAAAGCCTCTCATCCCTATTATCATCTTAGTATATCTCTTCTGACCCTCTTCTGGGCCTTACTATCATTCTTAAAATAAGGTACCCAAAACTGGACATGATCGTCACAGTAATGTGACGATCCCTCACCCTAAGGAAAGAGTAACATCACCTGACACACGAGCTAAATGCCTCAATATGAACACCACCACTCACACTTACACCCACATCTACACCAAACTACACCCAGGAGAGAAATCAAAGCGTAACAAACCCTATCCAAAAACATATCAGCTCTCAGTGACAGGGATGCCTCCCATAAACTTGGATGGCAGGGCATCCATCAAGCCAGATACCTACACGTGCATTGTACACTTCCCACATTGTATACATGCATGTCACATCCCTCTCTGTGTATACTATCTTTGCATATCAAGAACCCATAATTGTACCTATGTATCATTCCTGAATACTTTCTTTCTATGTAAATTTTGTACTCATCAAGGTGAGGGCCAATGCTGCCACTGGACATCAACAGCACAAGTAGCTGAAGTTCAGGATGCCAGGTTTTCCTGTTCTGAGCCATTAATATGGCCTGGGGGTACCCTCAGTGCAGGTCTGCCTCATGGCAGGACCTGGCACTGGCAAAGGGGAGAAGAAGCTCTGGCACAGCGGTAGGCCTCCGAAGCCCGTAGCTGTGTTCTAGGTCACTGGCTTAGGGACCTTCTGGCTGCTTTGGAAAGCAGCAGCTGGAATGCTGAAGGCCTAAGATTGTCCTGTGCGGGGGGGGGGGGGGGGGGGGGAGGGGCAGGGGTGCAAATACATTTTGAAACTCTTGCCTGCAGTTATCTTCAGGCTGCCCCCCGCCCCAAGCCACTACTGGCCTTTTGGTCTGTGGGGATCCTAGCACTAGCCCCAATGCCTCATTTCTGTGTGCCTCATATGTTTTTAGTTTTATTTTGAATGTAAGTTCCCATCCTTTGAGGACACACATCCTTTTTTACCTCTGGTTTTCTCCCTCGATGGTTCCCCAAAGTACTACATCACTTAAAAAGATTATCTGGTCACTCTCACATTACTGTTTGTGGGACCTTGCTGTGCCCAAATTGGCTGCCGTGTTTCCTACATCACAACGATGACTACACTTCAAAGGGACGTCTTTGGCTGTAAAGTGCTTTGTTTCCTGAGGTCGTGAAAGGCGCTCTATAGATGCAAGTCTTTCTTTCTTTCTACAAATCTTTTCATTCCAGGATGGCTCCGAGGCCACTGTCAATGCTATTCTTGCCCAGTTGTAACTGGGTACATAACAGCAGCTCAGAAGAATGTCTTCACCTACTTTTTCATCCCCCTTCAGCCAACTTATCTCCACAGCTGAGACTGGAGTGGATTTGTACCCCACCAATCTGTAGTGCTGTGTGTTGGAGCTCCAACAAATGATGAAGCCTCGCCATCGATGTGTGGTTCATGGGGGGTAATTTTAATCCCAAAGAACAGACGGGGTGTGGGCGGGTGGGCAGTAAAAATAGTTGATTTTTGGAGCGGGACCGCATCCTTGCTCCAACGCGCCCACTTCCAGGTTTCACCCAGGTGCGTTTGGATGCGCGCATGCAGCAGAAACCCAGAAATCCCGACCCCACTTAAAGCCGGTGGACCGGTAGTTAAAAGGGCAATTTAGGTACTTTAAACACTCAAGACACTCAAAAAACAAATTTAACCTTACCTGAAGGCGTCTCCCATCGCTTCTGATTCTCGTCAGGTGAAAGCAGGCGAGAAGGGCTGGATCCATGAGGTGAGTGCCTTTATAGCACTGCTTGTGGGCCAGGAGAAGAAGGAATGCTTCATCCAAGGCCAATAACCTCACCAGGAGCGATCAGCCGACCTCCCTACCCCGATGTCTGACCCCCTTACCCCGATGTCGAAACCCCCCCATGGCCGAGACCCCTTCATACCTCCGACTCTTCCTGACATCCGATCTTCAGTCGACCTCCTCCAATCTTCAGTCAACCTCCTCCGATCTTCAGTCGACCTCCTCCAATCTTCAGTCAACGTCCTCCAATCTTCTGTCGATCTCCTCTGATCTTCTGTCGACATCCTCTGATCTTCAGTCGACCTCCTCCGATCTTCAGTCGACCTCCTCCGATCTTCAGTCGACCTCCTCCGATCTTCAGTCGACCTCCTCCGATCTTCAGTCGACCTCCTCCGATCTTCTGTCGATCTCCTCCGATCTTCAGTCGACCTCCTCCGATCTTCTGTCGACCTCCTCCGATCTTCAGTCGACCTCCTCCGATCTTCAGTCGACCTCCTCCGATCTTCAGTCGACCTCCTCCGATCTTCAGTCGACCTCCTCCGATCTTCTGTCGATGTCCTCCGATCTTCTGGCGATGTCCTCCGATCTTCAGTCAACCTTCTCCAATCTTCTGGTGACATCCTCTGATCTTCTGTCAACATCCTCTGATCTTCTGGCGATGTCCTCCGATCTTCTGTCGATGTCCTCCGATCTTCAGTCAACCTTCTCCAACCTTCTGGTGACATCCTCTGATCTTCTGTCGACGTCCTCCGATCTTCAGTCAACCTTCTCCAATCTTCTGGTGACATCCTCCGATCTTCTGGCGATGTCCTCCGATCTTCTGTTGACGTCCTCCGATCTTCTGGCGATCCTATCACTTCTCGGCCTGTGATGTCCTCCACGGTCTGTCCCTCCCTCCCCCCCCCGCCCCCCCCCCACAATCAGGCTGGCTGCCAGGCGCAAAACCTGGAAGTAAAATTTATTGTTTTCATTAAGGTCGCGATCGCAAATTGCGACCCGCCAACTTTACTTCAGGGTTTCGCATTCGATTATCGTCCCCTCAGCTCCCTTCCCAACTCCATGTAAAAATCATGCCCCATATATCAGTTGAATTATGAATGCCATTTTAAACAAAAACAAATCATATGAACTTTGGCAGTGTTCAATGTGAATCTCCAAGGAAGCCAGTGTTGACTAATTCCGATAACCAGACGCTCTTTGTAGGAGCAGATTATTCAAGATAAAACAGTAACTGACATTAGATAATAAAGAGATGTTATGTACGGGGGTGCGTTTCAAGCCAATCTGTAACCCTTAGCAACAATCCTGCTGTATACTAAATATTTGTAAGCAAAACACAGGTGCCCAAGTATAATAGGAGCTATTTAGGTTTTTGCCTCAATCCATTGCATGGATTTACTGAAGAACAGCTGACTACATAAATGTCACAGATGCAGAGAGTTGGCGGAGTGAGGTGTCCAGTAGAATGTAAACACAATCAGATGGTTTTCCCCTTTTACACATGCTGCTGGCATTTCAGACTGAACTCTCTGTGTACTTCCTCTGTGTGTTTGTCGCAGCGAGTGAGGTGTCAAGAGAGGGAACAAGCTCATTTGTGCAACTGTGGAGGGTCTTTTATTCCCAATGCTCAGAAGCTGGAAGTGAAAGCGTCGGCTTTAAAAAGGGACCATTGTGCTGTCTCAACAGCGACAGCTCTCAGCGTAATGTGGCCACAAAGACAGAGAAGTGGGAGCAGTAAATATTTAACAGCAACAGACTTTTTTTTCTTCTTTTATTCTGCATTGTGTCCGGTAAATTCACTGGCAAACTGTATAAAACGTCCATCGTTTTATCGCAGAGGGAGCGTGAGAAGGGGCTGATTATATCAATGATTTAATTAGCAACAGCGACAAGTTGAGATTGTGGAATAGAAATCCAGACGGTCCTTCTTGGCAGCAGGGATGGTTTCTGACAGAAACACGTTCCAAAAGTTGATGAAATGTCCCAGAAACAAATCTCGTACTTTTCGAAATTTACCTTAGTCCAAACCGGTCTTAAAGTGAAATCGGTTTTAAAAGTGCTTGTATTTGTATAGCACAGACTGCATTTTTACAAATGACTTTGACCTCTGTTCTACACTGCTCGCTCTGGTTTCTGTGATTGGCAGGTGATGGCAAGCCAGAGCAAAGGTCAGCAGCATCTCAATTTAAACACACGACTTAGGATATTGATCCCAGCTATCAAAAACAACCCAAAAATGACAGGAGAAAGATCTGGAGCGGGTTTCAAGCTGAATGTTTGGTGTTTGCCATCGACCCTCAGATAAATGCACACCGAATCCTAGTAGAATTCCAATGTACTTAACCACTTCCTGTCAGCCTCAGACTGCATAAAATTCCTGAGCACAGCAAACTATTTTAAAGGAGCAGTGTCTCCATTTTTTTTTATTCGTTCATGGGATGTGGGCGTCGTTGACAAGGCCAGCATTTATTGCCCATCCCTAATTGCCCTTGAGAAGGTGGTGGTGAGCCGCCTTCTTGAACCGCTGCAGTCCGTGTGGTGCAGTCTCACAATGCTGTTAGGTAGGGAGTTCCAGGATTTTGACCCAGCGACGATGAAGGAATGGCGATATATTTCCAAGTCAGGATGGTGTGTGACTTGAAGGGGAACGTGCAGGTGGTGTTGTTCCCATGTGCCTGCTGCCCTTGTCCTTCTAGGTGGTAGAGGTCGCGGGTTTGGGAGGTGCTGCCGAGGAAGTCTTGGCGAGTTGCTGCAGTGCATTCTGTGGATGGTACACACTGCAGCCACTGTGCGCCGGTGGTGGAGGGAATGAATGTTTAGGGTGGTGGATGGGAGCCAATCAAGAGGGCTGCTTTGTCCTGGATGGTGTTGAGCTTCTTGAGTGTTGTTGGAGCTGCACTCATCCAGGCAAGGGGAGAGTATTCCATCACATTCCTGACTTGTGCCTTGTAGATGGAAAGGCTTTGGGGAGTCAGGAGGTGAGTCACTCACCGCAGAATACCCAGCCTCTGACCTGCTCTTGTAGTCACAGTATTTATGTGGCTGGTCCAGTTAAGTTTTTAGTCAATGGTGACCCCCAAGATGTTGATGGTGGGGGACTCGGCGATGGTAATGCTGTTGAATGTCAAGGGGAGGTGGTTAGATTCTCTCTTGTTGGAGATGGTCATTGCCTGGCACTTGTTTGGCGTGAATGTCACTTGCCACTTACCAGCCCAAGCCTGGATGTTGTCCAGGTCTTGCTGCATGCGGGCTCAGACTGCTTCATTATCTGAGGGGTTGTGAATGGAACTGAACACTGTGCAATCCTCAGCAAACGTCCCCATTTCTGTCATTATGATGGAGGGAAGGTCATTGATGAAGCAGCTGAAGATGGCTGGGCCTAGGACACTGCCCTGAGGATCTCCTGCAGCAATGTCCTGGGGCTGAGATGATTGGCCTCCAACAACCACTACCATCTTCCTTTGTGCAAGGTATGACTCCAGCCACTGGAGAGTTTTCCTACTGATTCCCATTGACTTCAATTTTACTATGGCTCCTTGGTGCCACACTCAGTCAAATGCCTTGATGATAAGGGCAGTCACTCTCACCTCACCTCTGGAATTCAGTTCTTTTGTCCATCCTTCGACCAAGGCTGTAATGAGGTCTGGAGCCGAATGGTCCTGGCAGAACCCAAACTGAGCATCGGTGAGCAGGTTATTGGTGAGTAAGTGCTGCTTGATAGCACTTTCGACGACACCTTCCATCACTATGCTGATGATTGAGAGTAGACTGATGGGACGGTAATTTGCCGGATTAGATTTGTCCTGCTTTTTGTGGACAGGACATACCTGGGCCATATTCCACATTGTCGGGTAGATGCCAATGTTGTAGCTGTACTGGAACAGCTTGGCTAGAGGCACGGCTAGTTCTGGAGCACAAGTCTTCAGTACTACAGTCGGGATGTTGTCAGGGCCCGTAGCCTTTGTATCCAGTGCACTCAGCCGTTTCTTGATATCACGTGGAGTGAATTGAATTTGCTGTAGACTGGCTTCTGTGATGGTGGGGATATCGGGAGGAGGCCGAGATGTATCATCTACTTGGCACTTCTGGCTGAAAATGTTTGCAAACGCCATTTGGAAAGCCTTTCTTCATTTGTATTACAAACACTCAATACTAGGGTATAAATCATGTAAAAAATGCATCATCGCATAGTGGTGACGCAGTGTCATAAGTGACAAAAAACAACCACCTGGTTTTCCTGACACTTCTCCCTGCCTGACCAAAGAAAAGATTTACTCAGCACATCAAAACATTTTCGTGAAGGCACTACCCATTTCAAGCCAAAATCCTGAGCAAAGCATAAAATGCTGTATAATTATCTGGACTTGAATACTCAGCAGCACTAAATCTCATCAATTCATTGTCAAATGCACTTAGAGACAGCGGGGCATTTTGGAAATCTAATGATTTAAGTGTAAAATATCCATTCTTCTGAAGTGTTCTCTGGGTTGAATTGCAGGCTGAAGGTCAGAGATTTACAAACGAGCTATTTTTATCCGTAGTTTATAGAACTCCAGATCTAATCATAACACTTTGTGGCAAACTCTATATATATGCTTATCAGGATTCAGTTGTGACACACCTGAATGACAGAGTGTAAAAGCAGCTGTAGCCAAACCTCATGCAGCTGGGTTCTACTTTTCCACTGCTGCGGTTTTCTCTGATAGTTCTGGTACAATAATTTTCAAAAGCGACTTGTTCTTAAATGAAGTAACCTGTATAAAATCAGTATAAATAGATTTCAATCACATAAAACAATTCAAAAGTGTTAATTTTAAAGTTTTGGACTGGGAAAAATTGAGAAACATTGCTCCTTTATTGCTTGCATTTTCCCCTTCTATTCTTTTACTCCTTATTAAAAAGTACTCTTGAGGAGTGCTATATAAATGCAAGTTATTGATGTATTTGCTCTGAAGTTGATACTATTCGCAGCACTTTGCAGTTTTAAATAGTTACATCGCGGTAGTTGTTTTTACTGCATATAGAATCATAGAATCATAGAAGTTTACAACCTGGAAACAGGCCCTTCGGCCCAACATGTCCATGTCGCCCAGTTTATACCACTAAGCTAGTCCCAATTGCCTGCACTTGGCCCATATCCCTCTATACCCATCTTACCCATGTAACTGTCCAAATGCTTTTTAAAAGACAAAATTGTACCCGCCTCTACTACTGCCTCTGGCAGCTCGTTCCAGACAATGTTTTGAAATTATATCCTTCCAATTATATATTTAGAAATTCTAGAAGGACCAGTTACAGTGCAACATATTTCAGTGTAAGAGTGAGTTACAAAAATATGTATATTCATTGGAATCAGGCCCATTTAGATATTTCCACATTCACCCCACTCCGATCTATCTGAAGTCAAACAATGCACGTGGCCAGTTTTAGGATCTGCATAAGAAAGGATTTATCAGCAAGTAGCAAAGTATTCCAACAGCCTAAGATCGAAGTACATCACTGAAATGCACAATAAAACAAGAAACATACATGAGTACAAGTAGTGAAATCCACAACAACAACAACTTGCATTTATATAGCGCCTTTAACGTAGTAAAACATCCCAAGTTGCTTCACAGGAGCGTTATCAAACAAGATTTGACACCGAGCCACATAAGGAAATATTAAGACAGGTGACCAAAACCTTGGTCAAAGGGGTAGGTTTTAAGGAGTGTCTTAAAGGAGGAGAGAGAGGTGGAAAGGCAGAGATGTTTAGGGTGAGAATTCCAGAGCTTAGGGCCTCGGCAGCTGAAAGCACGGCCGCCAATGGTGGAGTGAAGAAAATCGAGGATGCGCAAGAGGTCAGAATTGGAGGAGTGCAAAGGTCTCAAAGGGTTGTAGAGCTGGCAGAGGTTACAGAGATAGAGGTCTAAATTTTAACCAGGAGGCGGGATCTCACCAGGGGGGTTTAATAGTTGGTTAGGAAACCCGGAAAAAAAATTGTGCGGTTTCCCGTGCGATCGCGACTCAATTGAAGCCACTTAACTCAACTTCCGGGTTTACCTTCCTCAAGCTGAGCAGCGGTGGACTGCGCACCCGCATGACACGTTTAAACCCCACTATTTAAAGGGCCACTCCAACAATGCATTCTGAAGGAGAAAAGAGGCTACAATGACCATGCAATGTTCCAGAGCCAAGGCAGCACCTAGGTTCTCCGACGCCGTCCCGGAAACATTGCTGGGCGCAGTGAGAAGCAAGAGGGAGGTGCTTTATCCACAAGACAGGAGTAAGAAACCTGGCTCTGTCACAAAGAAGACGGGGCTGGAGGTGGCAGACCCAGTCAGCAACAGGAGCACGGTGGCTGCAATGCAAAAAGAGATTTAATGACCTAACCAGGTCAGGAAAAGTGAGTACAGTTACTGATTGACCTGCATTCTGTGATGAACATTACCCCCCCTCTCACTGCCCTGCAAAGTCAATACCATCACATCACTCCTCACACCTCTAAGGCTCAGTGTCAAGTCACCTTCACTTTCTGTGCACTTCTTCACCCCCCAATTTGTGCACCCACCTCTCCCACTCATCCCAATCCTGATCCAATTCACCCTCACTCACTCACATGTCTGTACTTTCTCCCCTTGTAGGAGAAGAGAGTGCAAAATGCAAGGGAGAGGGCGAGAACTGGAGGGATGCCTCCACAAATCATGGCCCTCACAGAGGCCGAGGAGGAGGCCTTGGAGATAAGTCATACGGTGGAGTGCCTGGCTGTTGGAGATGTCGAGACTGGAGCCCTGCAAACGTCTGGTGACAGAACTTTAACATCCCTCACACACAATGTGGATTGATGTTATCAATGATTGATCTGTTGCATACCTCAGGATGCTAATCACAACATTACTTCTGTGATGATTATTAATATTGCTGTATGTTCTCTTCCAGGGGCATCACGGACTGAAGAAGTGGTCGAGGACGAATCCTCAGAGAAGCTTCCCGCCACTGAGGGAGCACCGTCACATCTTAGTGAGCCATGCACCAGCGCAGGTACTCACACCTTAGTGGGTCCTATTAGGGAGGTAGTTGAGTTGTCACCTGGTGAACCAACACACACACGTGAGCACAAGCAGACACTGGTGGCAGGGGCGGTGTTGGAGAGTCCGCATCGGTGGGCACACTCCTCTCCCAGCTCTGCTCAGCTGGACGCAGATGCTGAACACCAGGGGCCATCCTTGAAAAGGAGAATGATAAAGGTAGAGATGCACCTTTGCGAGGGTGTGGAAAACGTGCCATGCACACTTACCACAATAGCTGAGAAGATGGAGGTGTCCAACCTCCATCGCTAGTGGATTGGTGACGCAGGTAAGTGTGGCAATGTCTGCGATGGAGAGAATGGCAACCTCCATTGAGCCTGCCTAAGACAGGCAGACAGATACACTAGCACTGGCCTTACAAGGCATCACACATGTCCTCCAAACTGTTGTCTAGCAGAGTGGTAAGAGTGATGTGGCCCTGGCCCAGGAGATGGATGATGGTGAAAGGGGACATGGAAGTGGGGACGCTACTCAAATCGCTTACACGTCTCAGCCAGTGCCCCTGCCTTTGGAGGGGCCCTCATGGCTTCCAAAGCCCAGAGGTGATAGGCCAAAAGCATCTAAAGCAGTCAGGGCATGAATCTGAGCAACTTGCCATCACCTCTGCTGCAGCCACAGGGGATGCACCACATAGAAGCGGTAGGAAGAGGAAGTCTAAGGATTTGTGATCACAAAGGGTACGCACAAGGCCGTCTGACAGACTGTCATGTTTTTCATTTATATTTGGTTTATGTTAATTTCACATTAAATGTAATAATTCTCACTACCACTGCCACGTCTTGTCCATTCTTGAGTCCCTTTTGTGAAAGCTCCCTTACATGTGGTTACTCATGAATGGCGAGACTTGATGCCACCCATTGGGCTTGCAATGGGTCTATGTTTTTTTTATTCGTTCATGTGATGTGTGCATCGCTGGCAAGGCCAGCATTTATTGCCCATCCTTAATTGCCCTTGAGAAGGTGGTGGTGAGCCGCCTTCTTGAACCGCTGCAGTTCGTGTGGTGAAGGTTCTCCCACAGTGCTGTTAGGTAGGGAGTTCCAGGATTTTGACCCAGTGACGATGAAGGAACGGTTATATATTTCCAAGTCGAGATGGTGTGTGACTTGGAGGGGAATGTGCAGGTGGTGTTGATCCAAAGTGCCTGCTGTCCTTGTCCTTCTAGGTGCTAGGGGTCGCGGGTTTGGGAGATGCTGTCAAAGAAGCCTTGGCGAGTTGCTGCAGTGCATCCTGTACACAATGCAACCACAGTGCGCCGGTGGTAAAGGAAGTGAATGTTTAGGGTGGTGAATGGTGTACCATTCAAGCGGGCTGCTTTGTCCTGGATGGTGTTGAGCTTCTTCAGTGTTGTTGGAGCTGCACTCATCCAGGCAAATGGAGAGTATTCCATCACACTCCTGACTTGTGCCTTGCGGATGATGGAACAGCTTTGGCGAGTCAGGAAGTGAATCACTCGTCACAGAATACCCAGCCTCTGACCTGCTCTTGTAGCCACAGTATTTATGTGGCTGGTCCAGTTAAGTTTCTGGTCAATGGTGACCCCCAGGATGTTGATGGTGGGGGATTCAGCGGAGGTAATGCCGTTGAATGTCAAGGGGAGGTGGTTAGATTCTCTCTTGTTGGAGATGGTCATTGCCGGCCACTTGTCTGGCACAAATGTTACTTGCCACTTATCAGCCCAAGCCTGGATGTTGTCCAGATCTTGCTGCATGCGGGCTCGGACTGCTTCATTATCTGAGGGGTTGCGAATGGAACTGAACACTGTGCAATCATCAGCAAACATCCCCATTTCTGACCTTATGATGGAGGGAAGGTCATTGATGAAGCAGCTGAAGATGGTTGGGCCTAGGACACTGCCCTGAGGAACTCCTGCAGCAATGTCCTGGGGCTGAGATGATTGGCCTCCAACAACCACTACCATCGTCCTTTGTGCTCGGTATGACTCCAGCCACTGGAGAGTTTTCCCCCTGATTCCCATTGATTTCAATTTTACTATGGCTCCTTTGTCCCACACTCGGTCAAATGCAGCCTTCATGTCAAGGGCAGTCACTCTCACCTCACCTCTGGAATTCAGCACTTTTGTCCATGTTTGGACCAAGGCTGTAATGAGGAAGCTCATGTGTCGCTGTATGACTGTTTTGTGCAACCTGGGAGGGGGTGGGGGTTGTGATTGTGGTTGCCATTTCAGATGGTCTGAGTACTTGGCTGTAGTCACTTTGCAGATCTCCCTATAAGAATCTATCAAATATGAGTGACTCCCTGGCATGACGAGCAGCCAGGTGGGACGCTGCTCTGCCGTGATTCGCCCATCATCGTCGTCCTCCTCATCCTCATCCTCCTCGTCTTTTACTTCAATGTTGATGGCAGGGGCTCATGGGACCTCACCCACCGGAAACCCTTTCTGTTGAGTGCTGCTGTGCAGGATGCAACACACAAGTATTATTCTGCACACCCTCGCCGGTGAGTACTGAAGGGCTCCCCCAGATCAATCCAGGCACCGGAAGCGCATCCTCAGCATTCCTGTGGCTTGCTCTATGACAGACCTGGTGGTGCTGTGACTGTCGTTGTACCGCTGCTGTGCCTCGCTGGTGGGATTCCTCACCGGTGTCATGAGCCACATCGGCAGGGGGAATCCCTCGTCTCCAAGGTGCCATCCGTTAAGTCTGTCTTGTGCATGGAACAGGGCCAGGATTTTAGATTCGCACAGAATGAAGGAATGATGGCAGCTGCCCGGGAATTTGGCGCACACCTGCAGAAACCTCTTCTGATGGTCATAAACCAGCTGTGCATTGATGGAGTGAAATCCTTTTCTGTTGCTGATCAGTCCTGACTCGTGTGGAGGTGCTCAGATTGCTACGTGTGTACAATCAATTGCTCCCTGTACCTGTGGGAAGCCAGCCAGAGAGTGGAAACACACTGCCCTCTCAATCTGGCTGATGTCATCGATGGGGAAGTTGACGTAGTCGGATGCCCTGGCAAACAAGCCAACTGTGACCTGTCGTATACACTTATGGGCAAACGACTGAGAGATCTTGGTGATGTCACCGGTGGTGCCCTGGAAGGATCTGGAGGCGAAGAAATTGAGGACAGTTGCAATTTTAACTGCGACGGGCAATGCATGGCCACCGGGCTCCGCCGGGAGCAGCTCTGCATGAGGGAGCCTGCAGATGTCTGTGACCACCTGGCCACTCAATCTGAGCCTTCATGGGCACTGCTCCTCAGAGAGGTCCAGGAAGCTCAGCCTCTGCCTGTAGACCCTCTCACGAGGGTAGTGCCTCCTGCGATGTCGGCCCCTCCGTTGTTCCTCTTTTTGCTCTTCTGCTGATCCTTCCGACGTGCACATCTTGTGGAGCTGCAACTCCCAGAACTGCACGCCGTGCCTGGCACGGATGGTGATGTGCCCCCTCCTCAGATGTAGTGCTGAATACATCCATTGTGCCCACCCCCATCCTGATGGTGTCAGTTGAGAGGGTCCAAAGTACAGGCAAATATGTCTGAGCGGAAGAATTCTGAGTGTAAACAAACAAATCTGAGTCTAAACACTAAGAACTCCCAGCCAAAGGTTTGAGAGAACTGCTTGCCCTGCTGCAAAAATTCACCTTTAATCCCTATTTATCAATCACTGGTTCAAATGTCCAAATGGCTGCCGGCTGCAACTCACCTCCGTTTCTATGGCGTGTTTCGGGCCATAAACAGGCACCGAAGTGTCTAATATGGCATGTGCACTCAGTCATTGCCGCATGCCAAATTGGTTAGGGCGTTCTGCAGTCGTCTAGGGCGAGTGGCTGAAACTAGCATTCCGCCCATTTCCTATGCTAATTCAGACCATAATGCCCATTTCAGGCCCCTTCCCCATATTCGATTGCAACTGACTACAGTGTATGCCATGTGTGCTGCAGTCAGTTTTCACGGACCTAAAGCAGCAGGAATGATGCTTTAGGCTCCACATTGAAACTATGGGCAACTGCCACCACCGCCCTCCCAATTTCCACTTCCCACCTCCCCTCCTGGACTCACTGTGGGCCCCTGCCAGATCCCCAAAGGCTGTCTTTTGTCCTTTTCTGAATATTACTTCTTGGGACACGACAGGAGCCCCCAATATGCCGGTCACGTCCTGAAAATGCAAGAGGGCCAATTTCACGTGGCCCACTTGTTCATCAGTTTCGGGCACGAACCAATTTCTGCCCCAATGATTCCCAAATTTGGAAATTAATGGATACTCATAAAGTTACTGAATAAGCACCAGAATGACCGGAACTAGCCTTTCCCTGGATAATTTCACCACATGAACCCTGTTTCCCACTTAAACCTGAACAACAAACAGGAAAACAACATTCTGACAAGGAACTTATAAGAGATGTATAGACGGTAACTAAACCAAGGTGTGAATTTTAAAAAAAAATGTTAATTCTTGGAGAATAGATAAATGACGAGTTCTACTATACTATTAAAGTAACAGACATGCCTTTCTCGCCTGCATCCTCAAAAACCTCATTTCATGCGATTGGATTTCAATGACAGATAAAGGTCCTCAGACTGGAATTGGAACTTTGTTTCTTGTACTGGATCCACACCAGGTTGGGACTTGGAGCAATATCAACTTCAGTTCCCTGCCACCACCCCATACCCCCTTCTGAAATTCAGACCAGACTGAGACTCAGTTCCTCATCCCCTCTACCTATAACCTGAGATTGGAATTTGGACCCATGTCCATCTCGCACCATTCGCGCTTGGAAATTCAGATCCCCCTGAGACTCAGCGTCATGTACAGCCCACCTCTTTAAATTCATACCTGATTGCAGCTCAAACCTTCATCCGTTCCTTTTGTCTTTCAAGCCTCAAGCTGAAATTGGACTTAAATTCTCTCGGTGTGCATGATGAGAAACAATCAAATTAATAATGAACATAAAACAGCGATAACATTGGAAAACCATTACCAAATGTAGTGAAGATCAAACAGGACTTCCTCAAGGGAATGAAATGAAATCAGATTCTGGGGACACTTGTACTCTATTTTGCATCACTATTTTGCTGAGACTTTGCTTGTTTTGGTTATTTACCAACATGCTCCTCCGATGTAAAGGAAAAATAATTCTAGAACAATCCATTTTGGTAAATACTGTGTGACAAAGGGGCAGCTGTGCAGATCAGATTTTTAAATGTGCAAATCATTGTACATTTATGAACATAAAAAAATAACTACTGCAAACATTTGGACAGATGTCAAAACAAATAAACCTCTGTTAAGTATATACTAGAATGCTTCATGAGTGGAAGCTTCAGAGGAGAATCAAAGGGAAACTGTGGAAGTGATTAGGAAAGTACATAACAGTACAAGGAATGTGATGCCAAGAGGGAATTAAGCCACACAAATGTTGCTGGATAAGTGAGCGATGAGGTTTTGTTTTAATCAGGAAATCATAGATATTTGTTGCGGTTATGAAAAAAAAAATCACATCTTAAAATGTACAAACACAGTAGCAAACTCAATAAGGAAATACAAACTAGCCTGACTTTGGTTGATTCAAATTTACACGACGTGATAATTAATTTACTACAGTTTAGACAGTCCTGATTTACATGTGCCCGCCTCCTTTAAAAAAATGTCACAATGTGTGTGCAGAGGGGTGTTTTGCCACTTTGTGTTTCTTGGCACATGCTCAACATTATTTAGTTTGTTTTAATAAAGCATTGCACTCAAGCAGATATATTGAGCTGAGCAGGGAGGGTGTGACTCCTCCCAAGGGATGGGTTCAATTTATTTTTTTTAACTGATTTAAGTAGCTTTCTTTGTGTTTCCATCCATTTATGTGGTGACTTAGTGGTGGGGAAGCATTAGTTTTTCTTTTGTGGGCTAGTAGTCCATGATGGCCAAGTGCAAGATGTGTGCTCGACTCACTGGCATTCTAATGGCAACACTTTAATCTCAATGGGGCAAGATTTTCATTACGCATTTTCTATAGCGAAATCATAAATCCATTCTTTATAAATGTGTTTTATGATTTTTCCACACATAGTGCATGGACTCCTTAACTGTCGATCTGCAGTGTAATCTGATGTTCTGACTCTCGAGCAGTAATGTACAGCTGACTTCCTGCCATCTACCAGTATTGTGCAGCTGACAATAGTGTATGTCCGACTCCCAGCAATCAACATCAAAGCAGGTCGAGTGCTCTCATGATCTAATTGCAACCTGGGGCTGACCCAGTGTTGGTATTTGTCCAAAACCCTAATGATGTAATGACCAAAATGGGGCCAAAAACCGGCAGCCCTTCTGACACCCCCCCCCTATCGCCAGGCAGCAGAAGGGCCACAAATTATACCAAGACCCAGATAAGCCAAGTCGCCAAATGGTGGAAGTGGAGACTCTCCTTATACACCCACCGCCCCCACCCCACCCCACCGCCTCCCCAAGGGCTAAGGCCATGATCCAGATCTGTACCTCCAAAGTGGGAGCATAATGGTTACCTTACTAGACTAGTAATCCAAAGGTCTGGACTAATAATCCGGATTCATCAGTTCAAATCCTGCCATGGCAGCTGGAGAATTTAAATTCCATTAATTAAATAAAATCTGTAATAAAAAAAACTAGCATCAGTAATGGTGGCCACAAAACTACCGGATTGTCGTAAAAACTCATTTGGTTCACGAATGCCCTTAAGGGAAGGAAACCTGCCCACCTTACCCGGTCTGGCCTATATGTGACTCCAGACCCACAGCAATGTGGTTGATTCTTAATCGCCCTCTGAAATGGCCTAGCAAGCCATTCAGTTGTACAGTCTCGCTACAGAAAGTCACAATAAGAATAAAAGCAGATGGACCACCCGGCATCGGACCACTAGGTACTGGACACGACAAAGGCAAACCAAGCCCAGTCGACCCTGCAACGTCCTCCTCACTAACATCTGGGGACTTGTGCCAAAATTGGGAGAGCTGTCCCACAGACTAGTCAAGCAACAGCCTGACATAGCCATACTCACAGAATCATATCTTTCAGCCAACGTCTCAGATTCTTCCAACATCATCCTTCAGTATGTCCTGTCCCACCGGCAGGACAGACCCACCAGAGGTGGCGGTACAGTGATATACAGTCAGGAGGGAGTGGCCCTGGGATTCCTCAACATTGACTCCGGATCTCATGGCATCAGGTCAAACATGGGCAAGGAAACCTCCTGCTGATTACCACCTACTGCCTTCCCTCAGCTGATGAATCAGTCCTCCTCCATGTTGAGCACCACTTGGATGAAGCACTGAGGGTAACAAGGGCACAGAATATACTCTGGGTGGGGGACTTCAATGTCCATCACCAAGAGTGGCTTGGTAGCACCACTACTGACCCAGCTGGCCGAGTCCTGAAGGACATAGCTGCCAGACTGGGCCTGCGGCACGTGGTGAGCGAACCAAGAAGAGGGAAAAACCTATTCGACCTCGTCCTCACCAATCCACCTGTTGCAGATGCATCTGCCCATGACAGTATTGGTAGGAGTGACCACTGCACAGTCCTTGTGGAGACGAAGTCCCATTTTCACACTGAGGACACTATCCAATGTGTTGTGTGGCACTACCACCATGCTAAATGGGATAGATTTTGAATCTATCCCAAACAGATCTAGCTGCTCAAAATTGGGCATCCATGAGGCACTGTGGGCCATCAGCAGCAGCAGAATTGTATTCCAGCACAATCTGTAACCTCATGGCCCGGCATATTCCTCACTCTACCATTACCAACAAGCCAGGGGATCAACACTGGTTCAATGAGGAGTGTAGAAGAGCATGCCAGGAGCAGCACAAGGCATACCTAAAAATGAGGTGCCAACCTGGTGAAGCTACAACACAGGACTACATGCATGCTAAACAGCAGAAGCAACATGCTATAGACAGAGCTAAATGATTCCACAACCAACGGATCAGATCAAAGCTCTGCAGTCCTGCCACATCCAGTCGTGAATGATGTTGGACAATTAAACAACTAATGGAAGGAGGAGGCTCCGTGAACAGAACAATTGAATGGCAATTCTTCGTGAATGGCAGAACAATTAAACACATACTTTGCTTCTGTCTTCACAAAGGAGGACACAAATAACCTCCCAGAAATGTTAGGGAACCAAGGGTCGAGTGAGAGGGAGGAACTGAAGGAAACCAGTATTAGTAAAAGAATAGAGCTAGGGAAATTAATGGGGCTAAAGGTTGACAAATCCCCAGGGCCTGATAATCTACATCCCAGAGTACTAAAGGAAGTGGCCCTGGAAATAGTGGATGCATTGGTGATCATCTTCCAAAATTCTATAGACTCTGGAACAGTTCCCACAGATTGGAGGGTGGCAAATGTAATCCCACTATTTAAAAAAGGAGGAAGAGAAAAAACAGGGAATTACAGACCATTTAGCCTACCATCAGTAGTGGGGAAAATGCTAGAGTCTATTATAAAAGATGTGATAACAGAACACTTGGAAGGCATTAATGGGATCGGACAAAGTCAGCATGGGTTTATGAAAGGGAAATTATGCTTCACAAATCTACTGGAGTGTTTTGAGGATGTAACTAATAGAATAGATAGGGGAGAACCAGTGGATGTGGTGTATTTGGATTTTCAGAAGACTTTTGATAAGGTCCCACACAAGAGATTAGTGTGCAAAATTAAAGCACATGGGATTGGGGAGAATATACTAGCATGGATTGAGAATTGGTTGACAGACAGGCAACAGAGAGTAGGAATAAACGGGTCTTTTTCCGGGTGGCAGGCAGTGACTAGTGGGGTACCGCAGGGATCAGTGCTTGGGCCCCAGCTATTCACAATATATATCAATGATTTGGATGAGGGAACTGAATGTAACATTTCCAAGTTTGCAGATGACACAAAGCTGGGGTGGAATGTGAGCTGTGAGGAGGATGCAAAGAGGCTCCAATGTGATTTAGACAAGTTGGGTGAGTGGGCAAGAACATGGCAGATGCAGTATAATGTGGATAAATTTGAGGTTATCCACTTTGGTTGTAAAAACAGAAAGGCAGATTATTATCTGAATGGTGATAGATTGGGAAAAGGGGAGGTGCAACGAGACCTGGGTGTCCTTGTACACCAGTCGCTGAAAGCAAGGATTCAGGTGCAGCAAGCAGTTAGGAAGGCGAATGGTATGTTGGCCTTCATTGCAAGAGGATTTGAGTACAGGAGCAGGGATGTCTTACTGCAGTTATACAGGGCCTTGGTGAGACCACACCTGGAGTACTGTGTGCAGTTTTGGTCTCCTTATCTGAGGAAGGATGTCCTTGCCATGGAGGGAGTGCAACCAAGGTTTACCAGACTGATTCCTGGGATGGCAGGACTGTCGTATGAGGAGAGATTGGGTCGACTAGGCCTGTATTCACTAGAGTTTAGAAGAATGAGCGGTGATCTCATCGTAACATATAAAATTCTAACAGGACTAGACAGACGAGATGCAGGGAGGATGTTCCCAATGGATGGGGAATCCATAGCCTGGGGTCACAGTCTCAGGATACGGGGTATGCCATTTAGAACTGAGATGAGGAGAAATTTCTTCACTCAGAGGGTGATGAACCTGTGGAATTCTCTACCACAGAAGGCAGTGGAGGCCAAGTCATTAGATGTATTCAAGAAGGAGATAGATAGATTTTTTAATGCAAAAGGGATCAAGGGATATGGGGAAAAAGCGGGACAGGGTACTGAGTCAGACGATCAGCCATGATCATTTTGAATGGCAGAGCAGGCCCGAAGTGCCGAATGGCCGACTCTTGCTCCTATTTTCTATGTTTCTATCCCCATCCTCAATGATGGCGGTGTCCAGCACGGGAAGGCAAAAGACAATGCTGAAGCGTTTGCAACTATCTTCAGCAAGAAGTGCTGACAGGATGATCCATCTCGGCCGCCTCCCAATATCCCCACCATCACAGAATCCACTCTTCAGCCAATTTGATTCACTCCATGTGATATCAAGAAATGGCTGAGTGCACTGGATACAACAAAGGCTATGGGCCCTGCCAACATCTTGGCTGTAGTGCTGAAGACTTGTGCTTCAGAACTAGCCACACCTCGAGCTAAACTGTTCCAGTACAGCTACAACACTGGCATCTACCCGACAATGTGGAAAATTGTCATGTATGTCCTGTCCACAAAAAGCAGGACAAATCCAATCCAACCAATTACCGCCCCATCAGTCTACTCTCAATCATCAGCAAAGTGACGGAAGGTGTTGTCGACAGTGCTATCAAGCGGCACTTACTCACCAATAACCTGCTCACCGATGCTCAGTTTGGGTTCCGCCAGGACCACTCGGCTCCAGACCTCATTACAGCCTTGGTCCAAACATGGACAAAAGAGCTGAATTCCAGAAGTGAGGTGAGTGTGACTGCCCTTGAGATCAAGACAGCATTTGAGCGGGTGTGGGACCAA
Source organism: Heptranchias perlo (assembly GCF_035084215.1). Taxonomy (NCBI): domain Eukaryota; kingdom Metazoa; phylum Chordata; class Chondrichthyes; order Hexanchiformes; family Hexanchidae; genus Heptranchias; species Heptranchias perlo. The sequence goes on along the minus strand of NC_090329.1, from coordinate 37,728,322 downwards.
GGAGCCCTAGTAAAATTGAAGTCAATTGGAATCAGGGGGAAAACTCTCCAGTGGCTGGAGTCATACCCAGCACAAAGGAAGATGGTAGTGGTTGGTGGAGCCCCAGGACTTTGGTGCAGGAGTTCCTTAGGGCAGTGTCCTAGGCCCAACCATCTTCAGCTGCTTCATCAATGACCTTCCCTCCATCATAAGGTCAGAAATGGGGATGTTCGCTGATGATTGCACAGTGTTCAGTTTTATTCGCAACCCCTCAGATATTGAAGCAGTCCTTGCCCACCTGCAGCAAGACCTGGACAACATCCAGGCTTGGGTTGATAAGTGGCAAGTAACATTCACGCCAGACAAGTGCCAGGCAATGACCTTCTCCAACAAACGAGAATCTAACCACCTCCCCTTGACATTCAATGGCATTACCATTTCCGAATCCCTCACCATCAACATCCTGGGGGTCACCATTGACCAGAAACTTAACTGGACCAGCCATATAAATACTGTGGCTACAAGAGCAGGTCAGAGGCTGGGTATTCTGCAGCAAGTGACTCACCTCCTGACTCCCCAAAGCCTTTCCACCATCTACAAGGCATAAGTCAGGAGTGTGATGGAATACTTTCCACTTGCCTGGATGAGTGCAGCTCCAACAACACTCAAGAAGCTCGACACCATCCAGGACAAAGCAGCCCGCTTGATTGGCACCCCATCCACCACCCTAAACATTCACTCCCTTCACCACCAGTGCACCGTGGCTGCAGTGTGTACCATCCACAGGATGAACTGCAGCAAATCGCCAAGACTTCTTCGACAGCACCTCCCAAACCCACGACCTCTACCACCTAGAAGGACAAGAGCAGCAGGCACATGGGAACATCACCATCTGCACGTTCCCCTCCAAGTCGCATACCATCCCGACTTGGAAATATATCGCCGTTCCTTCATCGTCGCTGGGTCAAAATCCTGGAACTCCCTACCTAACAGCACTGTGGGAGAACCTTCACCACACGGACTGCAGCGGTTCAAGAAGGCGGCTCACCACCACCTTCTCAAGGGTGGTTAAGGATGGGCAATAAATACTGTCCTTGCCAGCGACGCCCACATCCCATGAACGAATAAAAAAAAATTCGTATAGCTTTATCGGCCCTTATATAAAAAAGGCAACTGGAGCAGGTCAGTACTTTATCTGCACTTGGCAGCATCATCAGATTTCTCGGCAGCTTGCATCTGTATAGTGTCTTTAATGTAGTAAAATGTTCCAAGGCGCTTCAAAGGAGCGTAATCAGACAAAAAAACTGACAACGAGCCACAATAGAGACATTAGGATAGGTGACCAAAAGCTTGGTCAAAGAGGTAGCTTTTCAGGATCGTCTTAAAGGAGGAGAGATGGAGAGGCGGAATGGTTTAGGGAGGGAATTCTCGAGCTTAGGGTCCAAATGGCTGAATCACAGCCACCAGTTGGGGGCAGAGTGTAGTTTGGGATGTGCAAGAGGCCAGAATTGGAGGAGCGCAGCAGGTAGCAATGTCATTTTTCTGCCCAACCCCTGACAATCTGGTGACAATATACACCTGACTCTCCATTAGACCAGCAACAACAGTCTCCACCTCATACGAATGTCTTAAATGCAGATTTCAGGTTTGAATTAAAAGAACCTGAATTTGGTATCTTTGAACTGATCTAAGTTTGCTTCCCTATTGGTTTTCAAAGCAAGTAAACAGAAAACTTGCCAATAAAAGGAGATCACTGGCATAAACTACAGTTTACCACCTTCAGTCATAATCACTGTCAGAGCACAAGAAGAAACAGTGGCGTAAGTCAGAAACTGCATTTAAACTCACGTTGTGATTGACCTTGATCTCTCCCCGCTTACTGCTTCTACCTCCCAAGCTTTCTTCTGCCTTTGTGAACTCATTCCCTGCCTTCACTCTCTGATATTTTGTCTTTTAATTCCTCCTCTCTACTCTACAACCATGTTAGGACTTTCCATTTCTTTGTTTTCAACTATACAAATGATTAAAGTTGGGAATTTAGCTGGAGCTCAAAATGTTCCCGGTTTTAATTATTTTTCTTCTGAAAATTCCCAACTTATCTTTTCTTCAGTGAATAATAAGTAGCTGCAAAATCCAAAATGGCTGCCTTGAGTGCTTTCGTGGGGACCTGGTTCACCACTGTATTAGAATATTACAATATTACAGACACAAAAACTTTAATAATCAAAACATTTTGTGGGGATGCAAATGCTTTTATTTCCCAGTTACTTTCAATCCTTTGTGTTCTTGGGATGCTTACCAACTGTGTTAGAAAGAACTGTTAGGCAAACTACCCTGACTCACCTGTCATTGCCTCTCTTAACTAACTACTTGGAAGTGTGTGAGAGCAGCCCAGGGATGATTATCCTCCATTTTCTCCTTTGAAGAAGTGCATTGCTGCTGCTCAGCACCTAGGTCTGGGGATTCGATAGCTTGTGGTATTGGATAAGCCCACATCTCCACCATCTCCTCACCACACACACACACACACACACACACACTGAGGCCCAATCAGCCAGTGCCCCAACATCATCACACCCCTTTTGAAATATAATTTGCAGAAGTGTACAATGTGCTGATATACTATAAAATAAATAAAAAATTAGCCGGCATAATCTCAGCCCAGCAGGGACCAAGACTGAACTTGCACAAATAAGTATCAAATCAGGTGACAAGCCTTAAAGTAGTTCTCATGATTTAGCAGAAAATGTCCAACAAGACCCCGTGCATTGCTGGAACAAAACAAAATGGCTATGTGGTGGTCTTTCCACTTGCTATTGCTGTTTACTGTTATAAATATACTGTCAACATAGAGGAAAGGCTCAGAATGCTATCTATGATCGAAAGAGTGAGGCAGGTTACAACCCCATTTAAAATGGAGATGCGTTTATTCGTTTAAGACTGACATCCATCTTAATAGGTTCCATTTTTAAACCAAAATGCCCGAATGTCACTCCTAATGAGGAGTGAGACTTAACCATTTTAATTGGCTTCTCTTCTGCATCCTCTCAGCCAACAGAGGGCCTCTGTGACTTTTATTCATTGTTATATTTTAAGAAAAATCATTTGTGGCAAATGTTGCTATCATAAGTAATTTATGTTCCGCTTGATCCCATAGAAACAGGCAAACAGATGGTAGCCCAACACATCGCTTTACTTTTGAGAGTCTTCATGGCCTATCTGTTCAGATGCTTTCTTCACAGTCCAATAGTTCTGATCTTTAGTTCCCACAAGCGGAGGTTTCTTTGTGCCATCAGACACTTTGCATTCAGTTTCAACACTTATTGGTCAAAGAGGTCGATGGGTTTTTCTACCTCAGGTTGCAGAAGAGTGGGATAGTTTGAACATGAAAACTGTAAGGACAAGAATAGACAACAGGCAAAAAGAACTAAATCAACAAAACATATGTTTGCAATGATTTCAAAGGAACTGAATACTGTTTAGTTTGGTCAAGCTGTTATTATGGGGAGTATTTGATTTCCCCTTCTTTTTCTCTTTTTTTCGGGGAACATGCCACATACCCCATTCCCCATCCAAGAGGACAGACATGGATCTTGCTCCTAGAAACAATGAACAAAAGACAACAAGGAACCACAAAAGGCCACTTGCCCCATCCAACCCATTCCTTTCAAAAACCATGTGCTCCACCCCATCCATTTAATCATCAAAGAGAAAACTCTATCTAAAGAATCTCTGTTCCCCCAAAGACAATCAAGCAAAACTCCAGAATATTCATCCACCCCTACATCTCCATTGCTCAACCCGAGCCGGCTAATCTCCATAGAAAATGTTCCCTTCCTTCCAGTCACACCAGCACAGAAACCATCACGTCCAATGGACTATTCGATTATCACACTTGAGACCTTTGCCTATAGCCTGCAGTCTTGCTCCCAAGCAAATATTTATCCAACTCCTTTCTGAAAGAGTAAATGAACACAGAAAGAACTGTGAATCTATTCTATATATTCATTACTTTAGCAGGTTAGGGAAGTTTCCTCTAACCCTGAGTCTCATTTGAGACTAATGAACTTTAACCTCATGTTGTACAGTTTTATATTCATATTCTAACTCAAATAACCTGCTTACATCTGCACCATGTATAATTCTCAACTGCATTATGTCCCCCTGCATTTCTGCAATAAAACAAGTTCAGCTCCATGAGTCTGTCCTCACAAACTAAAGCCCTAAGTCTTGCCCAGTGTTGTCTGAAACAATACAGACCAGAAAGGTCCTAATTGGAATTCCTAGTCCATGTTGAGTTAGCTGATCTCAGCCTGGTTAATGATAGGAAAGCTACAATTGGCATCGGTATCCCCGGGCAAAGAGGAAAAAAAGATTTTTGGTCCCATTTGCTATCTAGTGACCCCTGTTGGAAAATGCACATGTGTGAATATCAGATGAGAATAGGATCAGGCTCACTGTGATGCCCTCCAAAGTTGAATAGCCTATTGATACTCGCTGCCTGGGTTTGCACATGAAAAATGTACAGTTAGCTGAGTAACCAGAAGGCTACCAGTGCCCATGGTACCATACACAAGCAGGAGTCTCCACATTCAGCAGAGGAGAGAAAATGTGGAGGAAAATGGACCTTCTCTTTTTTTTCTCTTATTTTTACAAACATCTTTGAAGTTCTACAATAGCTTAAAGGGGCGCTGTCTTTATGAAAAATTGTTTCACGGACATTTTTTCATTCAGTGAAGAAGAAAATACAATGAAAGCCACGTATTAGTTTGTTACACAACGATGATACATTTTGATATGACTAACATTGCCCCACTGTGAATTTACAAAGAAACAAAAAAGGCTTGTCAAATACTTTTCTTTAAATCGGTGCTCCTTTAAAAACCTTTTTAACATCAAGGCAAACTATACAGAAGTCACTTGAAGTTTTGTATTTAAATAGGAAGCAAGCTTACGTAGAACTAAAAAGGAATTGTACAGCTATAATTTGTTAAAAAAAAGTTTTAAAAAAACCTTTGTATGGTCCAAATACATAAATGTGCAGAAGCTTATTTTCAATTTTTCCTTAAATGACTGCAGATTATTTTCTTCTCGTATCTGAACAAACAGACTCCTGGCAGAATCAGCCTTTAAATTGAGGTTGTCGTGGAGTCTCTCACAGCCCCAATCATTGTGGCCATTCACATCACTGGTGAAAAATTAGTTTGGTATCAGGCTCTTCCCAGGTGGCTGCAGGGTCCGACTGCATGAAATGTGATCGGTTTAATCCCATTTACACTAATTGCAGCTGGGGAGAATGAGGCCCAAGTTTCATCAGAAGCTTTACAAACATGAAATTGGGAGAATATTGCCTGGCTGCTGTCTTTGATCAGTGACAATTACAACAGTATAATTTAACCAGGCGACCTAGCTCTGAGTCTACAAGGTATGAAGCAAATTACCATTTCCTGTCAGAAATCTCAAACAAGGAATTTATGTATTTTTATGTGTAAAAAATCAAAGTAGCTGGAAGCAGAATTTCAGTATTATAATATCTTGCCATAATAATCCATAACGCAATATTGTAATTGATACGTGTAGTCACTTTTTGACCGAGTATATCCTAAATTTTAAGCCCCGTTCACACCAGGTTGCTCTTAAAGTAATGGTACACTTTAACTGATGTTGTTAGTAATAATGGGCCCGATTTTAACGGTGGGGTAGGGTGGGCAGGTACGGCGCATGTGAACTCCAAAGTGGGCAGTGAACCCAGGGCGTCCAGGGACATGGAGACCCAGCCGATCTTAACGGCTAGACCTCAGTAACATATCTCTCCTCCAGCTTTCACCCAAACCAGGCCAGTTCCTCTACCTGGCTGGCGGGCATCAATGGAGAACTCGGGTGGCAGGAGGCCACAGCTATGGGATCCGTGGGATCGGCCCCTGGCAACCAAATAAGTGGTGGTGAGGTGGGGGGGGGGGGGGGGGGGGGGGGGGCGGTTATGAACATGATCGGGGGGAAGTGGGGAGGGTGCCCGGGGCAAGGGAGGCCCAAGGCTTCCTTGTTAGGCTCGAAGGAGCACTCCTGGCCCATAAGGAAACCTAAAATTAAATTATAATATTTACCTGCCTGGGTCTCTTCTGGCTCATCATCCACTATTCCCCCGCTCAGGCCTCCGACCAATATTGCAGTCGGGTTGCAATGACATAATTGGACCTGATCGCCTTATTTAAGGAGGAGCTCACTTCCTTCCTACGTGTGTCCCGCTGGCCTGCTCTAAAGAGCAGGTTAAGATCAGGACACAGTGGGAAGGCAGCGGGATCAGAGGGGGAAGTGGCTGCCCTCATTTTAATTGCCACCAACCCCCCCCACCGCCATCCCCGCCGCCTGGTTTCGGAGCCAGTGTTACTAATGATGCAGTTCAACCAACTATACATATAAACAAATGAAGTAGCACATCTTCTACCTGGCAAGTCAGCCATTTTGAATGTAGAAAGGTGGAGCAGACTTTAGCATTCCCACTCTCCTGTAAAGACCATGTTTCCCAGATAGTTGAGAGTTTGCTATCACATCTGGCACTCTGACTGGTCATGAGGGAAATAGGAACAGCTTGGGTTAGGTGTCCAGCCAGATCAACCGTCTAAAAAAAAGCAAAAGATTTTTTAATAGTTTTTAATATAGTTTCCTCTGCAGGCATCAGTATACATTACTCTTGTTTAAAATAACAAATTATGGCATTTCATGTTAATCCATTGTAGTTGCCCTAATGTAATGCGATGTAATTGCTAAAATCACTCTTATGCATATAAAAATGTAACTTTTTTTAATTTCAAAATATACTTTATTTCATAAAATTTAAGGATACAACAGTTCAAAGTAAATACGCAATTACAATTCAAAGCAATTGTACACACTCCGATCCTGTCATTACAATTCAAAACACAGTACATATCTTCCAATACATGGTGAACGATACAAAGTAGGATGGCCTTGCATGGTGGCCTTTCCCCATACAGCCTTTGCGTAGGTCGCACCTCACTTCAGTGCGTCTCACAGCATGTACTCATGGACCTTGGAGTGTGCCAGTCAGCAGTACTTGGTCGTGGACAGCTCCTTCAACTGGAAGACCAGCAGGGTTCAGGCAGTTCAAAGGGCCTCCTTCACTGAGTTGATGGTCTTCCAGCAGCAGTCGAAATCTGTCTCAGTGTGCATCCCGGGGAACAACCCATGGAGCACAGCATCCTGTCTTTACCGAGCTGTTGGGGATGAACAGGAACAGATACCAACGTAACTCTCTCCATACCTTCTGCGCGAAGGGGCAGTCCAACAGGAGGTGGTCAACGGACTTGTCCCCACTGCAGCCTCGAGGGCAGCTCATGGTGGCGCTGAGATGCCTTGTGTGCAGGAAAGACCGCATAAGGAGGGCCCTTCTTACCACCATCCAAACTACATCCTGGTGCCCATTGGTCAGTTCCGGCGATGAGACGTTCTGCCAAATGGTATCGACCGTCTGGTCAGGGAACTGCCCAAACAAATCCACCCTCTCCTTTCCCCGCAGGACGCCCAGAACGTTTCGTGTCGACCACTGCCTTGTGGTCGAAGGGGTTGCTCCTCAGGAACTTCTCCGAAGCAGTCCGTGGCCGCATGCAGCAAGATCTGGACAACATCGAGGCTTGGGCCGATAAGTGACAAGTAACATTCACTCCAGACAAGTGCCAGGCAATGACCATCTCCTATAAGAGAGAGTTTAACTACCTCCTCTTGACATTCAACGGCATTACCATTGTCGAATCCCCCACCATCAACATCCTGGGGTTCACCATTGACCAGAAACTTAGCTGGACCAGCCACATAAATACTGTGGCTACAAGAGCAGGTCAGAGGCTGGGTATTCTATGGCAAGTGACTCACCTCCTGATTCCCCAAAGCCTTTCCACCATCTAGAAGGCACAAGTCAGGAGTGTGATGGAATACTCTCCAATTGCCTGGATGAGTGCAGCTCCAACAACACTCAAGAAGCTCGACACCATCCAGGACCAAGCAGCCACTTGATTGGCACCCCATCCACCAACCCAAACATTCACTCCCTTCACCACCGGCGCACTGTGTCTGCAGTGTGCACCATCCACAGGATGCACTGCAGCAACTCGCCAAGGCTTCTTCGACAGCACCTCCCAAACCCGTGACCTCTACCACCTAGAAGGACAAGAGCAGCAGGCACATGGGAACAACACCACCTGCACGTTCCCCTCCAAGTCACACACCATCCCGACTCGAAAATATATCGCCGTTCCTTCATCGTCGCTGGGTCAAAATCCTGGAACTCCCTTCCTAACAGCACTGTGGGAGAACCTTCACCACACGGACTGCAGGGGTCCAAGAAGGCGGCTCACCACCACCTTCTCAAGGGCAATTAGGGATGGGCAATAAATGCCGGCCTTGCCAACGACGCCCACAACCCCATGAACAAATTTTTAAAAACTTGGGACAGGTGGCGGGGTACAATCCGGCTGGACAGGACGTCCTACGTCTGCTCGGCCAGTGTGGCCAGACCCAGTCTTCTCAGTGTGGTGGACAAGTAGAAACTCAGTACGTATGACACTTGGTGTTTGCGTATTGGGTCTCTACACACATCCTGAGGCAGCCACCACAAAGGTGGCCGTCAGGATCAGGGCGGCATTGGGGATGCCCTTACCCCCTTTGTCTGGAGGCTTGTACGTGGTGTCCCTGCAGATGTGCTCTACCTTGGACCTCTGGACAAAGTGGAAGAAAGCTCGAGTGACTGTGACGGCAGAGCAGCGGGGAATGGGCCAGACCCTGGTCACATAGAGCAACATTACGAGTACCTCACACCATATCACCAGGTTCCTGCCGGCCATGGAGAGGGAGCGCGCGCCCCCCCTCCCCCCCACAACATACCAAAGTTCTGTTTGGCCTCGGCAACCCACTCCTCCCAATTCTTGGTGCACGTCTGGGCCACCCCAAACCAGATCTCCAGCACCTTCAGGTAGTCGGACCTAACGGTGAAGGAGTCAAAGGATCAGGTCTCCCACCTGCCAAAGAACATGGCCTTGCTCTCGGTACGGTTCACTTTGACCCCCGGGCCAGCTTGAACTGGCCACAGACGCCCATTGGTCTGTGGACTGACTGCTGGTCGGAGCAGAAGACGGTGACATCGTTCATCTACAGGGAGGCATTAACCTGACAGCCTCCGCTGCCTGGGATCGTCACCCCCCTGATACCTGCATCTTTCAAGATGGACACGGCAAATGGTTCAATACAACACACGAACAAGTCCGCAGAGAGAGGACAGCCCTGTCTGACTCCAGATCTGCTCGGAAAGGTCTCCGACTCCCACCCGTTAATTAGGACTGCGCTATAGATGTCCGCGTAAAGCAGTTGGATCCAATCGCAGATTCCCTCCCCAAACCTCATTTTGGAGAACAAGTCCATCATGTACGTGTGGGACATTCTGTTGAAGGCCTTCTCCTGGTCCAAGCTGTTGAAGCAGGTGTTCACCCCCCTGTCCTGCACGTAGGTGATCATGCCCCTGAGTAGCACAATGCTATCAGAGATCTTCCTGCCGGATACAGTACGGGTCTGATCCGGGTGGATCAGTAGCTCCAGAGCAGACTTGAGCATGTTGGCAATGACCTTAGACAGAATTTTGTGGTCGACATTTAACAAGGAAATGGGTCGCCAATTTCTGATTTCTTCCCTCTCCCCCTTCTGCTTGTAGATGATGCCTTTCCCCATGGACTCTGACATGCTGCCTGCCAGAAGCATACCCCCGTACGGGCCTATCCAGTCCCACAGAGCCGAGTACAACTCAACCAGTAAGCCATCGCTTCCGGGAGTTCTGCTCTTTTCGAAGGACCGGATGGCTTTTGTCAGCTCGTCCAAAGTCAGCGGCCAATCCATGCTCTCCCGATCGCTGTGCTCTAAGATGTCCCTGATACAGGACAGGATGGACTAGGAGGCCATGCTGTCTGTGGGCTTCGCATCATACAGCCCGGCATAAAAGGACTTGCTGACCCTCAGTATGTCGGCCTGTGAAGACATCATCGAGCTGTTTTCTTCCTTCAGGCTGCTGATCACAGAGTTCTCTCTGTGCAGCTTCTGGAAGATGAAGCACGAGTACTTCTCGCCCTGCTCCCCGGAGCGGACTCTGGACTGGAAGATGATCATTGAGGCCTTGGAGGCGAAGAGTGACGCTTGCTAGCCTTTCACCTCTCTGAGTTCCTCCCCGACATCGACTGCAGCTCGAGCAGATTCTGCATGCTTTTCTGGAGGTGGGACAATTCCCTCTCTCTCTCTCTCTCTCGCCTTCCGAACACCTTTGAGGATGATCTTCTGTTCCACTAGACTCTGCTTCTGCCAGAGCTTCCTCTCCCATTTCTATCATTTGGAGTGCAGTCCCATCACCAAGCATATCTTTCCCCTCCTTTCCTCTCTCTGTTTTCAAGCAGTGCTGTTCTCTCCGAAACTCTTCAATAATCCCCACTTCCAGTTTCCTTTCCCCTGGGACTTTCCGATGCAACTGTAGTCGATGCAATACCTATTCATGCACCCCTTTCCATACCAATATCCATTGCCCCAAAAACACCTCAGACAGTTATTTACTTGTTATGCCTCTAGACTAGTACACAGTATTTGCTGCTCATTAGTGAAGTGGTCTCCTTTATGCCCAAACCAAGTGCAGAATTGGTGACCAGACTATCAAACGTCCCTGTCCTTTTTGCAAACATTACCCATTAAAATTCTACGGGCGCTAAATTGGGCCGTGTAGCGCCCATTCTTTCGGCGCTACACGGCCTCTTCAACATCCAAGATGGCGTCTTGGATGCGCATGCACGTTTCCAGCGTGACGTGCGCCAGACACCATCTTGGTATAGGAGTTAGCGCAGGCACGGATAACGAACACTGGAATCATGTAAAGTAAGGAGAAAACGGCTTCAATCAGTGTGCAACGCTGATTTAAAATGATAGATGCCATTTTGGGACTTAACACTCAACTCAACGCACAGTCTTAACCGTGACCACCTGAAAGTGTCTTAGCGTGCCTGGAGGACCCCCCACCAGCGCTATTTAAAGGGACCAGGCAGGATTTACAGGTTAGTGGCTGGATTATTGCTTCCGGCTGCCGAGACATTTGTACCTGTTTTTGGAGGTCTCCGAGACTTCAATACTAGAACACGGAGATTTAGAGCCAGGATGTGTAGGAGTGAAGTTGGGAAATGCTTCCACACGCAAAGGATGGGAGAAGTTTGGAACGCTCTTCTGCAGACGGCAGCTGATGCTAGCTCACTTGTGAAAGTTAAATCTGAGACTGATAGATTTCTGTCAACCAAGGGTCTTAAGGGATATGGGGCTAAGACGGGTATATGGAGTTAGGTCACAGGTCCGCCATAATCTCATTGAATGGTGAACAGGCTTGAGGGGCTAAATGCCACTGCCACTTGCTGCCTCTTGACATGCACCACCTTCTCCTGCAAAAAAGTGGGACGTGTGCCTGTCATGGTTGAATAGCTGCCAGTGAGTTTGGCCTGTGAGTTGTGGGAGGGCGGCTTGAAACAGTGGTAATGTGTAATGGTGAGAGGAAGCATCTGATGGGAAGAGTTGAGTACTGATGGAAAGAGTTTGTTGGTATGTGGGGGATGGGGGTGTAGTGCATGGTGCAGTTGGTAGGAGATGCCACTTGACAGTTGACCTCACTCACCTTGACCACTCATGTCAAAGCATTGAACTTCTTCCTGCACTGCATCCATGTTCATAAGGCTGTGCGCCCGGCATTGACTTTGTCCCCCGCTGCCTCCCACTACCTTTTGGATATATGTCTGGAGGGCCTCTTCCCCCACCCCACCACCCCCCCCCCACCAACCTGCAGATATAGGATGTCCCTCTTTCTCTCCACCTCTTGCACCAAGGTCTCTAATGCATCAGCAGAGAACCTTGGTGCACGCACTCTCGCAGGCCTGGTACCTACTCAGATCGGCAGATTGGTGAGGCCTGGCGTGCAGATTTGAGGATGTGGGATTTAGTAGTGTGCAACCTTTATTCAATGTTTTAACATAACTCATCAGTGTGTAAACATAGGGATGGGACCTGCATCTGTGTTTTACGTGTGCAATGTCTGATCTCTGTTCAGACTCTGTGCAGACAGTAGACTGTTATTTTCAGCAAATAACAGGTATCAGCTACCTTTAAGAGCTCTCTAAGAAACATCCTCCCTTTAAATGATTGAGCTCCCCCTGGTGGTGGAAAGTGTGAATTGCATTGATTCCACGTACAAGGCCTGGAATGGAACACTGATTGCAGATGAGTTCTCGGGTAGGCAGAAACTTGCGTCCAGCCTGCGCAGGGGTCACTGGGCGCGGGGTAATAGCGCATCACGCTACCTACGCCCAAAAGCGGCCCCGATCCAATTTTTCCCCCATGACCCAATAATTCAACTGTCCCAGATTGACATTACTGTGGCAATGTCATCAAACAAACACTCAATGCACTTGTACCAAATTCCTCTGTCTGCTATTGTAACAAAAGTGTTAACCTATTTATATATTTAGGCTGTATGTTTTTGCACGGAACTCTGTAATGTCAAAGGCACCTGATGCATTTCATAAAAGTGTTATGAATGATTTTGATAAAAATAGAATGTGCTCCACTCCCCTCATTCAACATTGTGAATGTTCAGGGGCTCAGCGAAGAAATTTCGGTCTGTGCGAAACGTACACTCCTACTTACCTCCTTAAAGTTAGAGAGCAGTCATGAACTGCATGCGAGCCAGAAACTCAAACATGACACCATGAGAGCCCTCGGACTTCTATGAGACTCAATGAGGAAACATGCGGCTTAACAGGCTTGAAAATAGTGCCATTTTCTTGTCTCATCCAAAGGACAGCACTTCTAACAATGCAGCACTCCCTTACTACTGCACTGGAGTGGCACGCTAGGTTATGTGCTTGAATGCACAACCTTCTAACTCAGAGGTAAGAGTGTCTTTATGTAAATTATTTGTACAAAAAAGTCTTTGTATGCAGTGCACACTTCCTGTAAGTGTCACACTTACTTCCTGTCACACTTTGTTGATAACATTCCTAACGTTATAAAACAGCCCATCCTCAACTCACTATGAGCAATGCTGCAGAGGCGTGATAATCACCTGAATCCAGGAATACAGATAGGTTCAGGGCACTTTTGGTACGCTTTGCCTTATAAACGCCGGGTGGACAAGAGACAGGAAAATCGGCTCTTGCATCCTCTAGAAATGTCAAAATTGCTACTTCGTAACTAGCCTAATAGAGCAGATGAAAAATGCATAACATTGTTGAAAATAATGAAATAAAATTCAGGTTCAAGTTGAGGACCATTACATTGCCCAGTGATATTAATGGTGTTCTCTTTAAACACTGTCTGAAAAATCCAGCCATCTGCTTCAAAGGATGTTGTGTTGCAATTCCTCTGGGCTCTGATCCTCCAGTGGACTCCTCTGGAGCATATCAGTGAATTTCCACCATTTATCAAGGGCACACTCTCAAAAGGAGTCTCTATAAAGTATCCTCTAGTACAAAAATGTAGCTGTTCTGCAAAACGCTGCTTTCGAATTGTTTTCAATATTGGGGCAGTTAAAAGCAGCTTAATGAGTTTAACGTTGGCTATGTAGACTGGCTAGACTCTATTAGTTAGTGAATAATGGGGTATTAAACTGACTCATTTAGATAAACAATTAGAAGATTAGCATTTGCAAAGGTGAGAATGGGAATTATTAATCTCCCACTGAAGTGTACGTTGTGTGTACAGACTGTAAAACTAGACAGTTCTTAGTGAAAAGAATTGTCTCATGCAGGCTTTTATACTAATGAATGGAAGGGAGAGGGGGACTAGACTTAGTAAATGGGGCATTTACTTCAGTTGACATTAGGAAAGTAAGCAGAACCTTATGTAAAAACCATTGCCCATGTTATTCTGTTATTAGTTTTTGGTCTAATAGGCCTTTAGTGAAATAAATGTATGCAGAAGGCTGTTCCAAATAGAACTGAAATCTCCGTTTAGAATAAATGGTTTCTCAGGTTTGCTAATGTCTCAGGTCTTGAAAAATATACTGCGGTGATGTAGGCCAGATGTGTTCTTTGACTGTACCACAAATCAAACTGATTTTCTTTGACTACTTTGAGATGCTGCAAATTCCCTTTCATTGCGCTGCTGTTGCAATATGAGATGTGTCAAAAATCCGCTGGTGAGTCAGAGGTAATGACTGCTGAGCAAGGGAGAGGGAGAAGTACACATTAAAAAAAAATCTTAAAATGTGAAATGAAAGGGTTACAGTCATTGTTGATGGCCTCGTGGGGAGGTTAACTAGTGCTGTGGGGGGGGGGGGGGTTAATCTAATTTGGCAGTGGGATGGGCACTGGGATGAACCACTAGAGAGGAGAAACAAGGTGCACAGAGGACTGGGAGGGACAAATAGCACTAGAGTAAAGAAAAGTTCAGAAATAGGAGGGATCAGACGGGGAAAATGCGAGGCAGACTAAGATGAGTTTGGAGTGCATGTGTGTAAATGCATGTAGTGTGGTAAATAAGGTTGGTGAGCTGCTAGCTCAAGTCGTCAAATGGGACTATGATACGGTGGCAATAACAGAGACCTGGCTCAAAGAAGGGGAGGATTGGGTACTTAATATTCCTGGTTACATGGTATTCAGGAAAGATAGGGAAGGAAAGGCAGTATTGATCAAAGAAACTATTATAGGACTGGAAAGGGATGATGTTGTTGAGGGGTCAAAGATTGAATCTATTTAGTTAGAATTAAGGAACAATAGAGGAGCGATTACACTACTGGGTGTATACTACAGGCCACCAAATAGTGGGAAGGAAATTGAGGAGCAAATTTGCAGGCAAATTACAGAAAGATGCAAGAACTATAGAGTAGTGATAATGGGGGACTTCAATTATCCCAATATAGACTGGGACAGTAACAATGCAAAGGGCAAAGAGGGCGAGGAATTCCTGAAATGTATACAAGAGAACTTTCTGGAACAGTGCGCTTCCAGCCCAACGAGGAAGGAAACAGTGCTGGATCTAGTTCTAGGGAATGAAGTGGGGCAGGCGGAGCATGTTTCAGTGGGGGAGCATTTGGGGAACAGTGATCATAATATCATTAGGTTTAGAGTAGTTATGGAACAATCAAATGTGAAAATATTCAACTGGAGGAGGGCTAATTTCAGTGAGTTAAAATGGGATCTTACCCAGGTGGATTGGAATCAAAAATTGGTAGGCAAAACAGTAATTGAACAACGGAAGGAGTTGGTTCCTGTACAGAGTAGACACATTCCTATGAGGGGAAATGAAGGGCATCCAAAACGAGAGCTCCCTGGATGGTGAAAGATATAGGGCTCGATTTTGGCGTCGGGTTTCCGGCGGGTTTCCAGCGGGGTGGCCCGGAAAATCCCGATATCCGGTCATGTGACCGGATCGCGACGAAATCCCGGCCACTTCCGGGTACCGCGCTGACGTGCGGGGCTGCGCGCGCAAGCCCCGCTGGTGGGAATCCCGCAGGCAATTAAAGCCAGCGGGGTTCCACTTGAGAGTACTTACCTTGCTTGTTGAAGTCAGTTAATGAGCTGAATCAGCTGTCAAAAGAGGAAGTGTGGGATTTAAGGTTCAAGGCAGTGAGCTTCACACACTGGGGGAAACAGTCTCTCTCCAACCAGGCGTGTTGCAGCCAGCAGCCTGTGGCAGGTGCCAAGGTGCACTCCACGGGGGAGAGCCCTCACCCACGCAGGAGGCCAACGCGTCACATAGGGCAACCCCTGCCCCCCACCACCCCCCGCCAAGCCAGAGGACAGACCGACACGAAACCGCAGCCCCAGTCCGAGGAACCACCCACCTACCCTGCACAACCCCTCAGACCAACACCTGCCAGATGGGTGGTGTGTGGACACCCTCGGAGGACGAAGAGCATGACCAGCCCCAGCAGCCTCGCAGTCCACGCCGTCCGCCGCAGAGACGTGGATCCCCCCAACACGGTGTTGTTGCACGCCCACCTGCACAGCAGGAGGGAGGGCTACCGCAGAGAGAGACGCATCGCAGAGGGCACTACCCTCGCCACAGGGTCCACAGACCGAGGCGCAGCTCCCCGGACCTCTCCGAGCAGCAGTGCACACGGAGGCGCAGATTCGCACGACATGTAGTCGTGGAGATCTGCAGCCTCCTTCATGCCGAGCTGCTCCTGGCTGGCCCCAGCACCAACTGCTTACCTGTCGCTGTCAAAGTCACCACTGACCTCCACACCTTCTCCTCCGCATCCTTCCAGGGTGCAGCCGGCTACACCGCCGATGTCTCTCAGTCGTCTGCGCGGACGAGCCCTGCAAATACACCTGCACCTACTCTGCAGTAACACGATGGGTGGCATCAGTGGTGGGTCCTCATAGTGATACCCAGGAGCGGGCATTATTGGACACAACGGACAGGATTCGCGGAGACATGGCAGTGGTGGTGTCAATATAATGTGTGCTGTTTGTTGCTCTGAAATTCAATATAGGTAACACCCAGGACAAACCCTCAGACACCCTTGTGCACCCCCTTCATGCTCACGACACGTTTGCCTTACGCTGCCTACTGCACATATGTGATGCATGCCCTGTGGCTGCAGCACAGGTGGTGGCAGGTTGAGTGAGGCTGGCCGTGAGGGAGATGCACGAGAGGGTGAGTATGGGATGGAGCAATGAGATTGTATGAGGATTGGGTTGCGTGTTAGTGGCAGGATGAGTACTGGTAAGGTGAGTAGGTGGAGGTAAGATGAGGATGGGGTTTGAGTGGGTATGAAGGGTGATGTGACAGAATAGTGTTGACGGTGCCAAAGGAGATGTGGGGTGGGGGCAGTGTTGTGGCAGACGGAGTGTAGGGGAAAGACTTCGTGTTCTCACTGCGGCTGACCTACTGCGGTCATTGCAGCGCCTCCTGCACTGTAAGCAGGTGGGCCATATGTTGGTGGCGCAGGTGACCCCCTCTGCCACCTCGAGCCAGGCCTTCTTGGTGGCAGAGGCAGGCTGCTTCCTCCCGCCCGCCGGGTGGAAGATCTGTGTCCTCCCCCTCCTCCTCACCCCATCTGATGATACCTGGGGTGAGGCATCATTAAACTGGGAGCAGCCTTCCCCCTGGGCTGCTCCATGCTGCAATTTGTTCCATTGGTTGCAGCATCTGTCAGTGGAGGACTGCCCCTTTAACTAGAGAGCCTCCAGCTGACAGATCGTACTGCGCATGCGCAGCCCGACCGACGCGCAGGCCAGCGCCGTGGACCCCGGAGGAGCAGGTAATTGATTCCTATTAGTGGGTTGCCTGCTACGATCGCGTGGGCAACCCACTAATTTCGCCGAGCGTGTTGACCACGCTCCCGGAGGACCACCCGCTGGGAACCCGCAGGCCTGCTAAATTCGAGCCCATAGAGATTAAAATGAAACAGAAAAAGGAGGCTTATGACGAATGTAAGGTCCATAATATAGTCGAGAACCAGGCTGAATACAGAAAGTACAGAGAAGATCTAAAGAAGGGAATAAGAGGGGCAAAGAGAGAGCATGAGAATAGATTAGCGGGTAACATAAAAGGGAACCCAAAAGTCTTTTATAAACATATAAATAGTAAAAGGGCAGTCAAAGGAAGGGTGAGACCAATTAGGGACAAAAAAGATTGTCTTGTAGAGGCAAAAGACATGGCTGAGGCACTGAAGGGATTCGCAAAATTTCACATGTTCCCCCCACCCCGAAGATTTATTGGAGTTATTAAAGAAACCCTGGTGTGACTGTTTTAAAAAATCCAAGGTCTCTCAAAATGGCTGCAGTCAGACACATGGCCGAGGACCGGCAGATTTGAAATTGCATTCTCAACAACTTGGCAGGCTTCGTGTCTCAGACAGGTTTCTTTAAACAATGCAGCTGCATTCTAGCCCTGAGGCAAGCTATCAACATGGCCGGCCAACACATCAAAATTCGAGCAGGAAGTGATCGCAGGACAAAAGGTGAACCATCAAGGTACATTCGGAACAATGGTAAAGCAGTTAGCAAACAGATCGATACAGGAAATGGCCATTAATGTAAATGGGCCAGAGATGGGGGTCCTTTGTCTTACGTTTCGTGCTTAAATCAAACAATGAAGCAAGCTGATAAGGTATGAAAAAAACCTGTTACCAAGAGGGTATAACTGGGGCTGCCCAGTATATCTCTCTCTTGAGCTGTTCTCTTCGCCTCTTGGCCCTGTCCTGTCTGTCTGCTAGCAACTAAGAAGGAAGCCATTCAGTAAACCTCGCAACCACATGTCGACGGCAACAGCAGGAACAGGGGCCAGGCCTTTTCATCTGTTTTCACCGGTGAGCATTAATTTTCTGGCCGCCACAAGACAACCTAGCATAAGTGTAAGGTTGGGGGTTAAGGGATATTGCTAAACTTGTGATTTTAGAATTTTCCCTCGATGTGTCCGTTTCTTTCAACCCGATAAGTGTAAGACTGTATTACATCCATAGCGATTTCTTTATCTTCTGTATTATACTGTTTACCTTGTAGTTTTAGTTTTCTTATTAATAAACATTGGTTTTCCTTGTACCAATCCACTGGTCTGTTTGTCTGTCTTTGTTACCACTCGATAAGTCCTCAGCTCAGAATCAGGAAGGGGTAAGCGATTCGCAACCGCACTGCGGGCAGGGCAGCTCAGGAAAACATAACTGGCTGACCTATTATAAGCCCGAGAAACAGTAAAAAAAAGAAACCCCTTACAGGCACTAAATGAATACTTTGCATCCGTCTTCACTAGAGAAGAGGATGCTGCCATTGTAGCAGTAAAGGAGGAGGTAGTTGCGATATTGGATAGGATAAAAATAGATAATGAGGAGGTACTTAAAAGATTGGCAGTACTCATAGTAGAAAAGTCACCTGGTCCAGATGGGATGCATCATAGGTTTCTAAGGGAAGTAAGGGTGGAAATTGCTGAGGCTCTGGCCACAATCTTCCAATCCTCCTTAGATATGGGGACAGTGCTGGAGGACTAGAGGATTGCAAATGTCGTACCCCTATTCAAAAAAGGGGAGAGGGATAAACACTGCAATTAGCCTAGTCAGCCTAATGTCGGGGAAAGTTTTAGAGACAATAATCCAAGACAAAATCAATTAGCACTTGGAAAAGTATGAGCTAAAAAATGAAAGTCAGCACAGATTTGTTAAAGGAAAATCGTGTTTGACTAACTTGATTGAGTTCTTTGATGAATTAATGGAGAGGGTTGATGAGGGTATTGTGGTTGATGTTGTGTATATAGACTTTCAAAAGGCATTTGATAAAGTACCACATAATAGACTTGTTAGCAAAATTAAAGGATTAAAGGGGCAGTGGCAGCGTGGATATAAAATTGACTAGGGGACAGAAAGCAGAGAGTAGAGGTGAACGGGTGTTTTTCAGACTGAAGTGAAGTAGACAGTAGTGATCCCCAGGGGTCAATATTAGGACCACTGCTCTTTTTGATACATATCAATGACCTGGACTTGGGTATAGAGGGTATAATTTCAAACTTTTCAGATGACACGAAACTCCGAAATGTAGTAAACAATGTGAAGGATAGTAACAGACTTCAGGAGGACATAGACAGACTGGTGAAATGGGCAGACACATGGCAGATGAAATGTAACACAGAGAAGTGTGAAGTGATGCATTTTGGTAGGAAGAATGAGGAGAGGCAATATAAATTAAATGGTACAATTATAAAGGGAGTACAGGAACAGAGGGACCTGGGGATGCACATACAAAAATCTTTGAAGGTGGCAGGACAAGTTGAGAAGGCTGTTTTAAAAGTATATGGGATCCTGGGTTTTATTAATGGAGGTATGAAGTACAAATGCAAGGAAGTTATGTTAAACCTTTATAAAACACTGGTTAGGCCTCAGCTGGAGTATTGTGTTCAATTCTGGGCACCACACTTTAGGAAGGATATCAAGGCCTTAGAGAGGGTGCAGAAGAGATTTACTAGAATGGTGCCAGGGATGAGGGACTTCAGATATGTGGAGAGACTGGAGAAGCTGAGGTGGTTCTCCTTAGAACAAAGAAGGTTAAGGGGAGATTTGATAGAGGTGTTCAAAATCATGAAGGGTTTTTATAGAGTAAATAAGGAAAAACTGTTTCCAGTGGCAGCAGGGTCGGTTACCAGAGGACACAGATTTAAGTTGATCAGCAAAAGAGCCAGAGGCGACATGAGGCAACATTTTTTTCCACAGTGAGTTGTAACAATCTGGAATGCACTGCCTGAAAGGGTGGTGGAAGCAGATTCAATAGTAACTTTCAAAAAGGAATTGAATAAATACTTGAAGGGAAAAAAATTACAGGGCTATGGGGAAAGAGCAGGGGAGTGGGACTAATTGGATAGCTCTTTCAAAGAGCCAGCTCAGGCATGATGGGTCGTATGGCCTCCTCCTGTGCTGTACCTGCTATCATACTATGATGAATCATCACAAGGTTCACAAAGCATTGGAATCAGTCAGGTATGTTCTTCAACTGATAATCCATAAGGACAGGATGGCAAATTCTGATGCATCCAATTGTGTTTCATTAAGCACAAATTAGCAGTGGTTTACATCCAATGGGCCACTAGATACAATTTCAGGCTCCAATCTACACTTAATTTTATTTTTTATTTATGGAAATTCAACTAAACTGAACTGGACAAGATGGGGGTCAACATGGTTTAGTTCTTCAACTTGATGCCTTATGTGTCCCTCTGGGAATGGGAAATAAATGAGTCCATTGCTGCTGACATTTGCTTTTGTCACATGAATTACAATTTGTAAAACATTGCTAGTGCACAGGAACTCATTCTAAATGATCGGTTTTGGGAACAGCATTTGTGATTTTGACTTGGAGCGTGCCTTTTTTGTAGCAGCCATATTATGTACCAAGATTAAAATTGCCCTTTTAAAAAGCACACTTATCCCCAGATCATTATATCAGGCAATAATTTTCTAAATATGACCAAGCAATGCAAATATTGTAATTCTATTTTTAGGGCCACAACAATTTCGGACTCTGGAATTTTCAGCATTAAATTATTTAGGGTGCAATATATTAATATTCTAAATGAGCTGAATGGCCTCCCGGAACCGGGAATTTAGTCAATTAATAAAATAAATGTAATTCATATTTTACCTTTGATCTCTTCTGTGAACTTTTGTTATAGCTTTCTACAAGTTATGAACCGACTAATGTTTATTATCTGCTTTATGTACTGGAACACTTTCCAAGGTCATTTGACAATACAGCTAAGCTTATATAGACCATAGTGAAGCTTTATGTTAAATATTGTGATTCTAACTTCAAAAGGACAGTGATACATTGGGAAGAGCTTGGAATGACCAGGATGATCTGAAGAGTTGGGAATATAAGCTATGAGCAGAGTCCCAGTTAAATTTCCTTCATTAAAGGAAGACTGACAGGTCAGGTCTCCATTTTTAAAATGCTAAAATGGTTAATGTAAATACAAGAAAATTATTTAACTTCAATATTGAGAACAGAACTAAAGAACGGGTATCAAATTAGTAAGGCTCTACCGAGATTTGAGATTAGAAAGTTTTTTTGTTAATATAGGGAATAAGTTCCAGATAAATAGTTGATACTTGGTTCAGTTGGGCCTTTTAAACAATTAGTAGAATGGATACCTGGTTAGGAATGGGGTTGAGGGGTTATAAGAATAAGTAATGTTACGAAATGTATGTGCACAATTTTTTCTGAATTCAAAAAATAAGATAATCAAATCATGTGTGGAACATGATAGTTCCTGAGCTGCAGGGACCATGGAGATGTCATCTAACATAATGCAATTGGTCTATGTGTATAACATAGGATGCATGATTAAATAAGTACTTTGGAATTTTGCTCAACAGACTTTAGGAAACAAGGAGAAATTTTACAGTACCTCCCTCAGGACATTAAACGAGTTGGGTGAAATCCATGATAGACCAGATTGTATGTCATCTATGGATGGGAGGAATTGATGGGCTGAATAGCCTTTTTTTATTTCTACATTTACACGCTAACATGCTTACATGTTACCACTAGCAATTGGTACTATGCTATGTTTTTTTAAACTATCAAAGCCTCTATTAAAATCTAACTGTTACAAGATGCCATTGAACTGATCACTTGTTATACTGAGTCTTTCAATTTGCACAATACTCCCATAGGTAAGGTCTTGAGGTTCAGTGCACACATCTCATGATTTAGCAGTTATCACTTGTAAGAAAACTATTGCTGATGCCAAAATCTGTTGGAAAATGTTGCTCATAGCAGTGCAAAAATAATAAAACAGGGCTTGCTGAATTCTGAAAAGTATACCAAATGGTATTACTAAATGGACCTTTGCCGTTATCTGGAATATACGCTGACGATGGTGACTTATTAACTACTAGCTATTAAAGGGACACTACACAGAAACATAGAAAATAGGTGCAAGAGTAGGCCATTCGGGCCTGCTCCACCATTCAAAATGATCTTGGCTGATTGTCTAACTCAGTACCCTGTTCCCGCTTTTTCCCCATATCCCTTGATCCCTTTAGCATTAAGAAATATATCTATCTCCTTCTTGAATATATTTAATGACTTGGCCTCCAATGCCATCTGTGGTAGAGAATTCGACAGGTTCACCACCCTCTGAGTGAAGAAATTTCTCCTCATCTCAGTTCTAAATGGCATACCCCGTATCCTGAGACTGTGACCCCAGGCTATGGATTCCCCATCCATTGGGAACATCCTCCCTGCATCTCGTCTGTCTAGTCCTGTTAGAATTTTATATGTTTCGATGAGATCACCTCTCATTCTTCTAAACTCTAGTGAATATAGGCCTAGTCGACCCAATCTCTCCTCATACGTCAGTCCTGCCATCCCAGGAATCAGTCTGGTAAACCTTTGTTGCACTCCCTCCATGGCAAGGACATCCTTCCTCGGATAAGGAGACCAAAACTGCACACAATACTCCAGATGTGGTCTCACCAAGGCCTTGTATAACTGCAGTAAGACATCCCTGCTCCTGTACTCAAATCTTCTTGCAATGAAGGCCAACATACCATTCGCCTTCCTAACTGCTTGCTGCACCTGAATGCTCACTTTCAGCAACTGGTGTACAAGGACACCCAGGTCTCGTTGCTCCTCCCCTTTTCCCAATCTATCACCATTCAGATAATAATCTGCCTTTCTGTTTTTACAACCAAAGTGGATAACCTCACATTTATCCACGTTATACTGCATCTGCCATGTTCTTGCCCACTCACCCAACTTGTCTGAATCACATTGGAGCCTCTTTGCATCCTCCTCACAGCTCACATTCCACCCCAGCTTTGTGTCGTCTGCAAACTTGGAAATGTTACATTCCGTTCCCTCATCCAAATCATTGATATATATTGTGAATAGCTGGGGCCCAAGCACTGATCCCTGCGGTACCCCACTAGTCCCTGTCTGCCACCCGGAAAAAGACCTGTTTATTCCTACTCTCTGTTTCCTGTCTCTCGACCAATTCTCAATCCATGCCAGTATATTCCCCCCAATCCCATGTGCTTTAATTTTGCACACTAACCTCTTGTATGGGACCTTATCAAAAGCCTTCTGAAAATCCAAATACACCACACCCACTGGTTCTCCCCTATCTATTCTACTAGTTACATCCTCAAAAAACTCCAGTAGATTTGTTAAGCATGATTTCCCTTTCATAAATCCATGCTGACTTTGTCCAATCCGGTAAAGCCTTCCAAGTGTTCTGTTATCACATCCTTTATAATAGACTCTAGCATTTTCCCTACTACTGCTGTTAGGCTAACTGGTCTGTAATTCCCTGTTTTTTCTCTCCCTCCTTTTTTAAACAGTGGGGTTACATTTGCCACCTTCCAGTCTGTAGGAACTGTTCCAGAGTCTATAGAATTTTGGAAGATGATCACCAATGCATCCATTATTTCCAGGGCCACTTCCTTTAGTAATTCTCTTGTCTTCTTGTCTTTGACCAGCAGAACTTGCCCAAATGTGCCAGTCCCCATGGTAGCGACAGTGTCTAGGTCCTCCATCTGATAATCCCGGGCTTCGTGCAGAGCTGCTGATGGAGGTGGCGGTAACTCTCCGTGCTCTCCTTCCTCTATGACTCTCGCCCCCGTTGCTGCTGCCGCCACCACCACCGGCAATCGGGGCTCACCTGACCCACAACTCGGTACTTTGACTTTCAATGCTGCCATTTTCCCTCTCTCTCTACATAAAGATATATTGTTTTTGTTTACATATAAATATCCGATGACATTTGTTATTCGCAAAAATAAAAACTTTTCAAAACATGTAGAAGTTGTCGAGTATTTATTTACTCCTCTCTCTCTTTCTTGCCATTAACTGCCCGCCGTAGCCGGTCGGGGGGGTTGGGTTTCACATGGTTATGACATTTACATGAAAGTCCTCCAGGAAGATGCCCACTGAGATTGTTAGTGGACATTATTTGGACAAATCGGCATCACTCTCATTAGGGTGAGCCAAGTCCAATTTTTGCATTTAATGGCTAAATTGTTAACAGTCTGCTGTTCCCTATGGGAAATCATAATGATATAGGAAGGCATTAAAAATAAGACATTTGAACATGTATGACCTGGTTAGTCATGTGCTTGATGGGTGAAGAGAATATTATTTGCCTACAGCTTTTAAGACAAACTGTTGCAGCTTCCAGTTCTAGCAGCAGATGTACATTCTCCCACTTCACCAGCAGAGACATGCGTACCATTCAGGCGCAATATGCTCTGAGTAGCATGAAGTCATGTATAGGTTTGAATGATACCCATATGACATAGAAATACAAAAGACTGTCCGTAAAAATGGCATAACTTCATTAGACTATTGAAAAGGGTAAAAAAAAACACTACGGGAACATTTTGCAAACAACAATTACTAAACCCCAAGCTCAGTGTTTTAATGGTTGCTCTCAGATTAATGTCTGTTCCTACCATGACAAGGGTTTATATTTATGCCATTTTAGGAGTTGCATATTACATATTTTAGTCCATTTTAATTGCAAGCTGTTGGTTTTCATCCTGAGATGAAGGTACAGCCACGATAACAATTTTAACAATAAAAGACAGTCTCTAACAGTGCAAATGCTGCTTGCTCCTGGGAATTGGATGGCTGCTTGTTATTAATGTGTCCTCTGCTCACCTGCTGCATCCAAATCAAAACACTTGGAGCTGAGTTTACACTCAAAGTAGCGCTGTGTTTGCATTAGGCAGCCGAATTCCTTGGAGAGCTCCCTTACTCGTCAAAAGTGAATCAATCATCCACAAGGATGTCAGCATCTGCCTGAGCAATTTTATTTGGAAGAAAGGGCAGATGGTGGTGTTTTTCTGTTTAATCAGTTCCACCAAATGTGGACGAAGCACTCACAAAAAACCCAATGATCTGAAATATGCCCATTGTTCCAGAGTGGCAAGAGACCCATAGGATCATTGGGGAAGCATAAGATAGACGAAATAAAAATAAAACCCGTGAATGCTCGAATCTGAAATAAAACAGAGCAGACCAGGAATTCACAGCAGGTTCGTCAGCACCTCAAAGAGAAAAATAGGTTGATGTTTTGGGAGAAAGCTTAGACCTGAATCTTCCTATTTCAGTGCTGACTGACCTGCTATACATTTCATGCATTTTCTGCTTTTAATTGCTGCTTCAAAATGGGTGCTTAATATAAATTCTTCCAAAGAAAATGATGGTTCCTAAAATCCATTGCAAAGGTGTTTTTCTCTGCTGGCCACCCAGTAATATTTCACCAAAAAAACTTTCAAATACCTCGGGGGTAGATTTTCAATTTACCACCGAGCATAAAACTGGCATTCCAGATTGGGCACCCATTATAGAAACCAACAAGTTGAAAATCCACCCATCTGTGTCTGCAGAACGTAAAGGTAGGAATCCTTCTGGTCACTTTGTGCAGGGGTAGATTTTTTCACTTCAGTGTTTCTAGCAAGATTGTAAACTTTTTTTTGACAATGTGGCTTAGAAATTGGACCTTGCGATCGCTGTCCTTTGAGCAAAACACGGAGGCTGAAGGGTCCAATTTGGTATGTTGGCACCGGGAGAACAAATGAAGACCCTAAAGCCCCATGCAGGCCCCTTTGAGAAATCGGATCGTGACTGACAACAGCACGTGCCATGCATGCTGCAGTCAGTTTTCTCAGGCTTAAAGCAGCCCTTAAAGGAGCGCTCTTCTTGGCTCTACATTGAAACTGCGGGCCACTGCCGGCCATTGCTCACCCCCTCTTCCGATTTCCTTCCCCGCCTCCTGGACTTACCATAGGCCCTGTGCCATCTTTCCTCCTCTTCGCGACTGGCACACTGTCTTTTGGGACTGGCACCCCCAACATGCTGGTCGTATCTTGATGATGCAAGAATCAATTTGCCGTGGTCCTCTTGTGGTTTCAGCCACTGCTGAGTTCACACCAGAATTTCTCAGCCTAAGTTACTGATTTCTTTAGAAATAGCAACCAGGAGAATTCTAACTTTGATAAGCGATTTCTAACAACATTTTGTTTGCTTGCTACATTTGGAGAAAGAGTGAGGAACAGCAGGAAGGGTATTTTTATGAGAAATGGAACTCTTGGTTTTAATGCGCCAAAAGTGAAATCAATCTGTTCTTAGATGGGATTTGAATCCGTGTGAAAGCACGTCATTCTGGCATAGACAGTGCTCATACTCTCGAACAAATAGAGTAGTAATGCTGTATTTGTCACTCTATTAAATATTGACTGTGTGCGAGAAGCAATCAATCAGACAGTTGCTTAGGTTACCGTGTGTTAAATTGAAATTTCTTTCAGCTGAAGGATGCTTGTAACTTATTGTAATAATACTTGGGTCTGAAGATCGGGCCCCATTTTCCCATTTGATTACTTTAACATAATTACTTTAACATTAATCTGATATTACTGTGCATTGGATGGAGGAGGTCAGGAGGACAGTAACAGTGCAGTTTCTGTGATTTAATGTTTTCAATGTGCTTTTGAACTGCAATATACAGATCTCTCTCTCTCTCTCTCTCGCCCCCCTTGCAAATGGTTCAGTAGGTAAATGCATTATGTCACTGAGCAGGAAGTTCTCAGATTCAATCAAGGATTTCACTCCTCATGTCTCAGTGGTGGGGTGGATGCCATGACATTTGATATTAGTGTCCCTTAACCAGGGAAGCAAAACATTTGGCCAGTATTTCTGCTCCTGATCGTTGTTCAGTGACTCCTGATGGAAGCGAGGTGTGCATATGTGGATGCTGGGTAAGGAAGGGGTCAGGCTGGGCTGTGATGCACCCTTTTGTTGAATAGCCTGACAACAATCTTGCCTGCATTTAACTGAGGGAGGGAGTGTGATCCTCACCCAAAGTATGGTGGGTGGGCCGCCGCAGAGGTGTGTCACACCCCCATCGTTTTTTGGTGTCAGCAGTGTCATCCGCACAATTTAGGTGTTGGAAACAGTTCTCATTGGGAGCTCATCAATTTGGCAGTGGGAAATAGTGTGCCCCCAGCAGATCTTAATGGGGCCACAGCATAGAACTTCATTTTGGAGCCAGGACAGAAATGTCTTAATCTGAAAATGCCGGAGAGATCTGCTGCAGGGCACAGAGCCCCCAGGTTTGCGGGTTGTGATCTGGAAGTGCTCCTGCAGAGGTTAGAGACATGAGAGAGGCACTGTTTGGGATGGACAAACAGAGGGCCCCAAGCAGCTCAGAGCCTGTGAGGGAGGTGGTCGGCATTGTCAGTGGCAGCTCAATGACCCCGCATGCTGTCACTCAACATAGGATAAAGTTTAATATCCTTACCAAGTCAGGCAAGGGAACAGAAGTCAGTCACAGCCTCCAACAATGCATCGTATTAATTATTTTTGCCTCTCCCAATGACCTCCTCCTCATACTGTGCTGAATTGCTTCAATGGCTTATCATCAATGCCCAGGAGGTAGTGCCGTGCCCTTTACACTCCCAGCCATCACCTGGAAGTCATCCTTCACTCACATCCTTACATGCATTCATGTAAATAAAAACCTCACCTGGAGTGTAATTGCTTGTTGCAATCACCTGTCAGCACACCCATTATGGATTGCACGCTGACAACTGCGTTTTGCAGCATCTCATGACTGCTGAAGCTAATCTGGCTCTTCTGCCTCTTTTCTTTCCAAGACAACTAACCTATAACCACAGGCAGCAGGCCCCTGAATTTGAGATGTTTCACCAACCCCCCCCCACCACCCACCCACCCCACTATAAGGAGGAAGCCATGGGGAGGGAGCGCCTTTGTAAATGACGCCTATGTTGATGATAAAATGGTTAGTGCCATTTGGCCGATATAGGCGGCTGTCCAGGATAAGCGAGGATGCTGTAAGTGATAGGGACTGTATATCACTGCATGATTACTGCCTCAACTGAAAGTGCCCACCCATGGGTGGGGACTTGGGCTGCCCACCGAAAAGGACAGTGGAAAACTGGGTAAGTGCTAAAGTGGGCAAGAATTAAGTGTAAAGGACTCTGCCCCATTTCCTGTCCTCCATCTGCCCAAATACTGCCACAAAAAAGGTAGTAAACAGAGGCAAATCCAGGCTTCACCATCTCACCTCACTGATAAAGAATGTCTATTTGCCAAGGCATACGGGAGCTGCAAATGCCGGTGAAAGTATACCCCAGACCAGTCTGAGGTCAGGAGAGTAGGAGAGAAAATCTTAGGGACGGGGAGAACTGCAATATACAAAAGAAAATTTACATCCAAGTGGTTTCGCCAATGATATCCAGCTTGTATTGTGACATTCCTTTTTCATTTGTAGGTTTTCGAGGAGTGATGTGAATCGCATCCTTTTGTTAATCAACATTTTTCTTTTCCAACAGAAAATTTGTTCCGTAGCATCTGCAGGACTGTGGCTTGCCTTGCCGATAAGATTATGTTGAATTTCGCACAATGAAGTCAATTAATTTCACGTTGAAACCCGACTATCACAGACTTACACTCAATCTTGAGTAAGACTGAATTAAATCCATGGCATTAGTGAATGTGCTGCTTGCTTCAGGCTATTTGCACTGGAGCCAACATTTCTTTACGTGGAGATAAATATATATATTTTTTGAAATTAATTTGCAGTTTTACTTGGCATTAAGATTTGATGTACCTAAATTAAATGTACAGGGAAGGTTGTTAATCAGCTAAATCTTAGGTCTTCAGAAACTACTGATTCCTGATTGAGTTAGTCATGAGTCACAAATAATTTCTGTGTCAACTGCACAAACAAGCAAAGCAAAAAAGGCACAATCAGATCAGCTACAGCACATGCGACAGGAATTATGCTGGATGATTTTTTTTTTGTTTTTGTTTTCTGATTGTTGCTTTTGTTTGCCCTCGGTGCTGTGATGCACAGAAATGGGTGATGTATAGCAAGGTTACCGCAGGGAAACAAAATGAAAGCTGAATTTGTTGAAGAAATCCAATGATGCTATAAAAGCCGGCATAAGACCATTAACAATCATAAGTTCATATTGCAGTCAACATTTCATTTTAATAGTAGTATTTGTAAGAAAAAAGTTTCCATTAAAAATGTTATTTTATTTTCTTTGTCATTTTCCCTTTTTCTTTTCATTGGGCCAGATTTTGCTGTAGCAGGGCACTCTGCACCTGCCGTTAGTTACATTTGCCCCTGCACCCTCCAGCTCGAAATTATTTTGCCCACTAAGTTGCTGAAAGTGCAAGCTGATAACCGGGCAACAAACCACCTAGAAGGACAAGAGCAGCAGGCACATGGGAACAACACCACCTGCACGTTCCCCTCCAAGTCACACACGATCCCGACTTGGAAATATATCGCCGTTCCTTCATCGTCGCTGGGTCAAAATCCTGGAACTCCCTTCCGAACAGCACTGTGGGAGAACCGTCACCACACGGACTGCAGCGGTTCAAGAAGGCGGCTCACCACCACCTTCTCAAGGGCAATTAGGGATGGGCAATAAATGCTGGCCTCGCCAGCCACGCCCACATCCCATGAACGAATAAAAAAAAAAAGTTCATACTTACCACGCAAATACAACTTCACGCCGTTCAATGCATATTAATGGTGAGGCAGGCAGCGAAATGCCTTTTTCGCGAAGCTAATGGCAGAGCAGTGCAACTTGGACAACAACTTTTGGATACTGGCACATAACCACACATCTGCTCCTCACCTGAAGTTGCTGTATCATTTACACATAAATAACGGCAAGTGCCATTAGCCTCACCATTATTTTGACAGCAAAATCTGGCTCATTAAGTACTCACTTCCACGTTGTCTTTGTCCTGCCAGCAGCATGATACAATACCACTATTAAACAGGTTTCCATGGGAGAAGGCAGATTTTCTATTTAATGGTTCCTTTCAAACCTACCTCCCCAATCTAGCAAATCAACTGAGAACGAGTCACATACATGATTCTAAAGCTGAGAACAGGTAGGTTCAGAAAGTATGAAAGGAAACATTACTGAGAGGGTATTTGGCTTCTCAAACAACTTACCATTTGAGGTCATAGGGCTAAGTAGTCTAGATGGCCCAGAAAATCCATGGGGGTGGGCGCATTTCAGCATCTCGAGTCAAGGGGAGGTCTCTTCATTACCACGCCAATGGCGGGAGCTCGC
Source organism: Heptranchias perlo (assembly GCF_035084215.1). Classification (NCBI taxonomy): domain Eukaryota; kingdom Metazoa; phylum Chordata; class Chondrichthyes; order Hexanchiformes; family Hexanchidae; genus Heptranchias; species Heptranchias perlo. Next base: position 37,697,709 of record NC_090329.1, on the reverse strand, counting down.
AATCATATGGGCATATCTGACATGTCCACCATGGTGGGGAGGCTGGAAAGACGGGCTCCAGCCCAACAAGTCATCTGGAAAATTGCAGTGCAGGCCGGCACACCGTATATCTGGGTCCTGGTCTAGTTTGTGGAGCTTCTGGCATATTCACGCTGAAATTACAGGGGGAGCATGCCAGAAGATCACACAATTTTGGGACCAATATCATAGAGGTAAAATTGGAAAAGTACCTTGAAGAGAAACATTATCAGGTAAAATTGCTAGGACAGGATGAAGATGGGCTAGATGAACATATGGGGAGTCGATTTTCATGGGTGGTGGGGCTTATTCGATCACTTGGGTGTAGCACATAGAGGAAAATTGGTGGAGAGGATCCCACGTTGTCCACTAGTTTAAATGAATTCTGTGAGTGGTGTGTGATTCCCCCATCCCGACTCCTCAATTTTCCTCGATACATTGCATCCAGGCGATCCAATAAAGCCAAGCGCAGCAACCGGAAAATCTGTCACATGGTCTTTTGCAGCTTTGAGATTTCAATGTTTCTATGTCAATTATGGGAGATAAAAAAATGATCATTGTGACATGTAATGAAAACCATCATTGTTACAAATCTATAAATATGTTGTATGAGCTTAGAACAGCAACTTGCATTTCAGCAGTGTTCCTCACCTGCAGGATGATAGCTCAAAGTCCCATACATTGGGGAAGAAACACTTGCCTCAGTCTCTGCAACAAGCAGCACCTCACGCTCGGTGGTTTCAATCTACTTCTCAGCTCCCCTTGTCCTCTCTTCCCTGATTTCACTGGCCTCCTGTTCTTTCTAAACCTTTCCCTTCATATAAACTACCCATACTCATGGGCACCTCTCTATAGTGCTACCTCTCGCGACCTCTTCACTCCCGTGGTTTCAATCACCGATAAAGCCAGCTCCAACTACTTCCTTGTGAATACCATGTGACAGCCCCAACATCAGGTGGATCAGGAACGGCAATGGGACAGTAAGCATTGTGGAAGTACTTTCACAAGGACTACAGTGGATCAAGAAGAAGTTCCACCACTACTTTCTCAAGGGCAACTGGGAAGGGGCAATAAAGGCTGGCTTTGCCAGCTAGGACCATATCCTGAGAATGCATTTTTAAAAATTTAGCAAGAAATTGAGTTCTACAAGTCTGACGGTGCAGCTGCTTACCGCAAATGTTATAGATGCCACAATGCATTGTTAATGTTATTGAGTCAGTCCAATGATCATTTTCTTCTTTACCATGGATCACGGGGAGAGATTTCATCAATGCTGCTGGAGCAGATGTTGCTCTTCTGAATCAGGCAGACACCCAGATTACCGGGAATTACAGAGTGCATAAAACAGGCAACTTAGCAATGAGATAAAGGAGATAATAGTCAACATCCAGCAGTGACTAAATTCCTTCTCTCGATGTACACATACGTGTACATTGTAAAAGGTCACAGCATCATTGGATCTTATTGGCTCCGACACAATGACTGTAGTAAGATACTTGGAAGCCTATGTTGCACTGTATGATTCAAGTGATAGTCAATGTTACTAGATAAATGCCAGGCCACACACAAGGTCAACAAAAAAAACAGCTGTGATCCAGTTAATTATACACAATGATTTTCAGAAAATGGTGTAAGCCCACGAATATACACATGATCTGCTCTTTGGTGCCAAGAGTAAAGTCATTCCAAAATCATTGCTCACCTCAGACCACAATACCTCTTACACCAAGAGTACGAGACCTCTTAAAACACCAACTTCTGGACTGTATCATCAATGAATGCAACACCATTTCCTTCATTTGCCACCTTGATCATCCCTGCTAAGTACAACTTATGACTTTTTCATCAATTTCTCATCAATCTCTCAGAACAATCTGAGGTGGGGACACCCAAAGAAGGGGTGCTGGTGGTCGATCACCTTAGAAACCTAGCTTCTTATTCAAAGACTTTTTTTATATTCGTTCATGGGATGTGGGTGTTGCTGGCGAGGCCAGCATTTATTGCCCATCCCTAATTGCCCTTGAGAAGGTGGTAGTGAGCCGCCTTCTTGAACCGCTGCAGTCTGTGTGGTAAAGGTTCTCCAACAGTGCTGCTAGGAAGGGAGTTCCAGGATTTTGACCCAGCGACGATGAAGGAACGGCGATATATTTCCAAGTCAGGATGGTGTGTGACTTGGAGGGGAACGTGCAGGTGGTGTTGTTCCCATGTACCTGCTGCTCTTGTTCTTTTAGGTGGTAGAGGTCGCAGGTTTGGGAGGTGCTGTCGAAGAAGCCTTGGCGAGTTGCTGCAGTACATCCTGTAGATGGTACACACTGCAGCCACAGTGCGCCAGTGGTGAAGGGAGTGAATGTTTAGGGTAGAGGATGAGGTGCCAATCAAGTGGGCTGCTTTGTCCTGGATGGCGTCAAGCTTCTTGAGTGTTGTTGGAGCTGCACTCATCCAGGCACATGGAGAGTATTCCATCACACTCCTGACTTGTGCCTTGTAGATGGTGGAAAAGCTTTGGGGAGTCAGGAGATGAGTCACTCACCGCAGAATACCCAGCCTCTGACCTGCTCTTGTAGCCACAGTATTTATATGGCTGGTCCAGTCCTTGTGTATGACAAAAATGGTAGGAATTAAGTAGCTTTCACCAAAGCAAAACTTTAAATACCTTTTGCATATGTTTTTTTCACATATTGTTTTCATACTAATTAATATTCCTTCTTCATCACTTGAGGATCCACAACAACATCTGGAAAATCCCCGTGATTAGTGATGTTATGGAATTTTCATTCTGCGATTTTTTTCCTCAACGGAAATTATATTTTGCTGGTAATCACGACACTACTCGAACACCAAAACAAGAGAGAAGAAAGAAAGACAACTTCTCTTCCAATAAAACCAATGTCAACATGAGATTCTCTCTTTATTAACTTATAAAACAAATGTACATAAGTTTGTAATCAAGTGAGCGTTGCACATATAAAAGAAAAGGCAATTTCCTCTCTCTTTCTGCCTCCTCAGTTCAAAGGATCGCTGATGGATAGATGGTCTATACAGGGTTAATATTAGTTAAGCAACATCCGACTATCGTAACAGATTTAGAGAGAGTTCGCAACACATCTATCTGGGAATATCCAAGTAGAACTGCCTTTGCAGGCTCCAGTTCACAAGGGAGGCAGCAACCAGTGTAGTGCCATCTGCTGAATCCGACCTTGACCACAGGGACGGCACTGCCACAGCAGTGAAAGTGACTGCCTCTTGTCCTTCTGCAATGCAGAGATTGCATCAAGTATGTTACTTTGTTCAGCAGGGCAAAAACCTTTATCAGTGAGCAGCAACGGAACAAGAGGGCGTTGCAATTCTTCTGTCTTGCAAGATGCCCCAAAACCCAGGGGCTAATTGATGGTGCCCAAACAGCCAACTGGCCCCTACATAGAATAGTGTGGTGTCCATGAACCATAAGCAGTTTCGCTCTATCAATGTCCGGGTGGTCAGTGACCAACAGCATAGGACCATGCAGGTTCATGCCATCCTCTGTGCCTGCTTTATTTGAAAGAGAAGGATGGCTTCTAGAACACCAAAGGTCTAGTTCCCCAATTAGGTGAAAAATAGGCAACGTTCTCTGTGCTGCTGTGCATACCCATGCGGTTAGCTCGGCCTCCCGTCCCAGCAGATTCATTGGAATCAGGTAATTTAAATATTCTCCCTTCACAGGGAGCACAAACTCACCTGAGAAGAGAGGGAACCCAAAGTGCAGCAGTTCTTAAAGGACTGCGGCATTTAAAGTGAAGCAGAACCATTTTTTTTGTGGCAGGCTGACTGCTGCTCAGAACTGCCCCCTTCACCGAAGAAGGTGCCCACTGAAGTAGGTGGCTCTGAAGAAAGTAGTCATTTCTGAGTATGAGGAGAAGAAATAACAGAAAAAAGATGGTACTATCTCTCTGCTTGGGGCTGACCTCTAGATCTTCCCTATGCTCTCTATTCATGGCTAACTCCACAAAGACACTCAAAGACTTAAAATGACTGTTCTTCCTTTTCCTGGTCCCTCCTGTTATGTACCACCTGATCTCCAAGCAGCATATTGAACATTTCAAGACAGTATACAGTGACACCCAAATACCATTCCTGCATCCTAGCATGTGTGAGCAAATGAAGACACAGCAAGCAGCTGGTTAGAAGATTTTCTCTGGAAAGCATTTTTTTTCAGGATAGCAATGTGCTAAGAGTTTTTTAAAAATTCGTTCATGGGACATGGGCGTCGCTGGCGAGGCCGGCATTTATTGCCCATCCCTAATTGCCCTTGAGAAGGTGGTGGTGAGCCGCCTTCTTGAACCACTGCAATCCGTGTGGTGCAGGGTCTCCCACAGTGCTGTTAGGAAGGGAGTCCCAGAATTTTGACCCAGCGACGATGAGGAACGGCGATATAGTTCCAAGTCGGGATGGTGTGTGACTTGGAGGTGAATGTGCAGGTGGTGTTGTTCCCATGTACCTGCTGCTCTTGTCCTTCTAGGTGGTAGAGGTCGCGGGTTTGGGAGGTGCTGTCGAAGAAGCCTTGGCGAGTTGCTGCAGTGCATCCTGTGGATGGTACACACTGCAGCCACAGTGCGCTGGTGGTGAAGGGAGTGAATGTTTAGGGTGGTGGATGAGGTGCCAATCAAGCGGGCTGCTTTGTCCTGGATGGTGTCGAGCTTCTTGAGTGTTGTTGGAGCTGCACTCATCCAGGCAAGTGGAGAGTATTCCATCACACTCCTGACTTGTGCCTTGTAGATGGTGGAAAGGCTTTGGGGAGTCAGGAGGTGAGTCACTCGCCGCAGAATACCCAGCCTCTGACCTGCTCTTGTAGCCACAGTATTTATTTGGCTGGTCCAGTTAAGTTTCTGGTCAATGGTGATCCCCAGGATGTTGATGGTGGAGGATTCGGCGATGGTAATGCCGTTGAATGTCAAGGGGAGGTGGTTAGACTCTCTCTTGTTGGAGATGGTCAATGCCTGGCACTTGTCTGGTGCGAATGTTACTTGCCACTTATCAGCCCAAGCCTGGATGTTGTCCAGGTCTTGCTGCATGCGGGCGCGGACTGCTTCATTATTTGAGGGATTGCGAATGGAACTGAACACTGTGCAATCATCAGTGAACATCCCCATTTCTGACCTTATGACGGAGGGAAGGTCATTGATGAAGCAGCTGAAGATGGTTGGGCCTAGGACACTGCCCTGAGGAACTCCTGCAACAATGCCCTGGGGCTGAGATGATTGGTCTCCTACAACCACTACCATCTTCCTTTGTGCTAGTTACGACTCTCGCCACTGGACACTTTTCCCCCTGATTCCCATTGACTTCAATTTTACTGGGGGTCCTTGGTGCCACACTCGGTCAAATGCTGCCTTGATGTCAAGGGCAGTCACTCTCAAATAAATTTAAAACAGAAATAGACAGTTTCCTAGAAGTAAAGGGAATTAGGTGTTACGGGGAGTGGGCAGGAAATTGGACATGAATTTAGATTTGAGGTTAGGATCAGATCAGCCATGATCTTATTGAATGGCGGAGCAGGCTCGAGGGGCCGATTGGCCTACTCCTGCTCCTATTTCTTATGTTCTTATGTTCTTATCTCACCTCTGGAATTCAGCTCTTTTGTCCATGTTTGGACCAAGGCTGTAATGAGGTCTGGAGCCGAGTGGTCCTGGTGCTAAGAGTACTTGTTGTAATTTGTAACTGAAAGTATGATCGGCTGTAATATGGGTATGTATGTCAAGTAATCAAAGAGCTGTAAGTCTGTGTGAGTGCTCTGCATGCAGCCACAGGCAATGTGGAACATGTTGAAAGGAAACATTTTGTGAAATGCAAAAGGGAAATGATGTAAAGCCTCACTGTGCCAGGTTTTATGATGGCTGAAAACCTGTTGCTCTTGTTGCTCTTCTATCTCCATGTTGTCTGGGGTGATGATGTTGGCATTCACTGTGATTACAACCTCTTCCAGGCACTTTGCACTCCTCTCCGAGAGGGGTGGTGCCCTGGAGTGCCAAACAGAGCAATCCTCCTTTCACCCGTCTTATGCTGCATTAGCTGATCAGCACAGTCCACAAAGTGTGGTGTTTTTTGCCACTATTGCTGTTAAAAAAAATGTCCAGGCTGTGCAAACTTTAAATTTGGTAAAAGTGCACTTACCTTTAAAATGGCTCTTGTAACCTTTTAAGTAACAGTGGTAAGTGCAAGGAATCTCCTCCCCCCCCACTGTGCAAGCTCACTGCAGTAGGCTGATTTCACACTGGAAGCTTGCTGTGCATAGAAATGAGGCCCACCTTAATGCTACTATGAATACAGCTGTGCACAACGTAAGTGGACACCATTCCGAACTCCACAACCATTCCTGACCCCGCCTGCTCAAAATAGAAAATTTACCCTTTCATACCTATTTCACATGACAGGATTCCTCTTCAATGTTTTTTGTCAATCTAGAAACATAGGCATGAAAATCCATGGCCCTTCTGGCATATGCCCACCGTAACTTCGGCAGGGGTGTACCAGAAGGACCAGATACCAGGTCAGGACCCAGGTATGCCACGTTCTGGACTAGCATTGAAGTTTACACAATTGTCTATTGAATGGGGGTGCAGGCAGGTAGCAAGGACTCCCTATGTCAGGAGTTCCCACACCCATGGCCCACAAAGGGACTTGAAATAAGGTCAGTGCAGGTACACCTAAGTCTTAATTTCAACACAAAGGGCATGCATGCAGGGAGGAGGTGTACTTGGAGTTTAAGAGGGGCCAAGGAGGTCAATGGAAAGGAAAATCCAGTGGGGCGTATAACAGGCGGCCGATCCGCTACTGCTTGTTTTGCGCCACCACCAAAGTTGAATTTCACCCCCAGTCAGGTCAAAAATGTCGATAAAAGAAGGACAAAGGGTGAAGTGTTCAAAGAGCAGCAGCTGTTAGTTGGACTTGCAACAGCCATGAAGAAAATGTCTTTGAAGAAGTGAAAAACATTTTCATTGCCCCATCAATTCTAGACTGCAATTATGCTTTATAGCAATGCAAAAGTGATGGTATGACTCAGATGCTGAGCTGCCAGTAGAGGAGAGAAGTGCGTCCCTCGAGAAGGTGGTCTAACTGCAGTGATTAGAACTCTAGTGCGGAGTCAAACCTAGTTTAAAAAGTGTCCTACGGGTCCATTATGCAGAGTTATTTCAAATGTATTGAGAACACGGCATTCCCTCCCACCCACACTCTCAATACATTTAAAATTAAAAGTTGGGACTGGGGCTGTGTGTGTGTCTGTAAGCCAACATGCACAGAGCTCTCTCCGAGACTGGAGAGTCAGATTCACAGGCAGTCAGTGTAAACAAGGTGCTGTCAACTGCAACCTGATACTGCAGTTATTGATCTGAGACTGATAGCTACAGTCGAAGTGCAGCCTAAATAATTCAATCTGTCTATAAAAGTCTCCACTGCATCTTAAATTTGAGGCTCAAATATCTGTATAGGCAGCAGAATTCTGCGAAAGTACAGACAAAATCAAGTAAGAATTCTCTTCTTTAAAGAATAACTGAAAGAACGTTTCCTATTATTCATCAGAATTCTATAAGCCAGCCATTTTCCAGTAAAACGCAATGCCCAGGCTGTTTTATCTGCTAAATTCTTTTTACTTCTATTTGACTTTATTATTTAGTTTGGAGTTGAGACAGTGCAGTAAACAACGCACATTAATATTCTACAACACAGGATCTTGATATCCACATACAGTTAGCAATGTACAAAGATATTTAGTAACAAGGAATCTATACTGAAGGTGACCCTGTGACTCGTATGATGCTACATCTAATGGGGCATCTAGAATGTTAGTAATGAGTGCATTGGATTGCTGGACTGTGTCAGGTCTCACCCTTCCTCCAATAAAGCAAGCAAAATTTGCTTGATATGGATCATTTTGCAGCCATTTTACTTGTGTGCTTGTGTGTATACCGACACACACACAAAATAAATCGGCTGACATAAGTAATATATTTATTGTGCAATCATATCTGTTTGACATCTAAATACTACACCTCACTGCAGAAGGAAAAGATCCATTATATCCAGATTTATCAGAATGTAGGTTTGCATGAAAACATGATGATATGAAATCAAAATACAGAGCTACATAAAACATATCAGATTGCAAATTATATTGGTTAATACAAATCCATCACAATAGCGCAAGCAATTTACTGTTCTAATTACTCAGTCCATGATATAGGAATATATAACACTCGAAACCAAGGTTTTCATACAAAACGAATCTTAGTAACAAAACCCAAAGCAATATACAACACGCAGAGACACTAGGTCATATGCAAACTACTAAGCCTTGTTCAAATCCAATAAACTGTATTTGAACTAGATTGCGGAATTTACCATTCTTCATGTTACTATATTCACGTAAGCTGATATATCATGTTTAAACAATACTGTTTGGAACACACGGCTTGATTTATGACCAGTTTAGCGTCTCATAAATCACACCTGCAGCCTAGTGCACTGAACCCCATTTTATGACAGGATTTACCATTTATAAATGATTTTGCTTTACCTCCCATTGTGATTCTGCTCCATGCAATCATTTCTTTTTCTCTCCCAGTGTTCGTAAGGGAGTCTTAGTAACTCCACATGGAATTTCAATACCAGTTTTTTTCTAGGTTTTACAAGAATTTTGTATTTACATGCTTGCAATTTCTGGTTTTATTTTAGATCAACATTTTCAGGATTTATGTGCGAATTTTTATTTTTCATTTGTTCATTTTAAATTCAGCTAAGAATTAGGTTTTTCCACCGATAATGTCTAAACCGCGATAATATAAAGCCTACTTATCTCTTCTTCCCTCTGTCTAAGTATATCGAATTTTATCTCTCTGTTTCACAAAGATTATATTCCTGTAAATATTACAATGTCTACAGTGTTTTCCTGTTATTTTGTACTTCAGATGTCGGATGTTCATTGTGCCGTTGCTCGAGTGAAGTCACACACCTATTGTTCTTTATTATAAAGAATCAACATCATCCATTACACCGTGAGTTAGGGGGTGCTGGAGGGATGAAAGGCAGGTGTGTACAGGGATTCTTGTTAGTTTGTGGCTTCTCTGCGCATCCACAACTCACAGACATACCTGTCCGAAATCAGTTTTGGGGCCGCATGCACAACCTTAACTCATCCTGAAACGTCCAGCAATTAATGATGAGTGCACTTCACACTTGATTGTACGATGGATCCCCAAGCAGTATATGCACAGTTTAAGAAAATTAAATGCAGAGGCAGGCAAACATTACTATGTATGTTATCACCCCTTCCCTGTATTTTCATTGGCAATTAAAAAGGCAGCTCTTTTCACAAAACAATGCTTGACAAGTCACTTTTAAAAATTTGGTTGCAAACAAATGTGGGAATGAGGTAAATCACGTCCAAATTCATATTGCATTATCATGCCAAAATGATGGAGTTCTCCAGGCTTTTGTGAAGTTAATGCCCCTTTAAAGAGGAACAAGGGTAGGCCATTCAGCCTCTCGAGCCTCTTCCACCATTCAATTAGATTAAGGATGATCTGTACCTCAAGCCAATTTACCCGCCTTTGTTCCATACCCCATGATACCCTTACCTAATAAAAATCTGTCAATCTCAGTCCTGAAAATTTCAATCCACAGCAAATTCCAGATCTCTACTACCCTGATAGGGTTAGAGGAAGTAGGGAGAGACTAGGCTTGTGTGGAGCATCAACACCAGCATGGACCTGTTGGGCCGAATAGCCTGTTTCTGTGCTGTACATTCTATGTAATTCTATGTAATTTGTGTGAAAAAGTGCTTCCTGACTTCATTCCTAAGTGGCTTAGCTTTAAATTTAAGATTGTGCCTCCTTATTCTAGATTCCCCATCAGAGGAAATAGTTTCTCTGTATCATTTTAAATAACTCAATTGCCTTCTAAACTCAAGGGAATAGAAGAGAAGTTTTGCAAACTGTTCATTTAATTTGCAAACTGTTAATTTAACTTTTAAGCTCGAGTATCATTCTGGTGAATCTGTAATAAACCCCCTCCAAGGCCAATATATCCTTTCTGAGGTTCGGTGTCCAAAACTGAATACTCCAGATGGGGTCTGACCAAGGCTCAGTACAACTGAAGCATAACCTTGTCCCCTTTGTATTCCTGCCCCTTGGAGATAAAGGCCAACATTCCACTAGCCTTTTTGATTGCTTTTTGTACCTGCCAAATAGCTTTTAGTAATTTCTGTACATATTCACCCAAATCCCTTTGCTCCTCCACAGTCTCTCGCCATTAAGAAAATATTCCGATTTGTCTTTCTTGGATCCAGAGTTGATGACCTCATACTTCTCCACATTGAACTTCAACTGCCACTGTTTTGCCCACTCACTTAGTCTGTCTATGCCCCTTTGTAACTTCCTGCTCCCATCTATACAACTTACTGTGCCTCCTAACTTTGTGTCATCTGTAAAATGGACATACAACTCTCCATTCCTTCATCCAAGTCATTGATATATATGGTGAAAAGCTTAGGCCCCAGTACAGATCCCTGAGGAACACCACTTGTCACATCCCGCCATTCAGAGAACGTTCCCTTTATCCTTACTCTCTGTCTCCTACCTCCCAATCAATTACCAATTTTAATTAAATGCCATGCTTTCCCATGGGATTATATAAAATTAGTTCATGAAATATGCATTTGCTTGGATGTTATGGTATTTGCTTTCTCTGAAAAATTAATGTACATTAAAAAATATGATAAATAAGGATGTTGCCCCACCACAAGAAATAAATATCACCTGTGAATAGTCATGCCCGTTGGAAGTGTTTAGACTGTTCTATGTGCATAGATAGCCTCTGAAAGGAAGAACTGCATGATAGGAATTGTTCGTGATGATCACCTCATCTGTCAGGGCACAGGATAGAAAAGTATCAGTAGAGTCTTGTTTGTTTGAGCATGTAACAGGTGAGGTAAGACCAGGGCTGCTCCTGGCCAATTACCAATGTTTACCATATATTTGTCGCTAAGCAGAGATGTTGGAATGTAAATACATATATAGTAATAGGTACTATATAATCAGTACATGTATAAGTATGTTCAAAAATATCCAGGTCTACTGAATGGGTTATTTTCAAGAATGCTAACATATTATTAAAAGTTTATAGCTTAAAGATTGAGGGATAATTAATTATTTACCAGAGAATCTGGTTTAAAGGGCAACACTGCTGTGGGAGGAGTACATTCAATTTCACATGCTTTTCCCTTTCAGGTTATTGTACCAAATTTAATTAAAAACACTCTGGGCTGGTAGGAGAATCTGATTTTTAATTGCCTTGCTACAGGTTCAAGGAGACTAGACATACCATGTGAGAGCTATTTAACCATGTGCCTCAATATTTAGTAGGTATTACATCGAATTTACAGCACAGAAACATGTCATTTGGCCCAACTGGTCTGTGCCAGTGTTTATGCTCCACACAAGCCTCCTCCCTCCCTACTTCATATCACCCTATCAGCATAGCCTTCCATTCCTTTCTCCCTCATGATCTTATCTAGCTTCCTCTTAAATGCATCTAAAGGCTGTATCATGAGGAATGGTGCAGTAAAATGCAGAAACCCTTTTGACAGCTTGCTGTTGTGCACACTATGCTTGATAAACACGTACACAAATTGGGAAATTCTCATCAAACTGTTTGAAGCCGAAATTGAGAGCGGCAATGGGAGAGTGTCGTGCATATGTCAACATGCCTAGTTGGACAAATGTTGTAGCCTTTGCTCCAGGTGATAAGGTCAAGTGGGGGAAGTCAGGAATCCTCAGGGAATTTCAATGAAGGTGCATTCCTGTGCAGTCCTTAGGATTATCCATTCAGCGTTTAGCTGTAAGATTGAATTTTTGGCTGTAAATGTTCTTTTAAAAAAACTGTTCCTCCTATTTAATCAAACTGAACCAGTTGGTTTAAGTTTCCATTACCTCTGTGGAAGAATATTAGTTAATAAAAATAACTAATGCAGCTTAAATTATTTAGATTCAATGCTTCCCATACCTTTCTCTAGAAAATGTCAATGTGTTTTCAGAACATGCCTGAAGTCCTGAAAAAAATTAGAATTAGTTTGCTAAAACTGCACAGACTGGATTGAGAAACACATGCGACTTGTAACCTTTAAGATATGCTGTTTTTCATTTTAAGCACAACAGTTGCTACACTGGATTCGTCCACCAGTGGGGCTTCAACCCAACTGGCTGCACACTGAGCAGAAGATGGCCTAACTCTCGGTGTTGATCCCTCAATTCGTAAATTGTTGTTAGGGGAAGAGAGGAAGCATTTAAGTTGCTGATGTTTGACGGCTCCTATTAGATTCTTAAGAAGGCAAAAGAAAATCTTAGACATCGTTGCCTCTTTTCCGACATAATTTAAAATGAGGCAATGGACTAGCTGAAACTGCAGAAGTGCATTTAAATTGCCCACAATGTAAAATCGGCAGGCCATCGGTTTTATATCAATACTGAAAATATATACTGAGGAGGGAAATTAGGCGACTTCAGTACTTCAAATAAAGTTTTTACATAGAATCGTTACAGCCAGAAGGAGGCCATTCGGCCCAATGCTGGCTCTTTGTAAGAGCAATCCAGTTAATCTCATTCCCCCGCTCTTTCCCTGTAGCCCTGCAATTTTTTTCCCTTCAAATATTTATCCAATTCCTTTTTGAAAGCCACGATTGAATCTGCTTCCACCACCCTTTCAGGCAGTGCATTCCAGATCAAAACTACTCACTGCATAAAAAAGCTTTTCCTCTTTGGTTCTTTTGCCAATCACCTTAAATCTTTGTCCCCTGGTTCTTGACCCTTCTTCCAATGGGAACAGTTTCTATTTATTTACTTTGTCTAACCAGTAATGATTTTGAACACTTCTATCAAATCTCCTCTCAAGCTTCTCTGCTCTAAGGAGAACAACCTCAGCTTCTCCAGTCTATCCACGTAATTGGAGTCCTCATCCCCGGAACCATTCTAGTAAATCTTTTCTGCACCCTCTCTAAGGCCTTCACATCCTTCCTAAAGTGCGGTGCCCAGAACTGGACACAATACTCCAGTTGTGGCCGAACCACTGTTTTATAAAGGTTCAACATAACTTCCTTGCTTTTGTGCTCTATATCTCTATTTATAAAGCCCAGGACCCCATATGCTTTTTTAACCACTTCCTCAACCAGTCCTGCCACCTTCAAAGATTTGTGCACATAAACCCTCAGGTTTCTCTATTCCTGTACCCCCTTTAGAATTGTACCATTTAGTTTATATTGCCTCTCCTCGTTCTTCCTGCTAAAATGTATCACTTCGCACTTCTCTACATTAAATTTCATCTGTCACTTGTTCACCAGCCTATGTCCTCCTGAAGTCTATTACTACAAATTTTGAAATTGTGCCCTAAACACCAAGTCCAAGTCATTAATATATGTCAAAAAAAGCAGTGGTCCTAGTACTGACCCCTGGGTAACACCACTGTATACATTCCTCCAGTCCAAAAAACAACCAATCACCACTACCCTCTATTTCCTGTCACTTAGCCAATTTCGTATCCATGCTGCCACTGCCCTTTTTATTCCATGGGGTTTAATTTTGCTGACAAGCCTATTATGTGGGACTTTTATCAAAGGCCTTTTGAAAGTCCATATACACAACATCAACTGCAATGCCCTCATCAACCCTCTCTATTACCTCATCAAAAAACTTAATCAAGTTAGTTAAACATGATTTGCCTTTAACAAATCCGTGCTGGCTTTCCTTTATTAATTCACACTTGTCCAAGTGACTATTAATTTTGTCCCGGATTATTTTTTTTAAAAGCTTCCCCACTATCAAGGTTAAGCTGACTGGCCTATAGTTGCCGGGTTTATCCTTACACCTTTTTTGAACAAGGGTGTAACATTTGCAATTCTCCAGTCCTCTGGCACCATCCCCGTATCTAAGGAGGATTGGAAGATTATGGCCAGTACCTCCATAATTTCCACCCTTACTTCCCTCAGCAACCAAGGAGGCATGCCATCTAGACCGGGTGACTTGTCTACTTTAAGCATAGCCAGCCTTTCTAGTACCTCCTCTTTATCCAGTTTCACTCCATCCAGTATCTCAATTACTTCCCCTTATACTGTGACTTTGGCAGCCTCTTCTTCCTTGGTAAAGACAGATGCAAAGTACCAATTTAGTATCTCGGCTATGCCCTCTGCCTCCATGAGTAGATCTCCTTTTGGTCCCTAATCGGCTCGACCCCTCCTCTTACTACCCGTTTACTATTTATATGCCTACAGAAGACTTTTGGATTCCCTTTTATGTTTGCTGCCAATCTATTCTCATACTCTCTCTTTGCCCCTCTTATTTCCTTTTTCACTTCTCCTCTGTACTTTCTATATTCAGCCTGGTTCTCACTTGTATTATCAACCTGACATCTGTCATAGGCCCCTTTTTTCTGCTTCATCCTACTCTCTCTTTCAACATCCAGGGAGCTCTGGCTTTGGTTGCCCTTACTTTCCCTCTAATGGGAATGTGCCTAGACTACCCGAACCATCTCCTCTTTAAAGGCCGCCCATTGTTCGATTACAGTTTTGCCTGCCAATCTTTGATTCCAATTTACCCGGGCCAAATCCGTTCTCAACCCACTGAAATTGGCCAATTAAGTATTTTGATTCTAGATTGCTCCTTGTCCTTTTCCATAACTAATCTAAACCTGATGATACCCCACTGACACTTTCTCCACTTGACCCACTTCATTCCCCAGAACTAGATCCAGCAATGCCTCCTTCCTCATTGGGCAAAAAACATACTGATCAAGAAAGTTCTCCTGAACACACTTCAGAAATTCCTCCCCCTCTTTGCTCTTTACACTATTACTATCCCAGTCTATATTAGGATAGCTGAAGTCCCCCATTGTTACTACTCTTATGGTACTTGCACCTCTCTGTAATTTCCCTGCAAATTTGCTCCTCTATATCCTTCCCATTAGTTGGTGGCCTATAGACTACTCCCAGTAGTGTAATGGCACCTCTATAGTTTCTTAACTTTAACCAAATAGATTCTGTCCTTGACCCCTCCAGGACATCCTTTCTCTCCAGTACTGTAATGTTCTCCTTAATCGATACTGCCAACCCCCTCTTTTTTTTCCTTCCCGATCTTTCCTGAATACCTTATAATACCCAATCCTGCTCTTTTTTGAGCCAGGTCTCCGTTATTGCCACTACATCATATTCCCATGTGACTATTTGCACTACTGCAGCTCACCAACCTTATTTACCATACTTTGCGCGTTTACACACATGCACTCTAAACCTATCTTCGATCTTCTCGTATTCTCTCTTAGTCTGATCCCATCTAATACTATTTCTTACTCTAATGCTATCTGTCTCTCCCAATCCTTTGTGCACCTTGCTTCTCCTTTTTAATTCTACATCCTGGTGCCCGTCCTCCTACCAAATTAGTTTAAACCACCCCCCCCCCGCCATAGCACTAGTGAACCTCTCTGCGAGGGTATTGGTCCCAGCTCCGCTGAGGTGCAACCCGTCTGTCTTGAACAGGTCCCTCCTGCCCCAGAACTGGTCCCAATGCCCCAAGAAGCCCCCCTCCTGCACCATGTCTCTAGCCATACATTAACCTGCCTTATCTTTCTATTTGTGTACTCACTAGTGCGTGGCACGGGGAGTAATCCAGAGATTACTACTTTAGAGGTCCTGCTTTTTAACTTCTTCCCTAGCTCCGGAAACTCTAGCCACAGGAACTCATCCCTTTTCTTTCCTATGACTTTGGTACCCACATGGACCACGACATCTGGCTGTTCCCCTTCCCCCCGCAGAATGTTCTGCACCCTCTCCATGATGTCCTTTACCCTGACACCAGGGAGGCGACATACCATGGGGGACTTACGTCAACGGTCATAGAAACGCCCGTCTGTCCCCCTGACTATTGAATCCCCTATGACTATTGCGGTCCTACACTTCATAATACTCAATTTGTTGGATGAAAGTGAATAATTTCTTTTATGAATAGTGAGGGATGTCAGTGCTTGAAAATTGAGCAATTTTTTACTTTTGCGTCCACTGCCTGTATCAAGTACTGCCAGGTTAATATTAACCCAAGCTAGATGCAGTGCATGCCTCTCTCTTCATTTCACGGACAATGGGGTAAATTTTCGTCTTCACCATCTGGCCAGTAACCTGACAGAATGCATTGCCCACCTGTTACAGAATCTGCCCAATTCTCATTCCATTGATTTCAGTACAATTAAAATTGTGTGGTTTCTATGATGGTGGGCGATCGACTCCTCCAGATTCAACATTGCATTGTGGGTATTTTTATGCTGTCAATTCAGAACCTGTAGGTTGAGACTCTTCAAACATATTTCGGCTGAATTGATACCGAGGTTCCAGAGATGAAAGGACAGTCTTCTCACCCATTTGAAGCATCCGTAATCACATCTTTTCTATATTGTTGCCACAATGTGACCTTTATGATGAGGTTTTGTGAGCGTCAATGGTGAATTTGTAATATCAGATCATTTGTTATAATGTATTAAGTATGTGGTAAACTACATGTGTGAACTTTTCAGAAATGGCAATTTTTTATTAACTTAATGCTTAATTGATATACAGTCAAAATACTTCAATACAGGTATGTCCTGGGATAATTGGCCTAGTATGTGTGTCAGGATGCTTGAACTGTAATAGTCAATCCTCAGTAATGGCTGCTCAAGATTAAACTTTATAAACATGGTTTACATAACACAATATAAACTATTCAGAATCACTACTCACTCCTGTTAGAAGAGTGGAAATAAAAGTGGCACCCTTATATAACTGAAGTGGAATTGCCCCTTCATAACTGTGATATGATTTAGTTTATATAATATCTTGCAATCTACATTGAGAATGTATTTCCCATTGTCTTTTACTGGTGACATATTATGTGGAGACCTGTGTTTGCTAATGGTTTGTGATTGATTCTGAGTGTCTCTGTTTGATTCCCTGTTAGACTTGGATTGGTCTGCATCCTATTTCTTTGTGGTTTAGTGGTGCGCTTTATATCCTTCCTGGTGGTCTGAGCTTGATTCCTCATAAAACTATAGATGGGTCTATGCCCTCGTTACCTAGCAATGTTGCACTATACTACATGATACTAAAGGGGCATGGCTTCACAAAAGAGCATACACATTTGACACAATAGCATAAATCATCGACACAATTCATTGTCTCGCTTGTATATAACATTGCGATGAAACTTCTTCCTGAAGATAATGCTGCTTTGACAATTGCAAGTTGTTTTTTTCCCTTTAATTTGACTTTATTTTATATCTGTATACCCCTCTGATTTTTTAAGATATATATATATCCTTTTTCTTTCAAATATATATAACAAAAATTCCTAATATACATTGAAAAAAACATAGATCCCACATGATTTTGCTGTGCCTTACAGGATGCAGTAATATCATTTAACGCTGTATCATATTGCTATCCGATTTTTAGTAAGGGTGCAAAAAATTCAATATCTAACAGAAACGGGTTGCACTCCTTTTGTTTATTCTTGGTGGGGGGGGGCGCGGGTGTTTGAAAGCAACGTACTCTGTTTTGGTATCTGTCACTTTATGACCTATTAATATTCTATAGCATATAAAGAAAGAAAGACTTGCATTTATATAGTGCCTTTCACCACCCCAGGACATCCCAAAGTGCTTTACGGCCAATGAAGTACTTTTGAAGTGCAGTCACTGTTGTAATGTAGGAAATGCAGCAGTCAATTTGCACAGAGCAAGGTCTGTGATAATGTGATAATGACCAGTTAATCTGTTTTATTGATGTTGGTTGAGGGATAAATATTGGCCAGGACACCAGAAAGAACTTCCTTTCTCTTCTACGCAATAGTGCCGTCGGATCCTTTACATCCACCTGAGAGGACGTGAACGACGGGACCTCGGTTTAACATCTCATCTGAAAGATGGCACCTCCAACAGTGCAGCACTCCCTCAGTACTGCACTGGAGGGTCACCCTAGTTTTTGTGCTTAAGTCTCTGAAGTGGAACTTGAACGCACAACCTTCTAACTCAGAGGCAAGAGTGCTACCCACTGAGCTACAGCTGACATAGTGATGTAGTGGTCTGTAATAGTATATTAATCTACAAATCAATTGGAATGAACTCCAGGTTCATTAACGCGCCATTCAGAACAACTTTAAAGTGCCGAACAATGAGAATTGGCTGCATGTATGGTAAGATAAATCCAGCATCGTTCGCTCACTCCGAAATCTCACTTCAGAATCTTCAAGGACCTTTATGAAGTCACATACTTGACAGCCAGAAGTTTATTGCTGATCTTTGACTTGAAAAAGTTAACGTGCGGTGACATCGACAAAGCTATGGCCTTACTATTCAATCTAAAGCCATTCCGCCAATGGTTACAAAAAAGAATAGGTGCCACCTTGCTTCTCATAGAATTACAGAATCATGCAGCACAGAAGGAGGCCATTTGGCCCATCATGCCTGTGCAGGTTCTTTGAAAAGCTATCCAATTAGTCCCGCTGCCCTGCTCTTTTCCCATAGCCCTGCAAATTTTCCTTTTCAGGTATATATCCAATTCCCTTTCAAAAGTTATTATTGAATCTGCTTCCACCACCCTTTCAAGCAGTGCATTCCAGATCATAACAACTCGCTGTGTAAAAAAAAAATTCTCCTAATCTCCCCTCTGGTCCTTATGCTAATTACCATAAATCTGTGACCTCTGATTACCGACTCGCCTGTCACTGGAAACAGTTTCTCCTTATATACGCTATCAAAGCCCTTCATGATTCTGAACACCTCTATCAAATCTCCCCTTCACCTTCTCCACTCCAAGGAGAACAATCCCAGCTTCTCTCGTCTCCCCACATAACTGAAGCCCCTCATCCCTGGTACCATTCTAGTAAATCCCTAAGCACCTTCTCCAAAGCCCTCTCCAAGTCATGCGACAGCTGACTTCACTGCCAGGTCCTCTCTGTGCAGCAACTTTATAGAATATGTACAGAAATGTTCTTCTCACATATGAGGAGGTATTTTCCAGGTGCAGGTGGAATTTAGAGACTTCTGGTAGAAGAAACATCCACACAGTTTTCCGTCGTAGTTTCGGATATAACCACAATGAAGGTCATACCAGTGAGAAGTGAGGACACCCACCTACCAGTCAGTTATATTTACGCAAATTTACCACCTTATCTAATGGAAATAAGCCTGGGCATTTGCAAATGCAAATAATATTTCTTCCACTATACACCAAAACATAGCAACCAAGACACATTTATAATTAAAATGGTCATGTGTTGTATTTATGCAGACACCATCTTCATGAGAAGTATTTGGAATACTTTTTGTGTGTTTACAAACACACAACAGAATAATATGAATCAAGTTTGAAACATTTCACTTCATTACATACGGCATCTTAGTGACCAGAATAATGCACCAATCTTCTTGCATTTCTCCCTCCCCAAACAAACAAAAAACTTTTCGAAAGCATGAACTTTTTTTTCATGCAGACAGTGGTGCTTTAACGTTCTTGGGTAATGAGCTAGTAAGTTACAACATGCTTTTCTGGGTGTAAAAACACAAACACCTCCAACACAGGGCTGTCACATGGGATGGCAAGTAATTGCAAAAAAATGAAAGAAGTGTCTTAAGTCACAATCCACTGCTGAAGACTGTTGGAAGCATATTATTAATCTTTAAAGTGCTGCAAGGCATAAAAACATTGCATACAACAACAAAAAATAGTCACAGCACCAGAGAATATTGATTTGTTGAGGGGAAAAGCTTAACATTGGTTGAAAAACAACCCAACTGTTCCACCTCTGCAACAGGGACCTGATACACAAGGATCAGTGGAGTCAGAAGAAGTATTACTTTATGAACTCATGTTCTATTCCTTCAGTCTGGTTATTAACATTACATACTTGTGATATGCACTGCAGTAATACACAGGCAGCTCCTTTAAAATATTCATTGGTAAATATTCTTGGTTCGTGATCATTTGCTTTTTCATAAGTTTGACAGACATAATTGATGTTCAAAATTTTTTGCGAAGACAAGGCACAGAAAAAATGTTCTGCCCAAATAAACACAAGGTGCAAAATTTAGGCGAGTCGGAAAACCGCTATAATGCAATTTTCTGCCCAGCAGAAATCGAACAAAGTGTTTTCTGAAACCTGAAAGCGCAAGCAGTGTATCGATTGGAGAGCCTCTACTTAGGGACATAGGAACAGGAGTAAGCCATTTAGCTCCTTGAGCCTGTTCCACCATTCAGTGAGATCCATATACCAGCCTCAGCCCCATATCCCTTAATACCTTTGGTTCATAAAAATCTATCAATCTTAGATTTAAAATTAATAACTGAGCTGGCATCAACTGCCATTTGCGGAAGAGAGTTCCAAATTTCTACCACCCTTTGTGTGTAGAAGTGTTTCCTAACTTCACTCCTGAAAGTCCTGGCTATAATTTTTAGACGATGTCCCCTAGTCCTGGACTCCACAACCAGCGGAAATAGTTTCTCTCTATTTACCCTCTCAGTTCCCTTTAATATCTTGAAAACTTTGATCAAATCACTCCTTAATCTTATTTTAACCCTCGGAGTCCAGGTATCATTCTAGTAAATCTACACTGCACTCCCTCCAAGGCCAATATATCCTTCCTAAGGTGCGGTGCTCAGAACAGAACACAGTCCTTCAGTTGTGGTATAACCAGGGCTTTGTACAGTAGTAGCATAACTTCTACCCCTTTGTATTCTAATCCTCGAGATATAAAGGCCAGCATTCCATTAGCCTTTTTGATTATTTTCTGTACCTGTCCATGACATTTTAACGATCTATGTACAAGGACCCCCAAGGCTCTTTGAACCTCCACTGTTTCAGCTTTTCACCATTTAGAAAGTACTCTATCCTTTTTAGGTCAATGACCTCACACTTGCCTACATTGAAATCCATTTGTCACAGTTTTGTCCATTCACTTAATCTATTAATATCTCCCTGTAATTTTATGCTTCCATCTACACTGCTTACAATGCTACCTATCTTTGTGTCATCGGCAAACTTGGATATGTGGCTCTCTGTCCCATCATCTAAGTCGTTAATAAATATAGTGAATAGTTGAGGCCCCAACACAGATCCTTATGGGACATCACTAGTCACATCCTGCCAATTTGAGTACCATTATCCCTACCATCGGTCTCCTGCCGCTCAGCCAATTTCCTAATCAGGTCAATAATTTGCCATCAATTCCATGAGCTTCAGCTTTAGCTAACAGTCTCTTATGAGGGACTTTAACGAACGGCTTCTGGAATTCATATAAACAACATCCATGGACATTCCCCTGTCCACTACTTTAGCCACCTCTTCAAAAAACTCAATCAGGTTTGTCAGGCATGAACTACCCTTTACAAATCCATGCTGGCTCTCTCTGATCAGCTGAACATTTTCAAGGTGTTCAGTCACTCTATCCTTAATCATTGACTCTAGTAATTTCCCGACAACAAGTGTTAGGCTAATTAGTCTATAATTCTCTGGTTCCCCTCTCTCACCTTTCATAAATAGCAGAGTTGCATGTGCAATTTTCCAATCTAAAGGAACAGTTCATGAATCGAGAGAACTTTGGAAGGTCATAGTTAGGGCTTCGGCAATGTTCTCACCTACTTCCTTTAAAACCCTGGGATGGAAACTATCTGGTCCTGGGGATTTGTCACTCTTTAGTGCCATTATTTTCTTCATTACTGTTAATTTGCTTACGTTAGTTATGGTGAGTCCCCGTCCCTGTATTTTAGAATTTTGTAGATCACAAACATAACAGCTTCCCTTTCTTCAACACCCATCTCACCGAGACTGTTTTGCAAAAATTGGACCGATTTAACATTATGGCCCTGATTTTAATCTCCGTACCCATCGAGACTGGAGCATGCAGGGGGTTAAAATTGCGTCAGCGTGATACCGCATTTAAGCTGACTTTGTGCCACTCACCGTTTTAACTGGCATGTTTCTGAAGTCTGGGTCTAATATTGTCATTCAGACACCGATGCCATTTTAACAGGTTTCTTTCGAGGTTGGAGCCTGATGCTGGCCTCGTCAGCAAGTAAGGGTATCAAGACAGAGAAGGCCCGGAAGAGGCCAGGAGTAGAGCACTTGGGGCTGTCTTCAGCTGCAGTCAAAGACACCCTGCTCATTTAAGCCACCAGTCTCGCCTTCCCCAATGATTTTAGCTCCCAAGCAATTGATCTTCAGCGCTTCCTGCTCCTCTTGGCTTTAGGGCAATGACGTTGAGTGTTCATCCCTCGGTCTTGTTCCTCTCCTTTGTGTTGTGTGCTTTCTTGTCCTGCAGGAGAGGGTGAGAGTTAGTGAGTATCTGTTGAGAAGGTCAGTGGAAATGTGTGGGGCTTATGCATATAGCAGATGTGTTGAGAGGTAAGATTTATAAAAGAACTTTCGAGCCATTTAGTGACTCCATTAACATTCTGGCAATAAAACGTCTAATGTAGGATTTTAAATCTATAAAGAATTAAAAGAGATTGTGGAATTTTTCTGTTAATATTAATTAAGATTTTTAAATTATATAGCATCACTAAATTTACACCTGACATTAAATTTAGAACCTTGCCGGGAAGGTCAGCGAACTTGCTGCATACAAGACATCTGAATGTTGGGGCCTCCCTCAATTAGTTAGACCTGGTTCTTTTAGACTAACCAGCTCTTCAACTACACTCCACAATGTATCTATCAATTTGCCATAATCCTCTATTCCATTGCAAGAGAAGATACTTTCCTTTGTACTTTGCTAATTGTTTTAACATGAAACTTAGAGGATAGGACCTCATGTTAATATCCTGTATTATCAATAGATGATTCTGTTACTTGAGTTGAAATTGGAACCCTTTCCCCTGTGCTGTGACTTTCATAAAGTGATGCTTAAGGTCCAGGATACTGATTCTCCACAGTATTATACACAAGATTTAGTCTGTAAGAGTCGTCCTGACTGTTTGTTCAATAGGATAGATCCATTTATCCATCAAGGGCTGTAAAAAATGACAGTTGTTCAGAGCTGCGTTCTGAACCAATAACAGGGTTACCTTCAATACTGTGGAGCCATGATATTCATCACCAGAGTGCCCAGTGGACTGTGGCTGGAAGGTGACTCTAGACGCACACTTGGTCCAAATATGTTATAAAGTTCATAAATTCCCTTCCACTACTTTTATCAGTGAAAGCTATTTATTTTTTACAATGGAATCAGTAATTAAAATAATTGGAAGTGAACAATTGTAAATTTAATTCCCATCACAAGAATTGCCATCCACTCATTTCTCACCCCATAGTGCCTTTCTTTAAGGAAGATTTCCTAACTCTAACACTCGTACAAGGAGCACCCCTAGTGGACTGAGCAAAGCTGGTGGAGGACTGCTGTTGCGCATGTCGGGACCCTTCAGATGCTCGTGGCTGGCGAGTTCTGGGCGCTCGAGCCGGTGAAGGTCTGGCTGGAGACTGCTGCACCAAGGCTGCTGCCAGTGCATTCGAGCTCAGCTGACTTGCTGGCACCGAGGCGGGCATCGGTCGAGGGGGTGCGAAATGCTTTAAGATGTTTCTGAGACATGTGATAAGATACATAAAGTCTTTTGCTCTTTCTCATTGAAGTCATTAGCAACCTAAAACATATTCCACACAAACAAGCACAAATCACGCCACACGTTGAGAAATCTGTGTTTTTTCAAAGTCAAAGAAAGGAAAGCTCTGTACCAGTGCAGATTGCAGATGTGATAGAGAACCAGCCAAATACAAATTGACTTTGATTCCTGGCCTGGAAAGAAGCTCCTCCCTAACACTGTATTTGGCTGCATGGCCCAGTTGACAAATATAGTAAATAGACCAGATTCAGTCTGGATCCTGTAAGTTTATACCAGTGAAAATTGCCCTGCAAACCACTGAATAACAGTCATTGAATATAATGGCACTTGAGGCCTAAAAACACACAGTAGCAATACTATGTGTGATATGACCTGTTTGTGAGTTTAAAGAAGTGAGCCATGGTAACATTGTTTGGTACTGTCAAGTGTCACTGTACCTCTGAGGAAAGGAGTACCTGCCAGCAAAATTAGTGCAAGCATTAAAATATTTTAAAAGTATTTTAGTTTCACAACACTTTCATAAAATAAACAGAATACACGATGGACAATTGTTTACTACTACTGAGCACACAGACAATATTTTATGATGACTTGCATACATAACCCATCAACAGCAAAGCTGTAAGTGGATATTTCAAGGTTGAAAGATGAGAGTATTACTCACACAAAGTCACAAGATAGATAGAGATGAGAGGGGCAGTTTAGGCCATTTTAGATCATTTGTCCAGAGTTTAAAGAAAAACATACATTCCTCTCTTCCCCACAATTAAGTCATCCAATCATATCTTGAATGAATTTAGGTTTTTGCGTCCACTAGCCTTCCGAGAAGACCATTCCAAATGTTGATCACTCTTTGCATGGAAGTGTTCTTCCTGATCTATGCCTTAACGTCCTTTCACCTGTTTCATCTATGCTATCTTGTTCTAATGTATTATAAAGAAAGACTTGCATTTATATAGCGCCTTTCACAACCTCAGGACATCCCAAAGCACTTTACAGCCGATAGCCTTGGCTTACCTTGAAGTAGTGCTGTAGATTTATCCTATCTATGCCCTTTGAAATCTTTTATAGTTCTATAAAGTTCCCTCTCAGTCATCTCCTTTCAAGACTAAAGAGCCCCAGTCTTTTCTCATAATAAACTTTCAGGTCAGCCTCCTGGTCTATCTTCTCTGCACCACTTCAATGGCTGCTTCCTTCAAATCAACTGTATCCCCTAGTTTAGAAGGTGATCCAAAAAGATAGCCTGAAGTAAAACATCTTTCTAGTTGTCATCTATTCCAAATGAGTTTCGTTGAATAAGCAGTTCTCAGTAGTTCCCCTCGTTTAATATCATCCCACAGTTGTCTGCCACTCGGTATAATTCACAGATCACACATCTGTTCAGAATGCTCCAGTATTTTAGTGTGTGCAGAAGTTTTATTTTATTTTTACATACATTTTATTTTTTCCTTTTTACCTCTTTGGTCTCCAAATTTCACAACTAATCCCCAGCTTTGGGGACAAGCCAGAGACCTTCTGGTAGGGCTCTGCCAATGCTGCTCTATTATTAACTATTAAGAGGTATACAACAGTGGTCTGAAGTGGTTTTACCTCCAGTTTTCCTGAGCGAGGTATAGAGAAGCACATGGTCTTTACTTGATGCCTCCCCACAATGACATGGCTCAGATTGGGATTTCACTGTGTGGTGAATTTTGCCACTCTATGGGACCGCACTAATGTATATCTGGCTCTGCACAGTATGAGCTAGTAATTATTGCTAGAGTTCTACTAAATAGCCGTATTTTATGATATCATTGCTGTATGGGGAGAAAATAAACCTCATTATATAGCCGGCCCAATCCATCCCTTCACCAATAGCATAATGTAAAGTAAATGCATAATGAATATTTTTTCGTATCTGCACGTAGTACCAAGGGTTGGTACTAGGATCAGGGGTTGGTATTAGGACCACTGCTTTTCTTGATATATAATAATGACTTGGACTTGGGTGTACAGGGCACCATTTCCAAATTTGCAGGAGATACAAAACTTGGAAGTGCAGTGAGGAGGATAATGATAGACTTCAAGAGGATATAGTCAGGCTGGTGGAATGGGCGGACACATGGGCAGATGAAATTTAAACGCAGAAAAATGTGAAGTGATGCATTTCGGCAGGAAGAATGTGGAGAGGCAATGTAAACTAGAGGGCACAACTCTAAAAGGGGTACAGGAACAGAGAGATCTGGGGATATATGTGCAGAAATCGTTGAAAGTGGCTGGGCAAGTTGAGAAAGTGGTTAAAAAAGCATACGGGATCCTGGGCTTTATAAATAGAGGCATAGAGTACAAAAGTAAGGAAGTCATGATGAACCTTTATAAAACAGTGGTTCGACCACAACTGGAGTATTGTGTCCAGTTCTGGGCACCGCACTTTAGGAAAGATGTAAAGGCCTTGAAGAGGGTGCAGAAAAGATTTACTAGAATAATTCCAGGGATGAGGGACTTTAGTTACGGAATAGACTGGAGAAGCTGGGGTCGTTCTCCTTGGAATAGAGATGGTTGAGAGGAGATGTGATAGAGGTATTTAAAATCATGAAGGGTCCAGACAGAGTAGATAGAGAGAAACTGTTCCCATTGACGGAAGGGTCAAGAACCAGAGGACATAGATTTAAGGTGATTGGCAAAAGAACCAAAGGTGACGAGGAAAAACTTTTTTACACAGCGAGTGGTTAGGATCTGGAATGCACTGCCCGAGGGGGTGGTGGAGTCAGATTCAATCATGGCCTTCAAAAGGAAACTGGATATGTACTTGAAAGGAAAAAATTTGCAGGGCTACGGGGAAAGGGCGGGGGAGTGGGACTAGCTGGATTGCTCTTGCATAGAGCCAGCACGGACTCAATGGGCTGAATGGCCTCCTGCTGTGCTGTAACCTTTCTATGAATCTATATTTTTTTCAATCAGTACATCCAATTTATAACTTGTTGGGGCAAAGAAAGTAACTGAGCATTAATAAAATTTTAGCGGATTGTTTTATTATTCAGTTTTATTAAAACACTCTTCCCTGATACCAGAACTGAGAGGATATTCTTATCAGGAAAGGCTGAACAGGCTGGGGCTCTTTTCTCTAGAAAAGAGAAGGCTGAAGGGTGACTTGATAGAGGTCTTTAAGATCATGATAGAGTTTGTTAGGGTAGATGTAGAGAAAATGTTTCCACTTGTGGGGGAGTCCAGAACTAGAGTTCATAAATATAAAATAGTCACTGATAAATCCAATCGGGAATTCAGGAGAAACTACTTTACCCAAAGAGTGGTAAGAATGTGGAACGTTACCACAAGGAGTAGTTGAGGCAAATAGCATTGTTGAATTTAAGGGGAAGCTGGATAAGCACATGAGGGAGAAAGGAATAGAAGGGTATCCCGATAGGGTTAGATGCAATAGCGAGGGAGGAAGGAGCATAAACACTGGCATAGATCAGTTCAGTCGAATGACCTGTTTCTGTGCTGTAGTTTCGATGTAACTGTCATTAAGCCAATGCATAATCTCCCAGTATAAAAAGAAGTTGAACCACTTCTGAATATCTAGTGCTACCCTTGGATCAGGCTCTTTGAAATGACCGCCTTCCCTAAGCAGGGCTGATTGATATAAGAGACATTAAATGATCTAAAATGGTAGCCTGTGGTAAAACATCTTTCTACTTATCACCTATTCCAAATGAGTTTCCTTGAAGAAGCAGTTTTCAGTAGCACTATGCAATCCACCAAGTGCTATCAACAGCAGCACCTGTTCATCATTTGTACTCTTAGCCCCTGTTCAACTGCACAGTGTAATCAGTTGAATCACTTGGCTGATCAGATTCGACTGCCTATATTTTGGCTTTAAGCTACTTAGAATAATAGCTAAATCCCATCACTTCATTTTACAATGTGAAAAAAGTGAAACTCAGTTCTTTGCATCAGCAATAAATTGCCTATTGGAAGGCTGTAATTAAGTCATAACCTGAAGTAATGGTGTAACATCAATCTTCCAATATAGTGCTTTGCACGGTAGCAGTTATAATTCTAAGATTAAACTAGGTCATTAAGGTGACAAATGATAACCCGGATCTCACTGAAAATAAGCACAGGTCTCATGTGACTGGGTGAAAGAACTCCATTCGTATGGCTCCGTTGTAGTTGCTCAATACTTGGTGAACTGTTTTACAGCAGTCAGTATGTTCGTCCTACATCTACACATTTGACATATGCTGCGCCATTACAACGGCATCTAGAAATTGCTCCAGTGGAACCCCTTAGCTCAGTGTCAATCATTTCACATTTCTACTTGTAAGGGCTTTGCCAGAGCACCAAGGAACTGATCAAATCCCAGCGCTGGCCTTGTGATGCTGGTTATTGGCGATTCCCAATAATGAGTATTGTGGAATATTGCCACTAAATTCACAAAGGTGAAGGAGACTGAAGTCTCATGGTAGTCTATCTTCACCACAAAACCATTTCAGAAAATAAAAGCAAAATACTGGGGATGCTGGAAATCTGAAATAAAAACAGAAAATGCTGGAAATATTCAACAAGTCAGGCAGCATGTGCGGAGAGAGAAACAGAGTTAATGTTTCAGTTCAATGGCTGTAAAGTGCCTAATCGAAAGATCAGAAAGTAGCAGGGCATATTGTAGAACTGTCAATAACTAACAAAGGAAAGAAATGCCATCGATATTTATTGCTGATGCTTAGTTTACTCATATCTGGCATTGAATTTCCACAGGGTTCTCCCCAACTCCTGCCATAACCTTGGTGGGACCACAGGAGACAAGCTGTAAACAGATGTTTATGCTGTTCCTCCAGAGTTTCTACTGACCTTTCACCATATAAAACGGAGGAACAGCATAAACTGAGCATTGGCAATGGTGTGTGGGAGGGCGTTAAAATTTGAAAAATATAGCTCTCGGCTCTAACCCGCCGCATTCCTGGCTGCTGTAATTTTTATGATGGTGAATCTACTCTGAATCATCAGCAAAGTGATGGAAGGTGTCGTCGACAGTGCTATCAAGCAGCACTTACTCACCAATAACCTGCTCACCGATGCTCAGTTTGGGTTCCGCCAGGATCACTCTGCTCCAGACCTCATTACAGCCTTAGTCCAAACATGGACAAAAGAGCTGAATTCCAGAGGTGAGGTGAGACATCAAGGCAGCATTTGACCGAGTGTGGCACCAAGGAGCCCTAGTAAAATTGAAGTCAATGGGAATCAGGGGGAAAACTCTCCAGTGGCTGGAGTCATACCTAGCACAAAGGAAGATGGTAGTGGTTGTTGGAGGCCAATCATCTCAGCTCCAGGACATTGCTGCAGGAGTTCCTCAGGGCAGTGTCCTTGGCCCAACCATCTTCAGCTGCTTTATCAATGACCTTCCCTCCATCATAATGGGGATGTTCGCTGATGATTGCACAGTGTTCAGTTCTATTCGCAACCCCTCAGATAATGAAGCAGTCCATGCCCGCATGCAGCATGACCTGGACAACATCCAGGCTTGGGCTGATATGTGGCAAATAACATTCGCACCAGACAAGTGCCAGGCAATGACCATCTCCAACAAGAGAGAGTCTAACCACCTCCCCTTGACATTCAATGGCATTACCATCGCCGAATCCCCCACCATCAACATCCTGGGGGCCACCATTGACCAGAAACTTAACTGGACCAGCCATATAAATACTGTGGCTACAAGCGCAGGTCAGAGGCTGGGTATTCTGCGGCAAGTAACTCACCTCCGACTCCCCAAAGCCTTTCCACCATCTACGAGGCACAATTCAGGAGTGTGATGGAATACTCTCCACTTGCCTGGATGAGTGCAGCTCCAACAACACTCAAGAAGCTCGACATCATTCAGGACAAAGCAGCCCGCTTGATTGGTACCCATTCCACCACCTTAAACATTCACTCCCTTCACCACCGGCACACCGTGGCGGCAGTGTGTACCATCCACAGGATGCACTGCAGCAACTCGCCAAGGCTTCTTCGACAGCATCTCCCAAAAACGCGACCTCTAACACCTAGGAGGACAAGGGCAGCAGGCACATGGGAACGACACCACCTGCACATTCCCCTCCAAGTCACACACCATCCCGACTTGGAAATATATTGCCGTTCCTTCATTGTTGCTGGATCAAAATCTTGGCACTCCCTATCAGACACCACTGTGGGAGAACCTTCACCACATGGACTGCAGCAGTTCAAGAAGGCAGCTCACCATCACCTTCTCAAGGGCAATTAGGGATGGGCAATAAATGCTGGCCTTGCCAGTGACGCCAACATCCCATGAACGAATAAAAAAAATGTCAGGCTATTTAGTAAACTTAACTCTATGTAAGTGAAATGCTTGTGTTTTAATATGTTTGGTTTACAGTCCTGTGAATTGAGTTGAGATTATGGCCAAGATTTTAAGAGGGTGGGATCGGTACGCGAGGCCGGTACCAGGCAGCGCACCCATAGAGTCTGGGGACATAGAGGCCCAGCCGATCTTAACGGCCGAGACTCATTTAAATAAAACTTCCTGGAGTCCCGCCTGACTCCTGGCCAGAGTCACGACCTGGTCGAGGGGTGGGAGTGGGAATTTGGCAGCAGGAGGCTGTAGCCTGGGACCCGTAGGAGCCGTCCTCTTCAGTCAGTGGGAGGAGGGGTTCCATGGCGACCCGAGGGTGGGGGGGGGGGGGGGGGGGCGGTGGTGGGGGGAGGTGTTGGGGGCAGGCCAGGGCTGGGGAGGCCCAAGGACTACTGCTGCTCCTCCTGGCCCACGGGTAGTTCTACAAGAAGCTAATTTCTAAAATGTACCTGGGCCACTTCTGGCCAGCCGGTTCCTCCTGCCCTGGTTCTGCTGCCAGGCTGCAGACAGTGCGGGACGCCCCTGACATGAAGTAAATATCACGTCGCGACGCCGATGGCATCATTTGAATGTTAGGTAGGCCACTGCCTGCCTTTAGCGGGAGAATCAGCAATGATTCCTTTTTTTATTCGTTCGTGGGATGTGGGCGTCGCTGGCAATGCCAACATTAATTGCCCTCAAGAAGGTGGTGGTGAGCCGCCTTCTTGAACCGCTGCGGTCTGTGTGGTGACGGTTCTCCCACAGTGCTGTTAGGTAGGGAGTTCCAGGATTTTGACCCAGCGACGATGAAGGAACGGCGATATATTTCCAAGTCGGGATGGTGTGTGATTTGGAGGGGAACGTGCAGGTGGTGTTGTTCCCATGTACCTGCTGCCCTTGTCCTTCGAGGTGGTAAAGGTCGCGGGTTTGGGAGGTGCTGTCGAAGAAGCCTTGGTGAGTTGCTGCAGTGCATCCTGTGGATGGTGCACACTGCAGCCACAGTGCACCGGTGGTGAAGGGAGTGAATGTTTAGGGTGGTGGATGGGGTGCCAATCAGTGCGTTGCTTTGTCCTGGATGGTGTCGAGCTTCTTGAGTGTTGTTGGAGCTGCACTCATCCAGGCAAGTTGAGAGTATTCCATCACACACCTGACTTGTGTTTTGGAGATGGTGGAAAGGCTTTCAACGAGGCTCCGGGCCTCCATTTTAACAGGTTTTTTGCTTTTGACTCCTGGGGGCCGGAATTCCCGTGCCTTCTACTTCACGCCACGAGAGGAGGCAAGAAGGCCCGAAACTGGAGGTAAGTGCCTTTATAGCATAACATGTGGGCCCGGAGGAGCAGGAGTCCTTCCCCCAGGCCCAACAAGCCTACCTGCAGCGACCCTACAAATGCAATCAACTCCCTCCACCACGATCTCCGACCCCCCATGATCTCCGACCCCCACAATGACCCCTGACCCCATGATCTCTGAAACCAGCGATGACACCCAACTCCGACTCCAGTTGACTGATCTCCCTCCGATGACCCCTGGTGACTGACCCCCCCCCCCGATGACTAACCCCACCTGATGACTGACCCCCCCCCCCCCGATGACCCCGCAATGCCTGACCTCCCTGATGACTGACCGCCCCCTCCGATGACTGACCCTCGACACCCCACGATGACCCCCGATGACCTACCCCCTCTCCGATTCCCCCCCCCCACCCCCCACATCCAACAATTATCTGTTCACATCCTCTTCCTTCTTCTTCTCCCGTCCGACTGCGACCAGCCTGTCAATCAGGCCGACCTGTCAGACGGGTAACCGTCAAAATAAAAATAAAAGACGTCCTTACGTCAAAATCGTAAGGACGTCCAGGAAACCCGTTCTTCCAGGTTCCTGACAGGAATTTTCCCTCCCCGCCGCACCCCCGATAAAATCATGCCCAATGTCCTCGTTCTTGCAGAAATACAATGGTGGTTGTTGCTCATCATAAACCACATCTGAGATAATCCACATACATTCTATTAATATAAAAATGAACACGCAGAGGTTTACTGAAACATAACCAGCGAGTGACATCGGACCATGTAACCCATCAGGTTGAAGGATCAATGGGTTACCAGTGGGTAAAGTAACATATTTTTCATGCCTTGGCACTATGGAAAATGATGTAGATTGTGCTAGCACGGTGAGATTTACAGTTTCATCAATGCCACCGTGACAAGGAAAATCAAACGGTAAATTTTATGAATTCACCCTCCTGATGTGGAGCTTCACCCACTGGGAGCACACATCAGGAATTGGATGTGGAACTCATTGGGCTCTGTGGGATTTTACTATCCATTTGGTTAGGACGCATTGCAACTCATGAGCCTGTGGGGTAGGCTGGCCTCCCCTGCCAGAATTCCCAAAATACACTGCCAGTGGGCAAAGCTCTTTTCCAGCAGCACAGATCTGTAGAAGTTCATTTCTAAGATTTAGACACCTCCTAGCAGCCACTTACTTACAGAGTGATTTTGACAGAGGGTTTGGAGAAGCTGAGCTGGGGAGATTGTACAGCACAGGCAGAGTAGAGGAGAGAGAGAAAATAACACCCAAAAAAAGAAATTTATTTTTCAATAAAATACCGTTCCCCATTGTGTGTTTTATTTGTGCCAAGAGTTATTGAGATATATGTTGTATTGGAGGAAGACATTTTAAAAGAAAATGTGTGTACAAAACGGAAAGAAGTATTTAAATTTCAGAGGAATGAAATTGCTATCTAATTGGAGAATATTCTCACTCTGCCACTCACAATAAACAAAACACTTAAGTAACAAAGGTGGTGTAACCACGAAAGAGCAATGAAAATAGTTAATTAATAAAGATGTTTTAATTCCAATATAATTGAACTGTAAGTGATCTTATTGTGTGTAATGCATGTCCCCTTGTTCCACACACATTCAAAATGGTTATGAAAATATTTCCATGAGCCATAACCTTCAGTCAGATTATTGCACATCACTGCAAAGACCCATTGGCAGGGTCGCCAAGTCGTTCCATCATCTGGTGTGAACAATTTCTAGTGCCAGCATTTTGACTGCCATTTTAATAGCCAATGAAATGTGTAAGAAAGTTCAAGGATATAATGGGATACTAGTCCATGGGCTCGAATTTAGCAGGCCTGCGGGTTCCCAGCGGGTGGTCCTCCGGGAGCGTGGTCAACACGCTCGGCGAAATTAGTGGGTTGCCCACGCGATCGTAGCAGGCAACCCACTAATAGGAATCAATTACCTGCTCTTCCGGGGTCCACGGCGCTGGCCTGCGCGTCGGCCGGGCTGCGCATGCGCAGTACGATCTGTCAGCTGGAGGCTCTCTAGTTAAAGGGGCAGTCCTCCACTGACAGATGCTGCAACCAATGGGACAAATTGCAGCATGGAGCAGCCCAGGGGGAAGGCTGCTCCCAATTTAATGATGCCTCACCCCAGGTATCATCAGATGGGGTGAGGAGGAGGGGGAGGACACAGATCTTCCCCCCGGCGGGCGGGAGGAAGCGGCCTGCCTCTGCCACCAAGAAGGCCTGGCTCGAGGTGGCAGAGGGGGTCACCTGCGCCACCAACATATCGCCCACCTGCATACAGTGCAGGAGGCGCTGCAATGACCGCAGTAGGTCAGCCGCAGTGAGAAGACGAAGTCTTTCCCCTACACTCCGTCTGCCACAACACTGCCCCCACCCCACATCTCCTTCGGCACCGCCAACACTATTCTGTCACATCACCCTTCATACCCACTCACACCCCATCCTCATCTTACCTCCACCTACTCACCTCGCCAGTACTCACCCTGCCACTAACACGCAACCCACTCCTCATACAATCTCATTGCTCCATCCCATACTCACCCTCTCGTGCATCTCCCTCACGGCCAGCCTCACTCAACCTGCCACCACCTGTGCTGCAGCCACAGGGCATGTATCACATATGTGCAGTCGGCAGCGTAAGGCAAACGTCTCGTCAGCATGAAGGGGGTGCACAAGGGTGTCTGAGGGTTTGTCATGGGTGTTACCCATATTGAATTTCAGAGCAACAAACAGCACACATTATATTGACGCCACCACTGCCATGTCTCCGCGAATCCTGTCCGTTGTGTCCAATAATGCCCGCTCCTGGGTATCACTATGAGGACCCACCACTGATGCCACCCATCGTGTTACTGCAGAGTAGGTGCAGGTGTATTTGCAGGGCTCGTCCGCGCAGACGACTGAGAGACATCGGCGGTGTAGCCGGCTGCACCCTGGAAGAATGCGGAGGAGAAGGTGTGGAGGGCAGTGGTGACTTTGCCAGCGACAGGTAAGCAGTTGGTGCTGGGGCCAGCCAGGAGCAGCTCGGCATGAAAGAGGCTGCATATCTCCACGACTACATGTCGAGCGAATCTGCGCCTCCCTGTGCACTGCTGCTCGGAGAGGTCCGGGGAGCTGCGCCTCGGTCTGTGGACCCTGTGGCGAGGGTAGTGCCCTCTGCGACGCGTCTCTCTCTGCGGTAGCCCTCCATCCTGCTGTGCAGGTGGGCGTGCAACAACACCGTGTTGGGGGGATCCACGTCCCTGCGGCGGACGGCGTGGACTGTGAGGCTGCTGGTGCTGGTCATGCTCTTCGTCCTCCGAGTGTCTCCACACACCACCCAACTGGCAGGTGTTGGTCTGAGGGGTTGTGCAGGGTAGGTGTGTGGTTCCTCGGACTGGGGCTGCGGTTTCGTGTCGGTCTGTCCTCTGGCTTGGCGGGGGGTGGTGGAGGGCAGGGGTTGCCCTATGTGACGCGGTGGCCTCCTGCGTGGGTGAGGGCTCTCCCCCGTGGAGCGCACCTTGGCACCTGCCACAGGCTGCTGGCTGCAACACGCCTGGTTGGAGGGAGACTGTTTCCCCCAGTGTGGGAAACTCACTGCCTTGAACCTAAAATCCCACACTTCCTCTTTTGACAGCTGCTTCAGCTCATTAACTGACCACAACGAGCAAGGTAAGTACTCTCAAGTGGAACCCCGCTGGCTTTAATTGCCTGCGGGATTCCCACCAGCGGGGCTTGCGCGCGCAGCCCCGCACGTCAGCGCGGTACCCGGAAGTGGCCGGGATTTCGTCGCGATCCGGTCACGTGACCAGAGATCGGGATTTTCGGGGCCACCCCGCTGGGAACCCGCCGGAAACACGCTCCTAAAATCGAGCCCCATGTGTCTGTGGCTAACTGTCCAGTAGTATGGGCTCCTGAGCGGAAATATAAAAGAAAAAATAAGTGAGGGTTTACAAATCACTAGAAACACACTTATGATACAGCACTGAGAGGCACTGCTGAGAACAATTAAAATAGTTCATCCATGAATTCATTGAAAATTACTATACCATTGCTCAGACCAAAAGATGTGATATAACTAACAACATTCAAAGCTTACCAAGTTACATGACTGAAATTCAAAAGACATGGAGGGACTACAGATCATGTAATCTCTTCTCCAGTGATTACCAGAACTACCAGCATTCACCTATGCAGCATTAAAGAAAAGTTTTGTTTTCCAGGAGACAAATTATATTCATTGATTTTCGAAGAGACATCACCCCAACTACTGCAATTGGTTCCATTGGGCAGGTTGTCCAAAGCTTGTCTATCAATGGAAATGTGCCACATCAAAGTTCACATACAACACTTTATATGCTGGTAGAACATTCCTGTGTGGATTAATATTATTTTGCAGATGGTGACCAACTTATTTGAAATAAATAAATGGCTGTTTAAAAATATTATTGTAAACAATTTTACAACACCAAGTTATAGTCCAGCAATTTTATTTTAAATTCACAAGCTTTCGGAGGCTTCCTCCTTCGTCAGGTGAACATTGTTCACCTGACGAAGGAGGAAGCCTCCGAAAGCTTGTGAATTTAAAATAAAATTGCTGGACTATAACTTGGTGTTGTAAAATTGTTTACAATTGTCAACCCCAGTCCATCACCGGCATCTCCACATCATAAAAATATTATATAAGCGTCCGCATGTGATCTTCACTGATCTGGAATTATACCTAAGATTTGGTCAAAATTAAACTTCCTCGGTACAATTTCAATTTTTATACATAAGAAACTAGTCCACAACTGGGTTCTAAGACAAGTTAAAAACAAACTGAGCTAAATATACAAGATTGACGGTTGTAGCTCATTGTGATTGATTTACCTGCAAAGCAGTAATCAAAATATCATAGGAGGAGCTGACTATCATCATGTTAAAAAAATAAATTGAATAAATTATTGTGGGTGATCTTCTCCTTGTCCCTTGTTATACAGACACTCAGAATAGTTTTATAAACTTAGCCTTACAGTCAGATGGTTTTATGAAGGGGAAATCATGGCTGACAAATTTATTAGAGTTCTTTGAGGAAGTAATGGGCAGGGTGGATAAAGGGGAACCAATGGATGCAGTATATTTGGATTTCCAAAAGGCGTTCGATTAGGTGCCACATAAAAGATTACCGCACAAGATAAGAGCTCATGGTGTTGGGGGTAATATACTGGCATTGATAGAGGATTGGCTAACTGACAGAAAGCAAAGAGTCGGGATAAAAGGGTCATTTTCAAAATTGCAATCTGTAACTAGTGGGGTGCTGCAGGGCTCAGTGCTGGGGCCTCAACTATTTACAATAAATATCAATGGCTTGGATGAAGGAACAGAGTGTCTTGTGGCCAAACTTGCTGATGTTACAAAGATTGGTGGAAAAGCAAGTTGTGATGAGGACACAAAGTGTCTGCAAAGGGATATTGACAAGTTAAGCGAATGGGCAAAAATTTGGCAGATGGAATATAATGTGGGAAAATGTGAAGTCATCCACTTTGGGAGGAAAAATAAAAAAGCAAAATATTATTTGAATGGAGAAATACTACAAAATGCTGCGGTACAGAGGGATCTGGTGTCCTAGTACATGAAACACAAAAAGTCAACATACAGGTGCAGCAGGTAATCCGGAAGGCAAACGGAATATTGGCCTTTATTTCTAGGCGAATGGAATATAAAAGCAGGGAAGTCATGCTACAACTGTACAAGGTGCTTGTGAGACCACACCTGGAGAACTGCATACAGTTCTGGTGCCCTTATTTAAGGAAGGACATACTTGCATAGGAGGCAGTTCAGAGAAGGTTCACTAGGTTGATTCCAGGTATGGAAGGGTTGTCTTATGAGGAAAGATTGAACAGGTTGGGTCTATACTCATTGGAGTTTAAAAGAATGAGAGGAGATCTTATTGAAACATACAAGATTCTGAGGGGACTCGATAGGGTAGACACTGAGAGGATATTACCCCTCATGGGGGAATCTAAAACGAGGGGGCATATTCGCAGAATAAGGGGTCGCCCGTTTAAGAGGGAAATGAGGAGGAATTTCTTCTCCCAGAGGGTCGTGAATCTTTGGAATTCTTTACCCCAAAAGCTGTGGAGGCTGAGTCATTGATTTCATTCAAGGCTGAGTTAGACAATTTTTTGATCAGCAAGGGAGTCAAAGGATATGGGGAAAAGGGGGGAAAGTGGAGTTGAGGTAAAAATCAGATCAGCCATGATCTCATTAAATGGCGGAGCAGGCTCGAGGGGCCCAATGGCCTATTCCTGCTCCTATCTCTTCTGGTCTCTTATGGTCTAAAAGACTGATTTACAGTGTCTCTAAATCCTTTGACCTTATGTATGGACAGCAATTAGAAGGTCGATCTCCCGTGACATTGGTCACAGAGTTATATGGATTAGGATCTTACCTCTCCCCATTCAGCACTTCGTGATTGGATGATTGATTTAAGGGACAGTGGGGGTGAAATTGAACTCGGGAGTAGCGCAAAACAGGCACTAGTGAACCAGCCGCCAGTTTTACACCTGGAAAGAAAATCAGGCGGGGTGTAAAAGGTGTGGCCGATTCACTATCGCCCATATTGTACTACTGCCCAAGGTCAATATCATCCCCAATTTTCTCTGTTTCTGTGATCTGATGGGTCGAAGAGACTCTACACTATCATCAAAATTTTAGTCATTTAGATAGATGGTTGTAATCTTGTTACTATTCCATGTCAAGAGACACTGATCCTGGGAGAATGGAAATAAACTGGCAGACT
Source organism: Heptranchias perlo (assembly GCF_035084215.1). Taxonomy (NCBI): domain Eukaryota; kingdom Metazoa; phylum Chordata; class Chondrichthyes; order Hexanchiformes; family Hexanchidae; genus Heptranchias; species Heptranchias perlo. The sequence goes on along the minus strand of NC_090329.1, from coordinate 37,659,623 downwards.
TGCTTAAGTATATTTATATTATGTTATACTATAACGTTGTCAATATGATCTGGGAATAAATATAAATTGATGAAGTTCCGTTCTTCAGTTATGCTTCCAACAACCTCGGAATACACTGAAAACAGGGTGGAATTAATTTTATCCCACTGAAATAATTTGGTGGAAAGTTCTAATTGAAAATAGCACTTGGAATGGAGATGACAAAAAATACTTAAGGGTTAGCTGAGTGAGACTGCCCTCTCCTACTTCCATTCCTATCTATCTAGTCGTAGCCTGAGAATCACCTGCAAAGGCTTCTCTCCCCACTCCCACAACATTATCTCTGGAATCCCCCAAGGATCTATCCTTGGTCCCATCCCTGATTTTCATTGCTCCACCATTGGCGGCTGTGCCATCAGCTGCCTAGGCCCTAAGCTCTGGAATTCCCTCCCTAAACCTTGCTGCCCCTCGATCTCTCTCTCCTCCTTTAAGCCACTCCTTAAAACCTACCTCTTTGACCAAGCTTTTGGTCTCCTGTCCTAATATCTCTGTAAGTGGCTTGATGTCAAATTTTGTTTCATAACGCTCCTGTGAAGCTCCTTGGGACGTTTTACTATGTTAAAGCATGATATAAATGCAAGTAGTTGTTGTTATTGTTTGAAAATAGCTTTTGAAGGGACAACCTTGTAGAACGTTCTGGTGTGCTAAGGGATTGTGGTGTGGAGTGGTTTGTGTCCTGAAGTAGTGGACCTTGGGTTTCTGCCCATAACACTCCACACAGAGTATTTGCATTCTTGCCTTGTCTTCCCTGTTCTGCTTAAAGTTAGCCCTTGATGGCCAAAGTAAAGAAAAATCCTAAAGCTCGAGGCTTCCATATTAATCAAGTTTCAAAAGAAATTAAAAACCAAGATGTACTTTACACTAAAATGGACATTTTCTTCTAGAAGTCTTTGAGAACTTTTTTTATTTGTGGGAGAAGGTGTGCCATTTGCATCACAGTGACATTGGGCAAGTTGATGTTATTGTCATGTGCCTGCAAAAAATAGAAAAGAAGATTTGCCAAACCCTTTTACATGTAAAAGCTGGCCCTTTAATGAAACATTCAGTGATTTGGAGTAGAATGGGTTAAGCGATCAAGCAGCATGGTTGTGGATGAATGGTTGGGACACATGTTGAACTGGTTTTGGCGCTAAGGTTAAAAGGTTTTACGTCGAAATAGGTTTCCGTGAAGTCAATTTACAGTGTCATAAAACACGAGGGGTATTTACAAATAGCTTAACCCATTCAATTGCAGATTGTTGACTGAATTTTAACTGGGTTTGGAAATGGAATTTTATTTTATGAGGTTTTACATACAGATCTGGTTTTCCGTTAAAACCAGAAATTAATGTTTAAACAATGGCTTTTAACCATTTGACATTCATATAGACTCATACATTACTATACATATATAGGCGAAAAGCTGATACAAATTACTCAACAGAGAAGTGTCCTACTAACGACCTAACAATCATATTGAGGAAAGACACCTGAAGGGCAACAACAGATTCATGGGGGATAGGGGAGCAGAGGGCCTGCTTAGTAAATGTTTCAAGCCAAAAAAAAACAGGTAACCACCAGTCAGCTGAATAAGATGATTTCTGGTTTTGACAATAAAACATGATTATTCATTCTATTTGTTGTTAACAAAGTAACAGATTGCTTAAATGTTTTGCTCTTCTCCGCGCTGTACCACCAATTGAAAATTGCTGCACCATCTAGTCTGGCACAGGAAGATAAACTTCAGCAGATGTTTGAGTTACACAACATGCAATGAACTCTGCATTTCATCACTTACCAAAATACTGTATTACTTGTTTACAAGCATTTGGTTTATTTTGCATTAACAGCACATTTGAATGTTATTTAACTGTCTGAAGTAAATGAGACTTTGTAACCATTCATGCTTAGCAATCAGCTCTAGTTTCTAAAGCCTATACAGAAGTAACTGAATGGGTGGATAACATAGAAATCAACCTTTGGATTGGTGTAAAAGTTATTTTGGTCATTATTGTGCGCTAACCCTACACAGTTGCCGCTGGATTGTAAGAATACTATTTTTGTACATGGCAACTTATCACCCAATGGAAAGTTTGACAAATTAACATGATTTGAATAGTCTAATAATTTTTAAAAAGAACCTACTTTACCTTTGGTAACAAGTGTGGCTTAGTTTCGGTCAGTAGTCAAGATCACAAGAGGACTTGTAAAATCAATCTAATACATAAGCCACATCCCAGGGAGCAAAAGGATCATATCTTAGTTAAATATTTTTTTTAAAAAGGCATCATGAACCTTTAAAACAGGTTGTTTCTAATTGAGGTGTTTAAGATGAATAAAGGATTTGATAGGGTAGATAGAGAGAAACTATTTCCTCAGGTGGGGAATCCAGAACAAGGGGGCAGAACCTTAAAATTAGAACTAGGCTGTTGAGGGGTGATGTTAGGAAGCATTTCTTCACACAAAGTGTAGTGGAAATCTGGAATTCTCTCCCCCAAAAAGCTGTTGAAACTAGGTCAATTGAAAATTTCAAAACTGAGATTGATAGATTTTTGTTAGGCAAGGGCATTAAGGGATATGGAACCAAGGCAGGTAGATGGAGTTTAGATACAAATCAGCCATGATCTAATTGAATGACAAAACAGGCTCGAGGGGCTAAATGGCTTACTCCTGTTCCTATATTCCTATGTCTACAACGACTGGATACTGAGGTGTCTGGGATAAAATTGCTGCCAAAAAGTTAACAAGCCTTTCAAAAATAAAAGGGATGCTGAGGAATGCAGGAAGTGCCTTAGCAATCTTAAAAGTATGGAACATTTGAAGCTGGACTAGAACAAAAGTCCAAACCGAATAGACAGAGCTGAAGATGTGCAACCAAAAAAAAATAAAAGGAATAAAACATACTAATGTATTGTTTTTTTTGGCGACACTTTTGTGCCCAATGGTGAGTAATGTTTGTGGTTGGAATTGAACATTTTTGGTACCATTGGATTCTAGGCATGCCAACATCAAGTGTCACGTGACCAGCTTCTGGATTCTATTATGTCCCAATAATATGTTTTGCCTCCACCTTCAGCAGGGCACTAGTTTGAATGTCTTTTCTTGACACTAACCATCCTGAGCAATATTGCCAATTTATACAAAACTGTGGTCCCGCTTCATGCTATGGGCCTACACCACATGCAGTGGGTTCAGATGGTTCCAAATCATTCCACGTAAGGGTATGTACTTTTTAACAGCAGACAAATGGTAATACTTATTTTGCCAATGATCTTGGTAAAATAAAAATAGCTTTCTATTTGGTATTGAAATCTACAAATGAATAACTTGTGAATTGCAAAATCATCAGCAAATTATGTAAAACTTTTTCATGAGTCTTCATTTTTTTAATAATACGCTAATAATGATTGGCTGCTGCAGTCACAGGGTAACTTCTGCTGCTTTAGGCATTGTTTCATGTTTTGAATATATGGCAGGAATGCATGTAGTTTACTGTTTTATGTAAGGAATCTTACAACATCAGGTTATAGTCCAACTGTTTTATTTGACAATCACAAGCTTTCAGAGGCTTTCTCCTTCGTCAGGGGATCCCACACTCCCCTGACAAAGGAGAAAGCCTCCGAAAGCTTGTGATTTTCAAATAAAACAGTTGGACTATAACCTGGTGTTGTAAGATTCCTTACATTTGTCAACCCCAGTCCATCACTGGCATCTCCACATCATACTGTTTTATGGTAAGAGCATTTGCTCCCATTTTGTCTTATTTTAATTTTTGTTGAAAATCTTCCAGTCATTGTGGACGGTAGCCTATTGGTGGGATCATGGCATAATTGTCGGTTGGACGGAGCTTACATTGGGTTAAATTACTTCTCATCTCTGCAGTAGTTGTTTGGATTTGTCAGAAGGGAAAATTGTGGAGCTGGGTGCTCTTAACAGTGACTGATCGGAAAAAAGTGATCTCCTTCCCCTGTGTGCAGCCACACTATATTTTCATTTACACCAGCACAGGCATTAAGAGAAATATTACAAGACCATTCTTGTTGATGTAAATCTTCCATTTTACACATCCATCACTAGGGGAATTCCGTTGCATTGACGGAACTACTATTGGCACAGTTTCCTCAAGTGGCCCAATACTCTGTCAGCTCATCTGAGTCACTTCAGCCCCCGCACTGGGATTTACAGATGTTGGCTAGTAACCTAAGTGCCATAATACTAAAGAAATTGCAAGATATTCTATTAGTCCTTGCAAGATTTAAAACCCCAACTTTAGCCTAACCCGCCCGGTGAAAACAGAGCGGGTTTGGGTCCGATGCCCGATTTACACCCCACCAGCTTTTACGCTCCATTGACTTCAATGGCGGGGTGTAAATCGGGCGTCCAAAACAAACCCAGCCTCGTTCTCACCGGGCAGGTTAGGTTAAAGTCAGGGTTTAGGTTTGAAGAATACTGATGGAATTTGCTAATTTCACCGTTTTTTTCCTAGTAAAATCACCTGATTGAGGAGATACGACTTTAGCTCAGTTAATTTAGAAACTACAATCAACTAATTTTATCACTACCATTAAGAGATGCTAATGGTGCATTAACTGTTGGCCCCGAGCTTATAACTGCAGATTTTGTGACATTTGTGAAGAGTTAGATCAATCGAGGAGTATTTATAATAAGGCAGATTTAGCGAATTATTTTAGCAGACTAAACTTTCTGAAGCGATCCTTAGAATGGATATTGTTGTTGGGGAACTGGAAAGGGCCATTAACAACATTCCTCAGGCGATACCTCCAAATCAGATGACTTTTATAAAAGACACTTACACTGTCTCTGACACCACTATTATTGAGGGTTGAATTTTTAATCATGTTTTATTTCATTTTATAAATTATTTACATGCATAGCTCACAAAGGGCCATATGTGTGGTTCAATATAATTGGCGCATCCATCTTAGAGTACAGGTGTACCAGCGATTCTGTAGACACAATTGTTAGCGCTGCTGAATAGAGATCTTTGGGGAAATTTTCTGGTCAAGGGATCCAAGCAGGTTGAGCCTAAGAAATGTGGGAATTATGATCCCATGTGGTCTCCACAGGAAATTATCCACATGAATTTAACACACATGTACATTGCTTTCCCACTTTTTGTGCAAGAACTTCATTTTAATATATAAATAAGACCTTAGTGTTTGGAAATTTGAAGCACACACATTTCCCGTCATTTATGACAGAATTGTACTGGAGGGGCCATGTGGAAAGGGGCAGAAGCTTTTTAAGTTGCTTCCCCTATTTTTTTCATTTTTAGTGGTATTTTCCAATTTTAATGTTCCTTTTTATTGTTGTGGTGGTGCTTTTTTTTGGCACCATAATGTGTTTGGAATGTATGGCTCTGATATTTATGGGGAGGTGGGGAGGAAGCGGGGGGGCGGGGGGTGGGAATTGTAGCGGTCGGGAATCCAGGAAATGCGGGGATCGCAGAGGTCCTTGGAAACCCGGCCCACAGCCATTAAACCTAAATGGCTGCTAAAACCTGAGGCATGCAACCTCATTAACATATTTAAATTACTGACCCGCTTCTCGAGAGCACGTTACTCACCTGACACCCAACCCGCTATGGTTAAACCGGATTTAGGCACGTTCGCAATGGGTTTGAGTTAGGTTTCAGGTCGTTAAGAATTCAACCGCCACTTCCCCCGCCCCTCCTGGGGGACTAAAATTCCCCGTATATGTGGGTAAAAAAATGAATATTGCCAAAATATTGTCGGTAAGATCTTAGAAAAGCTCACTGTAGTTGAAGCATTTAGAAGAGTTCAGCAGAGTAGAAAAACGGTAAGAGAATCGAAAGGAGCTCTTACAAATCAAACCACCTCACGGAGCAACAAATTACATTCTACAAAGTCTTATGTCGACTGTCTAGACAACTCAACATTAATTATTAGGGATGCTTTTAAAAATGACACAATGGCAATATTTGAGAGCTAAAGTGGTACAAGATGGAAGGCGGCTTGTCCAGGAAGTTAGCAGGCACCAGAGCTGGACACCCTGCACTTGCTGTTCAAAGCCTATAATTCAATGTTGGGTATCAGTAGAGGATAAATTTGTCTCGGGTGGTAACAGAAAATGAGTGATAGCGAATCAGCAGCCCATTTTACACTCCTCCTGACTTTCTTTGCCCTGAAATAGAAAAATCAGGCAGAGTGTCCAACAGATTGCCGGTTCGCTATCGTCTGTTTTGCGCTACCGACCAAGATGGATTTCGCCACCAGTATCCATCAACTCTGGCACATCTATCTGGCCACGGCAGAGGACAGTTGTTTTCCAGGCTCCCAGTCCTCAGCATGAAGCCAAATCACACAGCTAAGCCACTTGCTGCGAGGACACCTGTAACCAACCTTCACCATCGAGACAGCAGTCAACAACTGAGCATCCACAGCCCTCTGGGGTAGAGAATTCCAAAGATTCACAACCCTCTGAGTGAAAATATTTTTCCTAATTTCAGTCCTAAATGGCCAACCCCTTATCTTGAGACCATGTACCCTAGTTCTAGACTCTCCAGCCAGGGGAAACAGCCTCTGAGCATCTACCCCGTCTAACCCTCTAAGAATTTTATTTGTTTCAATGAGATCACTTCTCATTCTTTTAAACTCCAGAGAATATAGGCCCATTCTACTCAATCTTTCCTCATAGGACAATCCTCTCATCCCAGGAATCAATCTAGTGAACCTTTGTTGCACCCGCTAAGGCAAGTATATCCTTCTTTAGGTAATTGTAAACAATTTTACAACACCAAGTTATAGTCCAACAAATTTATTTTAAATTCCACAAGCTTTCGGAGGTTTCCTCCTTCCTCAGGTGAACGGTGTGGGAATGACATTTTCGAATCCTTCGCATTTGAAAATCACAGAACAATGCCTGGTGATTACTGCCCATTGCCAAGGCAATCACAGTGAGCAGACAGAAAAGTGTCACCTAAAAGGCCACCGAATATACAAACCCCCCAAAAAAAAGAGAGAGAGAGAGAAGGAAGACAGTCAATGACCCGTTATATTAAAAACAGATAACATTTGTTCGCTGGTGGGGTTACGTGTAGTGTGACATGAACCCAAGATCCCGGTTGAGGCCGTCCTCATGGGTGCGGAACTTGGCTATCAATTTCTGCTCGACGATTTTGCGTTGTCATGTGTCTCGAAGGCCGCCTTGGAGTATGCTTACCCGAAGGTCGGTGGCTGAATGTCCATGACTGCTGAAGTGTTCCCCGACAGGTAAGGAGACCAAAACTGTACACAGTACTCCAGATGTGATCTCACCAGAGCCCTATATAATTGCAGCAAGACCCCCTTACTCTTATACTCCAACCCCCTTGCAATAAAGGCTAACATACCATTTGCCTCCCCAATTGCTTGCTGTACCTGCATGTTAACTTTCTGTGATTCGCAGGACGCTGTAAGATGCCGTCTCATTCTGGGCCGCTAGCGGTGCCGCTATGCTACAATTCCAGGCCTACTGTGACGGAAAAGAGGAAAAAAGTTAGAACGTTGGCTCCAAGACATACATTCCTTGTCTTATAAGTTACCATCTGAGCCTGATGTTTTTTTGTGGGAGTAATTGAGAAGGGGATTGAGATATAAAAGCAGGATGGTACTAGCCTGGAACTTTACTGCCCAACAACTAGTCGTATAGAATTGTAGAATCATAGAATGGTTACAGCACAGTCGGAGGCCATTCAACCCGTCCAGCCTGTGCCAGCTCTTTGTAAGAGCAATCCACTTGGTCCCATTCCCCCTGTTCTTTCCCCATAGCCCTGCATGATTCAGGGGATTTTAACATTGTGGAGGTCCTTTGTTATGACACAGGGTATGGCAAACTCACACACGCTACCACGCGCCTGTCTCCTATCTTCTAATCTAATTAACACGCGAGTGAGACTAGGTCAATTATAAAACAACCAGATTTATTGTTTCAGATAATTTGAATGAACAGGATAATGCTTACAGATAATTTCAACTTATTTCCTAATGTAACAAAGTATGCCACACTGTCCCTGTTAGTGTGTTAAATCCAATTTCTCTCACTAAACTGAAAGTTTTCTCTTTCTAGGTCTGATCTCCTTGCCAATTTTCACTGCCCCAGACTGAATGGGCATGATTTTAAATGGGTAAAACAGGTGAGTTGGGAGCCAGGACAGGGGGTGGTGGGCAGTAAAAATTTTAAAATCTAAAACCTGCCCCCAACCCGCCCACTTCCGGTTTTCATGGAGGTGGGACACCAACCTGCTCGTAGGAGGAGAGGGTCAGTCATTAAAAGCTTTTAAGAAGGCTGCCGCCTCTGTTTTGACAGATTTTTTGTTTTTAACCCCTGGGGGCCGGGATTCCCGGGCCTTCTACTTCATACCACATGAGGAGGCGAGAAGGCCTGAAACTGCAGGTAAGTGCCTTTATAGCACTGTTTATGTGAGGAACGGGAGTGCTTCCCCCAGGCCCAACAAGCTTATCTGAAGCAACCCTACAAATGTGATCGACCCCACAATCTCCGACCCCGAACCCTGATGACTGACCCCACCCACCAATGACTCCCGATGACAGAAACCCCCCCCCCGGTGACCCACAATGACTGAACACCCCCTCCACCTCCATCTAACACTTACCTGTTCACATCCTCTTCTTCTTCTTCTCTCATCCGACTGAGACCAGCCTGTCAATCAGGCTGAACTGTCAGAGAAAAAGAAAAGACGTCCTTACATCAAAATTGTATGAACATCTGGGAACCCATTCTTCCAGGTTTCCTGACAGGAAATCCCCCCCCCCAATAAAATCATGCCCAATGTTTCTTTGTTTCTTAGCTGGACAGGAAGGCAAAGATTTGGCCGCACGGATGTCCTCGTGGCGTGCCGGGGACGCGGCCATCGCCATCCGGGCGTTGAAATCGGCGCTCGGCCCTGACTCCACTCGGGATGTGGAGGCGGCTCAGGCGTGCGGAGCCATCCCGTCCGACCTGACCCCCGTTCGGACGGAGTTCCTCCTCGGCGCCAAACCCCGGAACCTCCCTCGGGGGGCCGCGCCTCACAACTTGAGCCGTCTCTCGGAAATTCCCTCCGTGCCGTTTCACACCGCGCGGAGGGATTTCCTGTACGGGCTGCTCCTGCACACCATCCACTTCCTCGCCCTCGTCTCTCGGCCGGACACGCCCTGGCGTACCATCCTGCCGTCCGGCGGAGACGGGGGTCCCCATTGGGAGGCTCTCTATACAGGGGTCCTCCCGTGTTACTTTGGGGATCTGGGGTGGAGGGTGGCGCACGGAGCAGTCGCGTGCAACCGGCGGTTACGCCATTTCACGGACACCCAGGCCGCTTGTGATTTCTGCGGCCTGGAGGAGTCCGTGTTCCATCTGTACACTGGGTGTGCGAGACTGCAGCCCCTGTTCCATTATTTGAAGGGGCTGCTCCTCAAGTTCTGGCTGCACTTCAGTCCCACGCTCCTGATCTTTGGCCGCCCTGTGAGGAGGGGGGCGGGCAGGTCGGTGGACGTTCTCGTGGGCCTGCTCCTGGGCCTGTCCAAGGTGGCCATCCACAGGTCTAGGATGATCGTGGTCCGTGGGGGCGGTCGCTCGGCCTGTCTGCCTCTCTTCCGCGGAATGCTCCGCGCCCGGGTGGCCCTGGAGATGGAGCACGCGGTGTCTGCCGGTACGCTCGAGGCTTTCCGCGGCCGGTGGGCACCGCAGGGGCTGGAGTGCATCCTGGACGAGGAAAATAAAATTTTAATTTGAACACTTGGTTTTGGTTTATTTGGTTTTTAGTATTTAAGCACACCCCACACCCCCCCTTCTTATAAAAGGGGGGGCCTATTAACAAAAAAAAAAAAAAAAAAAAGGAGCATCATTGGCTGACAATTCAATAAAATAAAAGAAAAAAGAAACAAAAGAAAAAAAAAAAAAAAAAGGCAAAGATTTGACCTCTGACCGGCCCCCAGCCCCCAGCCCCCTGTGTCTGGGGATTGGTCAGTTGAGCTGCTAATCAAACTGGCCACCACCCTCCCAGGGGTGAGTTCCAACCAAACAATTACTTGCTGAGCCCACATAAATGTAACCCCTTCCAACATACCAGGTGCAAAATATCTACTTGAAGACCATTCACCTGTTGACCCAAACTGAGGAGGATAACAGTTTTGATGGTTGACTCATCACTTTTCAGGAGAGCTCATTGAGAAGCCTATACACCCTATTGTCTCAGAGGCTCCAGCCTTTTTCTTTAGCTTAAATAAAAGGTTCTATTTATTTGTGAATTAAACCTTACAATCCTGAATCTGACTTCATATCAAAACCATATTTTAGCTTAAGCCAAAAATCTTTTTTAGGCCAAATAGTCAAAAATCCCAAAATGTGACATAAGGGTTGGAATTTCTAAGCCCTCCTCCAGTTTAGCACTATTCCCTCTGCCTTCTTGTGCAAGCATAGGAGTGCAATTTCCTGCCCTCTTCCTCTGTGGTGAGCTCCCAGAGCTAGGCCTAATATGAGACGATTCAGCTGGTGGGGAGTGGGGAGTTGGCAAGAATTAATCAAGTTACGCTTTGATCCCACTGGCCTAGAAATATTACTTTTATATAAATCAAATGGTAGTAGTGGTAGCACAGTTATGATAGGGTCACCAGCTGGAAATATAAGTCTCAAATGTCATTCATTGGGAGTATACTGGAGATATTCATCCTTTTAGGGAGCAGGGCCTGCTATTAGTGGATCTTTTCCTACAGACAGTAATTTCAGGTCACTTGCTAACACTGAACTTGGATATTAATACCTAGACCATTTTATTTTAATATCTCGGAAGTATAGGCCGTTTCTCCCTCTTGCCTGACAGTCTACAAATGGCTCTGTGGTTTCTCTCGTCTGGTTCTCCTTAATAGTGTGGCAGCTTAACAAATTGTCTTTTCTTTTCTTTAGACATTGTGTTCATTTGATATCCTGCTGCTACATGTTCTAGAACTGTTTATTATGGCTAACAATATGCCAAACTGAACTGGTATTGGTGTCATAATTATGGGGGAAAATAAGAAAAAAAAATCCCGAATCGAGAATAAGCATGATAAAATTTCAGTGGCATCGACTGATATAGAAATGTCAAAGGCTCTACTATATCACCTGTCATTTCAATTATGACAATTGTTATTTTGGCTTCACCCAACATTGGGGTTTAACTCTAGATAAATATCAAAGAGTTAATAGAAACTAACCATTCACGTTATTTATGATCTAAAACTTCCTCTTGAGGACGCCAGAATTTGATTTTTGAAATGGCTTGCCTGGAATTTCAGACGGCCAATGTTATTTTCAGTGTCTATGTTCGTGTTCTCGGCATTTTGGTACAATGGAGCCATTAGTCAAGAGTGCAAATATGGAGTGATTATGGGCATTGGAGATTTTTATCTCCGAAAAAAACTAGGCATCTCCGAGTTAAGTACTTTATAATCAATCTAATTATAAATTGTTCACATTTCCTCAGCTTAATATAATTCACAGCTTGTACTCTGTAAACTTTTTAAAAGAAAATGTTAAGCACACACATCACATTTTATTCACACTGATATGAGACTAGCTCAGTGTTGAATTGGTCTTTGGGCAACAGATTTTAAGGTGTGTCTCTGAGATAGACAGGCAGCCTCAAATCTGTAAATGCTCTAGACCAATATCATGTAAGGCTGAGCTGGGTGAAGTCTCTTAACTGCATAATTAACCACAGGATAGCTCTGGGCCTAAGTTTTCATGTTGGAGTTGGTAATTACATTGTTATAGGGTAAATTTTCCATTTCAGCACTCTAGGCACGCGTTGGGAGTTCTTATTGTAAGATTACAGGCCCCCAATCTGTGAATTTCCATGTATGAATGAAAATTCACAGGATGGGGATCTTTAATTTCACAATTTGCACTCCTGGCATGCGTCCAGAGTGCAGAAGCAGCAAAATTCACCCTTATATCCCATGAAAAGTGAGCTATGTTCTAGTTTGTACAGTGCATTACAAGGGTACTCTTCATCGTCCAGTACTTCCCCGGAGCGGAGAAACTACTCCATGTTCTCCGCAGCCTTCAACATGTCATCGATGATGACGAACACCTCACTAAGGCCATCCCCACGCCTCCACTACTCGCCTTCAAACAGCCACCCAACCTCAAACAGACTATCGTTCGCAGCAAATTACCCAGCTCTCAGGAAAACAGCGTCCACGACACCACACAACCCTGCCACGGCAACCTCTGCAAGACATGCCAGATCATCGACACAGATACCACCATCACACGAGAGGTCACCACCCACCAGGTACATGGTTCATACTCCTGTGACTCGGCCAACGTTGTCTACCTCATACGTTGCAGGAAAGGATGCCCCGGAGCATGGTACATTGGTGAGACCATGCAGACACTGCGACAACGGATGAACGGACACCACACAACAATCGCCAGACAGGAGGGTTCCCTCCCAGTCGGGGAACACTTCAGCAGTCATGGACATTCATCCACCGACCTTCGGGTAAGCGTACTCCAAGGCGGCCTTCGAGACACACGACAACGCAAAATCGTCGAGCAGAAATTGATAGCCAAGTTCCGCACCCATGAGGACGGCCTCAACCGGGATCTTGGGTTCATGTCACGCTACACGTAACCCCACCAGCGAAGAAAAAAGTTATCTGTTTTTAATACAACTGGTCATTCTCTCTCTTTCTCTTCCTTTCGGATGTTTCTCTCTCTCTCTCTCTCTCTGTCTTTGGGTTCTGACCGTTTGTATATTCAGTAGTCTTGTATGTGATGTCTCTCTGTCTGAACACTATTCAACTACTTTGATTGCCTTGACAACGGGCAGTTGGAAAGATTATCTGTAATCACCAGGCATTGTTCTCTGACTATATATGCGGTACCTTTCATGGAATCCCACACTCACCTGACGAAGGAGGAAGCCTCCGAAAGCTTGTGATTTTCAAATAAAACTGTTGGACTATAACCTGGTGTTGTAAGATTCCTTACATTTGTCCACCCCAGTCCATCACCGGCATCTCCACATCAAAGATATACATTGTTCAGTCTCTCTAGCATGACTTCTATTGGGGTGAACTAATGTCTTAGCTAAGTCTGATTATAAGATGCGTTCTATACTTGTCCGTTAGCTGCTTCAAATACTAACCTTGGTTATTGGAAAGAACACAATGGGGTAAATTTTCATCTTCACCGCCTGGGCGCTAATCTGGTGGAGAAATTCGTCACCAACTGTAGAACCCACCCGATGTTCATCCTATTGATTTTGATAATTAGGCGGCTTCTGCACCGGGCAGATGATCAGCTCCACAAGGCAGTGAGCACAAAAAATTACCCCAATGCCTACATACTAATGCCACAATAAAGGTTCCAACACCAGAATGCCAGAAGTGGAGTTTAAAGCCACCAGTGGAATCTTGCATCATTTGGCTTTGCATTCATGGCAGAATAAATTTCAGCCTTGAATTCACTATTTAAACTGACACTGAGACAGCCTCTTTCACCTCCATTTTAATTTCATCAATGAAAAGAGTTGGCTGCTTCATCAGCTGTCTTCAATCAGTAAAAATGTCACCAGTCACCCATGACTGTACGGAGCTCTCAGCCACCACCCAAACAATGCCATAGCAATGTAAACATAGCTGCTCCCTTGCATTGCATAACTGGGCAAAAGAACAGATATGCTGTTGTGTTAACTCAAGGTTGTTTTTATTCTAACTGTGGTACACTCTTTCAATACTCCTTGGAGGTGGCTCTTACATACATTGATTCAATTGCAATTGAATTAACTACTCATCGCAGATGCGCAGGCTACTCACTGCCATATAAACCGATCCTTAATCACATTTTAAAAAAACAAACAAGTTGAAATTGGAAAGTTCTGATTACCACCCTAATTTTGTGCTCCTGAAACCCAGATAAAGGCAAGTGTTTGGAATTCCTCCTCAGCTGATTAAAGTAGTGGAAGGTAGACCCCACCTCCAACACCCCCTCCTCCCCCTCCCCCCCCTTCCACCCATGGGTCAAGGCACTATGGGACATAAACAGTCAGAAAGAAATTACGGACTCACAACAACAATTGTACAGACTCACTTAGACTGATTTAAGTGAGATTTTCTGAAATCTAATCCCTGATCCTGGCCTATCACCAGTGGCTGGGTAACACATCAGAAAATTTCCCCACTTTACATTTACCACCACAGAGGAAGGACATGTTTGATCCCATCTCATTTATAAATATATAACAGCATAACAAAAAGTCACCAAATATTAAGTTAGCAAGCAAGCACAACAGTACACCCAAAGCACTGCAACTACACCCCAGGTTTAGTCTCAGGGCCATCAACAACTTTATAAGAGTCATTTGCCATTCTGCTGTACTTTGCCTACTGTATATTATTAATATAATTTATGACAGTGCACTTGTAATCGAAGAACAATTGGAATAAAAATGTTGAACAAAAAAGTAAACTCAGGGATGTTATCCAATGTGTGGCTGAGTCATTTGGACCAGCAAGGTCCAAGGTTCGATCTATGGTCTAAACTGAGTTAGTTTTTCTCAGTCAGAGCAGCAGTATGAATATTACTATTGGCCTGAGCTTGGGAGAGAAGAAAAAAAGGCCAGTCTTCCTGCTCCAGATTGCTGTCCACTGACCCTCACTGGAAGTAGGTGTGTGCAAACAACAGATGAGTGAACAAGATCGGCCTCAGCTACAATGCTCTCCTGCCTTCGAATAGCCTGTCGACATTCATTACCAAGGCTCATACATTAATTAGGGCACTTGTACAAGATACCAGAGGACAACTGGCATCCATGTAACCGTATCCCAGCTAGGATTCGATATTTTAGGAGAAGAAGGGAGGAAATGGCTGAGAGAATAAAAAATTATTTAAAAAAGAAACCTTAAAAAGGGGAAAATAAATAAATTGATATGATATGGCCTGTAATTTAATGGAAAATCAGACTTGGGGATAGACAATATTAAATGGCAGGTGCGTGAGCAGCACCAGTGGTATTGTGTCAAACTGGCTATTTACAGTTAGAACCCTTCAAAAACCACATACTGCTATTTCCTTGATATCCTGTTATGTTCCATAAATGTCATTCATGTCTGTGGTTTTAGCTGTGGTAACAGTGCATAGCAAAGAATAAAAGTTTTGTTTTTTACTGTCTTTAATGTGCCTTCCAGCAGAATTGAAAAAAAAATTAAACCTGCATTGAGAAAACTCCCATGCAGCTGTAAATTAGTGTATCAACCTAACTAACTTACTAAAAACCTGTTTGGGTGTGGTATTAATTAAAAATATTTTAAATTCCCCCCCCCCCGCCCCTTCCTCTGAACCAGCACTTACACTGCAGGATTTGCAAACAGAATCACATAGGATTAATACCAATCTCACAGGGAAAAATTGAACTACATGTAAATACAAATGCAGTAAAATTGGAATTTTGGCGCAGGTGCTGCTTCAGTAAAGTGATTGACAATTGCATATGGTTATTATGAGGCTTTAGGGCAGCTTTGAGATAGTCACAATTCATAATGATTATTGCTTATGTTTTATGTTATTTCTGTATCATTAAATTTAAATAAACAAACTCTGGTATTTTTCTTCAGTTGTAATTTTACTCCATCATTAATAAAGAAATAAACAAGTCATGTAAACCCAGTGTGTATAAATATCCCATGCCATGGGCTCAGGGTCAATTCCTAACATGGCCAGTTCAAGAACTCAATTAGGTTCACCAAGGGCATGTACTGAATGGGCTTTTTCCCCCAATATTCTTCACTCTTGTTTATCACAACAATTCAGCTTCAGTAGGTAAGTCTACAACTTGAACCACAACATGATCTTATGCTTGACGTACAGAAGATAACACGACACTAGGCAAGCGATGAATGCTCCTGCCTGTGAGGTATGCACTGGAAAGTCTACCCACTTTGTCCTCCAGATCATTCTGAACGAACATAAAGCACCATGCTGACAGACCATAAAGCTCAGGCTAAAGGCTTCTAATCAAGTTTATCCTAAAGAGTCAAAATTGTGCAGAAGCAAGAATGAATCAGCAAATAAACACAGTACTTAACATGGTCTGTTCCAAAACAAAAGTTCCAAATTCTTAGCCGTTCTTCTCAGTAACTTCTGAACATGGATCTATGATGAAAAACTTTACATGAGAAATACAGATCTCCTATAAGCCCCCAAGTTGTCCAGCAGCACAGCAAAATAGGAAATTGAAGAACATGCGGCAACAGCCTGGTTATATATCACACTTTAGCTAACAAAGATTTAAAAAGCTATCCTTCCCAATTAGTCAAAACTGGCCTATTTTGAATTACTCTCTGCAGTGGCAGACCAGAGACAAAAAGTGTAAACAACTTCAACCAGCACAGAACCTCATCAAACAAGATTTGAGTTAATTAGATACAGGTCCTACACAGTCTGTTGGTGCACTTGCCTCTTAAGATTCAAATCAATCACTTCTTTTTAACATTGCAGTTAACAGGGCCAATTTAAATGTGTCATTAATATTCAGTGCTCTCAGACAGAGGTGTATATTGTGTTATGCCATCTAGGCTGGCACTTCTGTATAGTGCTGAGGGAGTGCTGCACTGTTGGAGGTGCTGTCTTTCGGATGAGACATTAAGCCGAGACTCCTTCTGCCCTCTCAGGTGTACGTAAAAGATCCCACAGCACTATTCAAAGAAGAGCAGGGGAGTTCTCCTGGTTTCCTAGCCACATTTATCCCTCAACCAACATTTAAAAAACAGATGAACTGATCATTTATATCACTGCTGTTTGTGGGAGCTAGCTGTGTGCAAATTGGCTGCTGTGTTTCCTATATTACAACTGTGACTACACTTCTAAAGTAATTCATTGGCTGCAAAGTGCTTTGGGGCATCCTGAGGTCGTGAAAGGCTCTATATAAATGCAAGTCTTTCTTTTAATGCCTCCCAAGCTGGACAAAGGAGCTCTTAACAATCACAGCAGCCATGGCATCCACCTTGCACATTCCAGTGCGCAGACCAAGCTACAAAATCATATAAAAAGATGCAATGTAGAACTTCTTATGAATTGAAACTGGACAGGTCTTAGGATCCAATATGACACTTGACCTTGCTTTCTCTGAGAACAGGACTAAGTCACCCCAAGCCTTTTACCAGCACCTCTTAGCTGCTGGTTATGGAAAAAGCACAGGCCAAGGCCTGGGAAGAGGTTACCTGCGTGCCCTCTCACCTAGTGAATTATGTGAGAAATAACAGAAACATTTAAAGGGGAATCATCACACTTGTTTAGTTGTTGGGAAAGCTTTTTCCCTTTCCTATAGATCAACCTACAGTCTGATTCCGCATCACAATGTCGCAAACCCATCACTGGGTCCTTTGCACACTGTGTCATCATTTCAAAAATAATGCTGAGCACTTCTAGAATCTCATTCTCGAATTTTCTTCCCTCCCCTCTCTTGAAGCTGACAACTGATGCTGGTATACAGTTCGACAGGCAGGGGCAGCCTTGTCCAAACGAACATTTTCATCTGTGAGTAGAGACAGTATTTGATTCAGGGACCAAGGTAGCCAAGTCTGATCCTCACACACGGGGTAATTTTGACTTTGTGCAATAGTGTAAAACGGGTGATAATGAAGAGGCAGCTATCATCCGAACTCAATGGAAATAAAAATTGGGAGAGATGTAAAGCGGGCTGCCATTTCATTATCGCCCATTTTACACCATCGCACAAAGTCAAAATTATTCCCTGGAGTCACTTCTAGCTGGAACCAAAATAACAACTAGGAGTTAGGACCTCTGGACAGTTTTTTCTTTCTTCCCTCCATAGCCCAACAATGTAGTTGTAGCAACTCTCACCTACCACCTGAGATCAGTTAACATTCCTGATTTTTACGGCTCAGTATTACACCATGAGCTAAACTTAGCCACTCAGCCAATAGGGTCCCCATAGTAACAACGCAGGGGCATTGATAGGAATTGCACAGGGCCACGAGCCAGTCATGGGCCCCCAAGCGGATCCAGGGATAAGTATTTAGTGTCATTGTCTAGTAAAGTGCCCCAAATTGAACTTTTGCACAGAGCATTTACAAGACAAACACCATCCCTGTAACAACGGCATTTTAAGAATAAAGGGGACATTTAAAAGGAATGTTAAAACATCATAAATACACTGTAGCAGTGTACACAGTGTTACGGAAACTGACTGTGTATAATGGGAGCTGGAGCTTTCTAGTAGATCATTAATGATCCCATTGGTTTGCAAGTGACCACTGATCCTCAGCAGGGTACAGCTCTTAAATAATGGCTAAAATGTGAGGTAATGCCTCTGGCTTTAAGCAGCTCACTCTCCACTTAACAGTAAAGAACTAATCGCACACTACAGCCACAGCGAAAATGCAGATGGTACAGAATGGGGTGTGAATACGTATTTCCTTAGTAGCATTGTACAGGAAATTTCTGACAACATGAATCTCTAAATTTGCTGTGAGAAATGCTTTTGCAGTTTCCGTTTCTAAAACCGCCCAACAAAAGTACAGTATTCACTTACCAATCACTACATCACATTGAAGGACATTTGGAGAAGCACTTTATCATCCTATTTTTTATTAGGATGCTTTTCTCTCTGTTTGTTCAAGTAGCTTGGTTACCTTGAAAGGGATTTGCAATAGCACTGCTATTACAGCCACAGATTGATGTACGCATTCGCAAATGAATTTCCTCAGGTTTAAAGTGTGGATTATTCTATATTTAAAATCTTCCTGAGTCATTTTTTTGACACAATCCATGTCCTCTTACCTTGTAAGCAAGTCTCAGAAATAAAAATCTGATGTCTATCCTGGTGCTATCACAATAAAGCAGTTTAATACAAAATGACAAGCCATTGCATTAATTTTTTCAAGATATACAATTCATTGGGAGTCATTGGATCTTCCTGGTGGTAGGGTAAAGGATATTATGGAACGGGTGCAGGACATTACGCAGGGGGAAGAGGAACAGTCAGAAGTCGTGGTCCATGTTGGAACCAACAACATTGGAAGGAAAAGGGTTGGGGGTCTTACAGTCAGAGTTTCAGGACCTAGGGAGGAAGTTGAAGAGCAGGACTTCAAAGATGGTGATCTCTGGATTAATTCCAGTGCCACGCGCTGGTGAGTATAGAAATAGTAGGATAAGACAGGTTAATGCATACCTGGAGAAATGGTGCAGGAGGGAGGGCTTCAAATTCCTGGGACATTGGGACCAGTTCTGGGGCAGGAGGGACCTGTACAAGATGGTCAGGTTGCACCTCAACAGGGCTGGGACCAATGTCCTTGTGGGGAGGTTAACTAGTGCTGTGGGGGAGGGCTTCAACTCATTTGGCTGGGGGAGGGTCACCAGGATGAAGCATTAGAGAGGAGAAACAAGCTACACAGAGGACTGGGAGAGTGAAGGAAAAAAAGGAGGAGGGGTGGCAGTATTGATCAAAGATACTGTTACAGCACTAGAAAGGGATGATGTACTTGAGGGTTCAAAGACAGAATCTATTTGGTTAGAATTAAGGAACAATAGAGGATTATTACGCTGTTGGGTGTATACTACAAGCTATCAAATAGTGGGAAGGAAATAGAGGAGTAAATTTCAGAAAGGTGCAAGAACTATAGAGCAGCTATAATGGGGGACTTCAATTATCCTAACATAGGCTGGGAAAATAACAGTGTAAAGTGCAAAGATGGGGAGGAATTCCTGAAATGTGCACAAGAGAACTTTCTTGATCAGTACATTTCCAGCCCAACGAGGAAGGAAGCAGTGCTGGATTTGGTTTTGGGGAATGAAGTTGGCATGTTTCAGTCAGGGAACATTTGGGAAACAGTGACCACAATATCATTAGGTTTAGAGTAGTTACAGAAGAGAACATGGAACAATGAAACTTGAAAATACTCAACAGGAGGAGGGCTAATTTCAATGAGTTGAAAGGGGATCTGGCCCAGGTGGATTGAAATCAAAGATTGGCAGGTAAAACAGTAAATGAGCAATGGGAGGCCTTCAAAGAGGAGACACGTTCCCAGGAAGGGGAATGGAAGGGAATCTAAAGCTAGAGTTCTCTGGATGACTAAAGATATAGAGATTAAAATAAAACAGAAAAAAGGAGGTGTTTGATTAATGTAAGGCTTATAATAGTGTAGAGAACCAAGCTCAATACCGAAAGCACAGAGAATTGACAAAGGAAGTAAGAGGGGCAAAGAGAGTTTATGAGAATAGATTAGCGGGTAACATAAAAGGGAACCCAAAAGTCTTTTATAAACATATAAATAGTAAAAAAGTAGTCAAAGGAAGTGTGCAGCCAATTATGGACCAAAAAGGCGATCTTTTTGTGGAGGCAGAGAGTATGGCTGAGATACGAAATGAATGCTATGGATTTTTTTTTATTCGTTCATGGGATGTGGGCATCGCTGGCAAGGCCAGCATTTATTGCCCATCCCTAATTGCCCTTGAGAAGGTGGTGGTGAGCCACCTTCTTGAACCGCTGCAGTCCATGTGGTGAAGGTTCTCCCACAGTGCTGTTAGGAAGGGAGTTCCAGGATTTTGAACCAGCGACGATGAAGGAACGCCGAAATATTTCCAAGTCGGGATGGTGTGTGACTTGGAAGGGAACGTGCAGGTGGTGTTGTTCCGATGTGCCTGCTGCTCTTGTCCTTCTAGGTGGTAGAGGTCGCGGGTTTGGGAGGTGCTGTCGAAGAAGCCTTGGTGAGTTGCTGCAGTGCATCCTGTGGATGCTACACACTGCAGCCACAGTGCGCTAGTGGTGAAGGGAGTGAATGTTTAGGGTGGTGGATGGGGTGCCAATCAAGTGGGCTGCTTTGTCCTGGATGGTGTTGAGCTTCTTGAGTGTTGTTGGAGCTGCACTCATCCAGGCAAGTGGAGAGTATTCCATCACACTCCTACCTTGTGCCTTGTAGATAGTGGAAAGGCTTTTGGGAGTCAGGAGGTGAGTCACTCGCCACAGAATACCCAGCCTCTGACCTGCTCTTGTAGCCACAGTATTTATGTGGCTGGTCCAGTTAAGTTTCTGGTCAATGGTGACCCCCAGGATGTTGATTGTGGGGGATTCAGCGATGGTAATGCCGTTGAATGTCAAGGGGAGGTGATTAGACGCTCTCTTGTTGGAGATGGTCATTGCCTGGCACTTATCTGGCACGAATGTTACTTGCCACTTATGAGCCCAAGCCTGGATGTTGTCCAGGTCTTGCTGCATGCAGGCATGGACTGCTTCATTATCTGAGGGGTTGCAAATACAACTGAACACTGCAATCATCAGCGAACATCCCCATTTCTGACCTTATGATGGAGGGAAGATCATTGATGAAGCAGCTGAAGATAGTTGGGCCTAGGACATTGCCCTGAGGAACTCCTGCAGTAATGTCCTGGGGCTGAGATGATTGGCCTCCAACAACCACTACCATCTTCCTTTGTGCTAGGTATGACTCCAGCCATACTGTCTTCACTAAAGAAGAGGATGCTGCCAATGTCACAGTAAAGGAGGAGGTAGTAGAGAAATTGGATAGGATGAAAATAGATAAAGAGGAGGTACTTAAAAGGTTGGCAGCATTCAAAGTAGAAAAGTCACCCCGTCCGGATGGGATGCATCCTAGGTTACTGAGGGAAGTAAGGGTGAAGATAGCAGAGCCTCTGGCCACAATCTTCCAATCCTCCTTAGATATGGGAGTGGTGCCAGTGGTCTGGAGGATTGCAAATGTTACAGCCCTGTTCAAAAAGGGGAGAGGGATAAACCTGGCAGCTACAGGCCAGTCAGCCTAACGTCAGTGGTGGGGGAACTTTTAGAGACAATAATCCGAGACAAAATTATTAATTGTCACTTGGAAAAATATGGGTTAATAAATGACAGCCAGCATGGATTTGTTGAAGACAAATCGTGTTTGACTAACTTGATTGAGTTCTATGATGAACTAACGGAGATGGTTGATGAAGTTGGTGCGATTGGTGTTGCCTATATGGACTTTCACAAGGCATTTAATGAAGTATCACAAAATAGACTTGTTAGCAAAATTGAAGCCCATGGGATTAAAGGGGCAGTGGCATCTTGGATATGAAATTGGCTAAGGGACAGAAAGCAGAGAGTAGTGGTGAACAGTTATTTTTCAGACTGGAGGGAAGTATATAGTGATGTCCCCCAGGGGTCGGCATTAGGACCACTGCTCTTTTTGATATATATTAATGACCTGGACTTGGGCATACAATGCATATTTTCAAAGTTTGCAGATGATATAAAACTCGGAAATGTAGTAAGCAATGAGGCGGATCGTAACAGACTTCAGGAGGATATAGACAGACTGGTGAAATAGGAAGACACAGGCCAATGCAATTTAACGCAGAGAAGTGTGAAATGATTAATTTTGGTAGGAAGAATGAGGAGAGGTAATATAAACTAAATGGTATAATTTTAAAGGGGGTGCAGAAGCAGGCAGAACTGGGGGTGTATGTATACAAATCTTTGAAGGTGGCAGGACATGTTGAGAAGGCTGTTAAAAAAGCATATGGGATCCTTGGCTTTATAAACAGAGGCATAGAGTACAAAAGCAAGGATGTTATGCCTAACCATTAAAAATCACTGGTTAGGTCCCAGCTGGAGTATTGTGTCCAATTCCTTAGAGAGGGTGCAGAGGAGATTTACTAGAATGATACCAGGGATGCGGAACTTCAGTTACGTGGAGTGACTATATAGGCTGGGGTTGCTCTCCTTAGAGCAGGGAAGGTTAAGAGGAGATTTAATAGAGGTGTTCAAAATCATGAAGGGTTGTGATAGAGTAAATAAGGAGGAACTGTTTCCAGTGGCCGATAGGTTGGTAACCAAAGGACACTGATTTAAGGTAATTGGTAAAAGAACCAGCGGCGAGATGAGGTGACATTTTTTTCCACAACAACTTGTTATGATCTGGAATGCGCTGCCTGAAAGGGCAGTGGAAGTAGATTCAATAATAATTTTCAAAAGGGAATTTGATCAATCCTTGCAGGGGAACAATTTGGAGGACTACACGGAAAGGGCAGGGGAGTGGGACTAATTGGATAGCTCTTTCGAAGTGCTGGCACAGGCACGATGGGCCGAATGGCCTCCTTCTGAGCTGTATCAACAACAACAAATTTCATTTATATACCACCTTTAACATAGTAAAACATCCCACGGTGCTTCACAGCAGCATTATCAGACACAATTTGACACCGAGCCACATAAGGACAGGTGACCAAATGTTTGGTTAAAGAGATAGGTTTTAAGGAGCATCTTAAAGGATGAGAGAAGGGTGGAGGAGGACAGGTTTAGAGAAGAAATTCCAGAGCTTGGGGCCTAGAAAGCTGAAGGCACAGTCGCCAATGGTGAGGCAATGGAAATCGGGGATGCACAAGAGGCCAGCACTAACCCATTTATTTTAAATTGGTCAACTCCTCTTAAATTAGCAAAGGAATGTCATACACTTGTTTGGTTGCTAACAGTGTTGTCCAGTAGAAATCGCTGACTAGCCATAGATGTGGCCATGGTGCATTCTACGATTCTCTGTAAATGTTATTTTGATTTCCATTCCTTAAGTTGATCCGAATTCACTGACAATTTCATCACTTAGTCGTAACATAATGGTGAAAATCAAAACCATATTTTAACTTTTTGTTACTGAAATCTAAAACAATCTGCAGTAAAATTATATAATGACCTGGTATTGATGATAGTGCCCCCATTATTGTATACACTATGGCACAAAAGTGGCATTTCTGTCGGTGGTGCACACTGCTCATAAGTGCTAGCACCTACACATACCCCATTTATATGCCAACATTCCACTCCAGTGTCAGAAAGGAGTTGCCGGACACAAGCACTGGCAAGTTTTGGCCCAAATATCACAGTTGAAGCACTTACAAGCCTTAAAAAGGAGACGGATAATAGGAGGCCAAGCTATATTTGTTCATTCTTTTGTACAGGGCTATATACAAGGTAACGTTGGTAGAAGCCTGGGCATAAGTTGTCTACATGTCCAATGTTGGCCATGTTACAGTAAGATCTAAAGACTGGGGCAAGAAATGAACATCAAACGGGAGAAGAGAATAATTTTCAGAAATGATCATGGCAGTTGATGTATTAAATATCTCTTTAAAAAGGTATGGCCTTTTATATTGTACTATGAAAGTGGCTATGGGAAATAAGAACTAAATCAGGACTGTGTTTATGATTCCGCCTTGCTTCCACAACAATCAGCGTTGTATGCTACCATTTTCCTTGATAGAATGGTTTATATATTGTTCTTTTACCTCTGGTACTTAAGTTCAAATCCAACCCAGACTAACGAAATAAGACAGAGAAAAAAAATATTTTCCCCATTTGATCTCAGGACCCGGGCATTGTTGGCAGGGCCACATTTATTGCCCATCCTCGTTGCCTTGAGGAGGTCATGGTGGGTCTTCTTCTTGAACTGTTTTAGTCCTTGTAGTGATTGCACTGCCACAATGGTGTTAGATAGGGAACTCCAAGATTTTGACCCCGCATGAACATGGATATATGTCCATCAGAATGGTGTTCCCATTAGATTGCTGCTCTTGGTCTTCATAGCGGTAGAGTTTCAGGGCTGGGAGGTGTCCTCATCACATCTCTCAAACATTGCAAAGTGTTTCACATACAATGAATTGCTCATCAAGTATGGTAATTATCACATAAGCAGATACAGCACCAATTTTCCACACCACAAGATCGCACAAACAGCAATAACATGAATGATCTTTTAATCTGTTTTTTGATCAAGGGAAACACAGAACAATCTGCTCTTCTTCGAGTTGTGCTATGTGATTTTTAACATCTCCCTGCTTCAACAGAACAGGCAGACAGGGCCTCAGTTTAGTCCCATCAAGAGCAGGGCATCTCCAACAATGCAGCACTCTGTTAGTGCTATACTGAAATATCAGCCTCAATAATGTGCTCAAGTTCAAAATTTCCTCCATCTCTGCTGACTACAAGGGCCTTTTACAAAATGAGTTTGGCCAGATCCTAATAGATTTGAGTTCACAGCACAAACTACTCCTAAATTTGCACTAAATTTGATTGCTTGGGGTAAATTTTAACCTAGAAGAACAGGTGGGTTGGGGGCGAGGGGGCAGTAAAAATTTTAAAAATTTGGAGCAGGATCGAATCCTGGCTCCAACCCACCGAATTCCACATTTCATCCAGACGCATTCTGGCTTCAGGAACTCGGAACTCCAAGTGCCGGTGGGATGACATTTAAAGGGACAATTAAGATAGTTGAAGTAGTTTAAATAAATTAAATTTTTGTGTATTGAGGCAGACAAACGATTTTAACTCTACCTGAATGTGTCTCCCATGACCGCTGAAAGACGCCATGGAAACGGAGGTGCGTTGCAGCTGGCAGCCATTTGGACCTTTAAATCAGTGATTGAGGTGAGTTTTTGCAACAGGGCAATCAGTTCTCTCAGACAAACCTTGGGCTGGGAGTTCTTTGTGTTGAGTCTGAGATTTCATTGTTCACACTCAGAATTGTTGTGTTCACACATATTCACCTGCAGTTTGGACCCCCTCAAACTGACACCATCAGGATGGGGGGTACAATGGATGTATTCAACAGTACATATGAAGAGGAGGCATGGTGTGCAGTTCTGGGAGTTGCAGCTCCACAAGTCAGAGGTGCACCAGAAAGACCTGCAGGGGAGCAGAGAGGGGACCAATTGAGGGGGCAACGTTGCAGGAGGCACTACCCTCATGAGAGGATCTACAAGCAGACGCTGAGCTTCCTGGACCTCTCTGAGGAGCAGTGCCTACGAAGGATCAGATTGAGTCGCAAGGTAGTCGCAGACATCTGCAGGCTCCTTCATGCAGAGCTGCTCCCGCGGGGATGGGCCTGGTGGGCATACACTGCCCGTCACAGTTAAAGTCACCACTGCCCTCAACTTCTTCGCCTCTGGATCCTTCCAGGGCGCCACCGGTGACGTCAACAGGATCTCTCAGTCATCTGCCCATAAGTGTATGCAACAGGTCACAGATGGCTTATTTGCCAAGGTACCTGACTAGGTCAACTTTCGCTGTGACAACATCAGCCAGACTGAGAGGGCAGTGGGTTTCCACTCTCTGGCTGGCTTCCCACGGGTATAGGGAGCAATTGATTGCACAAACATAGCAATCCGAAGACCTGCACATGAGCCATGGCTGTTCATCAACAGAAAAGGATATCACTCTATCAATGCGCAGCTTGTGACCACCGGAGGAGGTTTCTGCGGGTGTGCGCCAAATTCCTGGCTGCTGCCATGATTCGTTCATTCTGTGCGAATCCAACGATCCCAGCTCTCTTCCACGCACAAGACAGACTTAAGGGCTGGCTCCTTGGAGACAAGTGATACCCCCTGCAGACATGGTTCACGACACCTGGAGAAACCCCACCTGCGAGACACAGCAGTGGTACAACGAGAGTCACATCACCACCAGGTCTATCATTGAACAAGCCATAAGAATGAAGATGCACTTCAGGTGCCTGGATCGATCTGGGGGAACTCGCAGTACTCGCTGGCAAGGGTGTGTAGAATAATAGTCGTGAGTTGCATCCTGCACAACATCACTCAGCAGAGAGGGTTACCGGTGGATGAAGTCCCATGTGCTCATGAAGCATCTGCATCTGCCATCAGCACTGAAGAAAACAAGGAGGAGGAGGAGGAAGAGGGATATGATGGACGAACCATCAGCACTGCGGCCTCTCACCTGGCTGCTCGTGATGCCAGGGAGTCACTCATATTTGATAGATTCTCATAAGGAGGAGATCTGCAAAGTGACTATAGTCAAGTACTCAGACCACCACAACCACCAACACCATCACCTCCTTCCTCCCCCCCACCCCAGGTTGCACAAAACAGTCCTAGAACTACACATACACCCATTGTACACGCACCCAATGGATGGCATCAAGTCTCATGATGAAGCACATGTAAGGGCGCTTTCACAAAAGGGACATAAGAATGGGCAAGACGTGGCAGTGGTGGTGAGAAACATAACATTTAATGTGCATTCAACAAAAACCAAATATAAACGAAAAACATGACATTCTGTCGGACACCCTTGTGAATAGCCTTGGTGATTACAAAACCTTAGACTGCCTCTTCCTGCAGCTTCTACATGGTGCATCCCCTGTTGCTTCAGCAGAGGGAGTGGCAGGTTGCTCAGATTCATGCCTGGTCTGCTTAGATGCTTTCGGCCTACGACCTCTGGGTTTTGGAGACCGTGAGGGCCCCATCAAGGACTGCTCCACCTGCACCTGTGCAGAGGCAGACTCGGCCATCTGGACAGGAGGCAGCATTGGAGGTACTGGTTGAGGTGGGGGGGGGGACAACGGGTGAGACATGGGAGCGCTTTGAGTGACGTCCCCACTTCCATGTCCCCTTTCGCCATCATTCCTCTGCTGGGCCAGGACCACATCACTCCTACCACTCTGCTGGACAACAGCTTGGAGGACATGTGTGATGCCTTGTAAGGCCAGTGCTAATGTATCTGTCAGCCTGTTTAAGGCGGCAGAATGTTGTTCACCCTGGGTCCACACGGCCATTGCCAGGGCCTGAATGGGCTCATTTGTGAGCCTTGCTTGAATCTCAATGGAGGCTACCATGCGTTCCGTCACAGACGTTCCTGCACTTAATTGTGCCACCAGTCCACTAATGCTGGAAGTGGACTCCTCCATCCTCTCCGCTATTGTGGAGAGTGAGCGTGGCACGTCTTCCAGTACGACGCAAAGGTGAGTCTGTACCTTTATCATTCTCTTTTACAGGGATGTATCCTGGGGTTCAGCATTTGTGCCAAGCTGAACAGAGCTTGGAGAGGTGTACGCCCAACAACGCGGACTCTCCACCGCTGCCCCTGCCACCAGCGTCTGCTCATGCTCACTTGTGTGTAGTGATTCACCTGGTGACAACCCAACTACCTCTCTAATGGGACCCACTGAGGTGTGAGTATCTGCGCTGGTGGATGGCTCACTAAGATGTAACAGTGCGCCCTCAGAGTTCAGGAGCTCCTCTGAAGAATCGCCCTCGCCAACGTCTTCCGTCCTTGATGGCCCTGAAAGAGAACATACCGCAATATTAATAATCATCGCAGAAGTAATGTTGCAATGAGCGTACTGAAGTGTGCAACAGATCAATCACTGATAACATCAATTCATGTTGTGTGTGAGGGATGTTAAAGTTCTGTCACCAGACGTTTACGGGGAGCCAGGTGCTCCACCATTCAGCTTATTTCCAAGGTCTCCTCCTCCACCTCTGTAAGGGCCATGATTTGTGGAGGCCCCTCTCCAGTCCAACTCCTCTCTCTTGCATTTTGTGCTTTCTTCTCCTACAAGGGGAGAAAGTACAGACGTGTGAGTGAGTGAGGGTGACGGGGTCACCCAATGGATGTATTGCTCTGGGTCAGGCTGACAATGAATGAGACAGGCTGACAATGAATGAGACAGTGGGTGATTATCGGACAGATTGATCACATTGCATCAGGATTGGGGTGAGTGGGAGAGATGGGTGCACAAATTGGGGGGTGGGGGTGAAGAAGTGCACAGAAAGTGAAGACAACTTGACACTGAGCCTTAAGTGGGTGTGAGGAATGATGTGATGGAGTAGACTTGGCAGGGCTGTGTGAGGCAGGGTAATGTTCACCACAGAATGCAGGTGAATCAGTAAATGTACTCACTTTTCCTGTCCTCATTAGGTCATTAAATCGCTTCTTGCATTGCAGCCACGACCAGGGCACCCTGCTCCTGCTGCTAACCTGTTCTGCCACCACCAGCCTCGCCTTCTTGATGGGAGAAACAGGTTTCTTCCTCCTGTCAGGTGGGTAGAGCACCTCCCTCCTGTTTCTGACAGCAGCCAGTAATGTCTCCAGGGCGGTGTCTGAGAATCTGGGTGCAGGCTTTGCTCTAGGACATTCCATTGTGATTTTTCCTCCTTTCTCCTTCAAAATGCATTGTTACATTGGCCCTTTAAATAATGGGCTTTAAATCGCATCATGTGGGTGCGCGGTCCGCCCGCTGTGCAGCTTGAGGACGCGAAACCCTGAAGTTCAGTTAAGTGGCTTCAATTGAGTCGCGATCGCTCGGGATCACGCACAAAAATTTTTTCCAGGTTTTCTACCTGATTATTGACTCCCCCGCTGAGGTCTCGCCTCATTGTTAAAATTTAAGCTCTAGTGTGGGATGTGGAAAATATCACACCAGTGCGGGTCAGGATGCTCGACTGAGGCCCAGACATCTTTCATTTTGTTGAACACAAAAAAAAATCTACCGTTTGCTTGGGTACAAGTTAAATTCCCTCAATTTTTAAAAAGACATAACAATCACACTATTCTTGAAATCCTTCATTAGTAGAATGAAGTATTCAACTTGTAGCCATTATGCACAAGGTATACACAGCTCACGACCCCATCTCAATGATCCATTCACAGGCCATGAGGTCGTCAAACGTTTTTAGGATTCAACAGCGGTCAGCTGAATATTCTTGTCCGTGGCCCCAAAGGGCTGTTACTACCGGTGGAGTGAATCTCCTTTAGGATGCGCTCCTTCATTCTCCATTAAAAACATCAACACCAAATTAGCATATTACTCTGCAGGCCTGTGCTTTTTTAGCTGTGGAACTTACAACCGTACTTATGCAAACCCATTTGTAATTCTGCAACTTATTGAATATCTCATGTGAGACATTCCTTATTCCTCTTTTGTTTACTGTTCACACCAGTATTATCAGGCCTACCTGTGATCCGAACCAGCTGCAGGTACTAATTGCCCATAATAGTTTTAAAGTGTTATGAAGTCACATGCCAGAACTGTGTTTTAACAGAGAACTCCAGCAGCTTTCCCTGAATGGGCTGTTAATCTTTGTTGCTGATTTATCAGGTCTTAGAGTCACCTGTTTGCCATCATATTCGTGAGTTGATAACAGGTTTATTAGTGCTATAATGTGCAGGTGGAAGTATAAAGGTCTCGTTTGTGGGAACATAAATTCGTCATTATGCTTTTTTTGTGGGAAAGTAAGGCTTGGTTTGGTTTTTACAACAAGGGCGAGGCCCAGTAAGGAAAACCCTTTCTCTATTAAAAAGAGTGACCTGTATTTATTTCTCATGATTTACCGAGATTGGATTTGCATTTTAAAGCTCGGAACAGTTGCCGATAGAGGTGACTAGCTGGGACATTCCTAATACCAAACCTACGTTCAAAGGCATTTAACATTGCCTTATACTAAATTTCAGTATATTGAATACCCTTTTCTGATTGTCTCTTATGTGCTGCTTCTCCCTTCTTTCCCCACCCTGATCTTTGGGGATGTTCTAATGATTGTTTAACATTTTCAGTAAGACCCTTTTCTTCAAAAGATCACCATTCCTTATGTAAAATCACATTAATCTTTAGGGATACAGAGATGCAGGCTGGGTGCAGAATGGTAGGTAAATAGCAACTGTCCATACTGATTTTGAATGAGGACCTTTGTGACAGGGTAAGATAGATGTAAGATAAATAGGAGCATTTTCTATATATAAAAAAAATAAACTCTCAACATGTCAAATATTCTAAACTGTTAATATTTGAGTTGTGTGGTAAAGCATTTTCTTAGCAGTTAGTTGAAGTCACATGAAAAAACATCAGTCAAATTATTTCTTGGGCCAGATACCACTTGCATTCAGCATTACACAGAATCCTTAGCAAGCTGGTCGATCAGAAAGCTGTCTGGTGCCATTTGGCTGTCTGACTATCAACCTTGACCATGAATAGGGTCGACTGCACACTGCATATATTTCTTTTCTTTTCATGTTTTCAGCACATCTTGAAGTCTTGCACTCATTCAACATGTGAGCAGTTTTTGCCTTCAGCAGCGCTATTTGATATATTAACTGCTTCAGGTCCTTGGACACTGAAGTTGCCCATGTCTAAGGTAGAATTTCAGTACTGGAGTGCTCTCTAATGGCCCTTCCTTCTCTGAAATATTTGTGTGACATCTTCTCATATAATGTCCCAACTGAGCTGCACATTTGGTGTTAGTACAGCTTGATCTTTTGCACTGTATTTATAACATTGAAATTAACAGTTCAATGTCACCACCTGAAGAAGGTGATCTCACTCCGCCAGGACTGTGTTCCTGTTGCGTAGCCAACTTTTTAAAGTTAAAAGGAACTCGAGCAGCCCGCCGCACTGCCTTCGCACTACCAATGAGAGAAAAGAGCTGGCTATCCTTTCAGCTCTTCTCTAACTTCAGAAAGGTCACTAGTAGTTCAGAGACCAGTGAGCAGAGCTCCACACATGAACACGTGCAAGGCTCTATCTCCCCCCTCCACCACCACCACCCCCCCCCCATTCAAGAGCTGTGCCAGAAGGCAGAATCAAGGTTACTACACCTGCATCATTCTCAAAATGTGCCCAACACTGTGTTGTTTGATGCAATATAATCAAGGCAAAAGTGATGAGCATTTAAACAGATATGTACTTTGAATTTGGCATTTACCAGAATTTGGATTTTCTGACTCTAGTTCCAAAGGCCAAACATAAAACCAATTGGTATGCATTTTTTCACCAATTCCCTCCCCAGTGAACCTAGTGATAAGCCTGTCTAGTAATTGACATGTACAGGCATATTGGCCCATACATTTATTTTGTACTGTACATCTGTAATACAAACAACTGATTAGTACATAGACATTGTACAAATATTGGCATGTACATACAGATAGTAGTAGCTCTGACCTGTAAATGTATACCAAGCTGGTATAGATTTTGAAATAAATTCAAATACTTCAGCTGTAATGTATACTGTAGTGATATTGGACTGTTTTATATAAACAGCTTTCTCTCAATAAAACACTATTCTTGGGAGCCAAGGGAAAATGATGGCCTGTTGAGAGGGAAGCCACCAAGCTCCACTGGCTTCCCTGTGTCACAAGTCATTTTCAAGACCCTTTTCTTCAAATCCCTCCACAGCCTTGTTGCACTCTATCTGGGAAATATTCTCCAAGTATATGTCCCAGTGTGCATCCTCTGCTCATCCGATTGATCACTGCCTGTTCTCTGCTCCTGCTGCTCCACCGTGAGAGGCTGACCTTTCAGCCATTATATCACATTCTTTGGAATTATCTTCCAAAATCACTGTGCTCACCTATCTCTCTCTGTGCCTTCAATAAACTCCTAAAAACCTATCTATTAGACAATTCCTTTGGCCAATACCCTGAAAGCCTTCATTTCCTGCTTTGTAAAACACTGTGGCATTAATTTATGTGAAAAGTGCTATATAAATGTACGTTCTTATTGAAGTGTTGTGTGTGAAGCTCATTTAAAAACCAGTACAAGTGATCCAATCCCCACAGTTAGAGTATCGTGCCCAGTTTTGGGCACCCCACTTTAAGAAGGATGTCAAGGCCATTGGAGAGGGTGCAGGAGCGATTCGCTAAGATTATATTAAGGATGAAAGGCTTTAGTTATGTGGAGAGACTAGAGAAACTGGGACTCTTTTCATTAGAATTGAAAAGGGTAGGAGACCTGAGAGAGGTGTTCAAAATTATGAGGGCTTTTGATAAAGTGAATTGGGAAAAACTATTTTCACTGGCCAGCGAGTCAGTAACTAGAGGACATTCATTTAAAACCTCCACCAAAAGAACAAAGCGAGAGGTTGGGAGTAATTTTTTAGTGTAATTTTCTGGGATGCCTTACCAGAAACAGGTGGCAATATAGGTGTAAGTAGCACCTAGAAATAGCCCTGAAAAATATTTGAAATTGAAAAGGATATGGAGAAAGGGAAGAGGAATGGGAGGAAGTAGCAGCTCTTTCAGAGAGCTGGCACAGGCATGATGGGCTGAATGGCCTCTTTCTGTGCTGTAAAATTCCACGGATCTGCTACTCGGCATCAGGATCAGCTGGAATCTAATACTGCTGATCAATAGCAGACTTTCCACAGACTAATAGACTTCACAGGATGCAGCATACTCAAGTTTATCTAATGTAGCTAATTTGTGATCAATTGTAGTGCTTGTTCATTCATTGAAATTGATTAAAATTAATGATTAGCAATCTGAACAGCAAATTCTTTCACGGAAAAGCAGACTTAATGAGGGATGAAATGCTTCATTTAATCCATTTACCTGCTCAGCTGCAAAAAAGAATCGGTGATCATTTTAAAGCTGAAAAACTTGCGAAAATACACTGTACTTTCAGTGTGCAATAAAAAGTGTTGCAACTGAAACATCACTGTGAAAGAGTGCATTATATGAAGGGAGGCCATGATGTGGAGATGCCGGTGATGGACTGGGGTGGACAAATGTAAGGAATCTTACAACACCAGGTTATAGTCCAACAATTTTATTTTAAAATCACAAGCTTTCGGAGATTATCTCCTTCGTCAGGTGAGTGACTCGTCACTCACTCGCCTGACGAAGGAAATAATCTCCGAAAGCTTGTGATTTTAAAATAAAATTGTTGGACTATAACCTGGTGTTGTAAGATTCCTTACATTTATATGAAGGGAGAACTGCAGTATTAACATTACAATGCACATATAGAAAGGCTGATTTCACAAACGTGCACTACTGGCGGGAATCTCACCCGCCAGCCACATATATTAGAAAATAAAATCATGGGTATACGGGCTATGATCTTCCATCCAATAATTTTATTGCATTGCACTATATCACCCAGGGTGTTCAGTCCGTTCGCTTTACTGGCCCTATGGAGCAGTGCTTTCCATCTGTACACAGATTTTATACTGGTCCGTAATGAGAGACAGAGAGCTATTAGAACAGAGAACACGATGGGAAAATCTTGTGGTTTCCAATCTCCTTATGATGTCTGACTGTTGCGTAATATTGATTTATGCGCGTGTATTGTAGCAGTGCTACCATGAGCTTATATCACAACACAATGGAATCTGTTAAATACTTGGTAAATCAGCACTACACGCTCATCTTAAGACGTCAGACATTCCTTTAATAGCGCTTGCATGGCTTCCCAAAACCTCAGCAAGTTTCTCTGGTGAGTAGCTGAGGCCCACCACCCATGAAGATCTCAGATTCAAGGCTTGCTCTAAGAGGAGTTGGCTGATCTCAGCCAGTATAGCAGTTGGAGTCCTGTAATTAGCCTCACTGTTGCTAGATTAGGAAGGGAAAATCAGACAAGGTCCCTGTTTTTGATCGTTATCCAGAGAAACTGTGCGTGTGTGTGGATATCAGGTGAGGACAGTGTCAACCTCCTCTCTTCATTTGCCTTCAAAGGCCTCAGAAAATATTTAAATGCGGGGGGGGGCGGGGAGGCTCCCTAATGATGTGACTGGAGGGCCTGAGCAATGCTCCAGTCACTCAGGGCCCTGTAAACAACAGGTGCTGAAGGGGATGCCTATGTAATATATTAAAAAACTTATGTCTCCACACATTTCTTGTCCACGAACCTTGGGGGCGATTTTCAACTGAGGGCCATCCGTTTCTCGCCTGAAAAACTGGCAACCGGCAGAGGAAAATTGGACGGGCACCTCGGACACCCCTTTGACACTCAAGGCCCACCTGATTCAATTTTCAGGCAGATCTTTAAGAGGGCGCTCAGCACTCCCACCCAAAAACAGGCTGCTTAACAGGGGTCCTACAATGGTTGTGGGACCCCAACTGCAATTTTCAAGTAGAAATGGGTGGAGTGTGCGCTGTGCGCTCCAGGCTCAGTTGTAGTCGGCATTAATTGGCCTAACCTAACTGTCACTAGAGGCACCGGCCTACCTTTTTGGACAACAATGGGCCTGCACAGATCGGTTGTTCCATTGCACAGTGCTTCTTCACCCACCCCCCTTTCCATTGGATGTTTCCTGAGCCTAGAGGGACCACTGCAGGCCACTCAGGAAAAGGTACATTTTTGGTTTTTTTTTTGCTGAACCAATCTCACGCCTGCCCCCCCAGGATCGGTTCCCCCACGTCCCCAAAAAGTTCAACCTGCTGGCCTGCTCTGCGTAGAAGCTGGCTGATTTTGTGCCTTCCAAAACCGATGAGTTGCACAGGAGCGCCCGGCTGAATTCGAATGAACCTGAAAATGGTTCGGGCCTGCTGACCATGTTTTGGCCATGTGCCGCGGATGCTCCACCCGCTTCGCGCCCATTTTGGACACGGCTTGAATATCTTACTCCTTATTTCTTGTCATCATGTTTTTGTCACACTTTTGTGTCAAATTTTTCTTCCCATAATAAATTCCTATGTCCATATTTATAATGGGATCTGTCTATGTAAACTTGTCACCCTGCTATGAGGGGTGAGGCTGTGCACCTCAGCTTTGCATCACCCTGATGCTCAATCTGTACTCCAACCAATTCTACATCGCTTCCCAAGTTGCCATCAGTTTTGCTATTTAACTCTAACTATCAATATAAAATCAAAATCTCATAAAAATCAGGACAGAATATATGAGTTTAAAATGTGGACTGAGATTACATCAACATGCCCGGTCCAATTACCCCCACCATCTAACTCTACTTTACTTGGTCTTGACTCCCCATCTGCAATTCCATGAAAATCAACCAGTATATGAGAAAATAATTCCTTGGTACCGCTGAACTGTCACTAGAGGCACCGGCCTACCTTTTTGGACAACAATGGGCCTGCACAGATCGGTTGTTCCATTGCACAGTGCTTCTTCACCCACCCCCCTTCCATTGGATGTTTCCTGTTTAGGCACCGGCCACTGTTTGCGTGCTGTCAGTACCCAAAATCATGGATATGCACTCCCAGTGCGTCATGTGCTATGTGCCGAGAATGCCTACAAAATATTTAAATGAGCAGTCCTCCCAAAGCCAACTCCTTTAATTATAGTTGCGTTCAGCTCCAGAGACTTGAGCACATAATCTAGGCTGACACTTCAGTGCAGTGCTGAGGCAGTGCTACACTGTCGGAGGTGCTGTCTTTCGGATGAGACATTAAACCAAGGCTCATCTTCTCTGTCAGGTGAAAGTAAAAGATCGCAGGGCACTAGTCAAAGAAAAGCAGGGGAGTTCTCCCCGGTGTCCTGGCCAATATTTATCCCTCAACCATCACCACTAAAACGGATGATCTGTTCATTATCGCATTGCTGTTTGTGGGACCTTGCTGTGTGCAAATTGGCTGCTGCGTTTCCTACATTACAACAATGATTACATTTCAAAAAGTACTTCACTGGCTGTAAAGCACTTTGGGACATCCTGAGATTGTGAAAGACGCTACATAATTGCAAGTTCTTTCTTTCTCTCTCGTGCTATCAACAACTCAGTATGGAGGGTGACCGGTATTTCTGCTGTCAGTTGTTACTCGTTCAATATTACACAACCAGAAGGCACTATTTATTTCTATAAATCATCATATAAAGAGTGAATAACGTACAAAGATTGTGAATAACGATCACTTGAACAAGGTTTCAAAGCCCATTTGGCAGTCATGAAACTGCACCTCAGCAAGGAGTTAATGTATTTAGAAGGGGGAAGGAGAGAAAGAAAAAACTATCTTTACATGTCACTCACTCATTACATGCAATAGATAAAGTTTTAAATAAATAAGTGGTGTTTTATGGTTGCTTAATATTGCATGAGTAATGACTGACAGCAGAAGTACTGGGCTTGACTAATCAATAGTTCAAGTATTCTGGTACTGCTAAAATTGAGGCCATGTATACACACAGCGCAAGGAACCTGAGAAGGGTGGAACTGATTTAGTTTGCTCTCTCTAGTATCATGAAAACATTTGATAAACTACACCTTTTGAAGTATAGTAGGGCCTCTCCAATAAGGCACCAATTGTAGTGTCATTGTGTACTCACACGTGTTTTAATTTTCTAACTATGTCTTCATCAATGGAGTTTATCCCCATTTCTTTATCTAACGTACACTTACAAAATGGCACTAAAATGAAGAGGAGAATTAAACTATCAGATTGTTTGGGACATGTGGCAGGCACTAAAAAAATTACAGTTATACAAGAAATTTATCTTGATTTTGTCTGGATGTGCACCACATGGATACAAGCAAAATATCAAAAAGAAGGAAACTGCAAATGCCTGAAATATAAAATGGAAACAGAAAATGCTGGAAAGCACAGCAGCCCAATCAGAATTTGTGACGAGAAGAGACAGGTTAACAGTTCAGGTATGGTTCATCGCAACTGAAAACTGAAAGATAAGAAATTCCTTAAATAGCATTGAACATAAAAGGAGAAAAACAATAGGCCTTGGAATCACAAAGAGGACATCACTGAGTTGAATGGCATGTGAACTGCTTATTAGAAAAGCAGGAAACTGTTCAGCGATATAAAAGACAATCTCAATGAGGCAACAAAACGCAGTGTATCCCTGGAGTGCGATCATGCTGTGCCCACCAGTTCGCTTCAAGCGTCTCGCGACCGGTGGGCACCGCTGGACATATGGTTGCATAATATTGCATGAGTATTGACTGACAGCAGAAGTACTGGGCTTGAATAATCAATAGTTTAAATATTCTGGTACTGTTAAAATTGAGGCCATGTTCACTGATTGTCAAAACAGAATATTTTAAACTCGCGCCCACTTCTAGTTTGTCGTGAGCCAACTGTTTTAGTGATGCCCTCCTTGTAAAAAGGGGGCGCTTGTCTAGAAATTGACGGTTATTTCATGACAAATGCCACGTATTGGTTCGAACAAAAGAATGTGAAAATAACTATGGCAGTTAAAAAGACATGGGAGAGGCCTATAAAAGGGTAAAAAAGGCCAAAAATTAAACCCTACAAATGCAGGAGGTCTGAAATTAAAACAGTAAGAGTTGGAAACACACAGTGGACCCATCTATACTCAAAGAGAAAACACAGGCCAACACTCAAAGCACAAACTATTCCTCACCTTCACCAGAACTGTGATCTGAAGGAGGTTCTGCATCCAAAAATCATGTGGAGCCTCTGACCTCCATGCCTATGTTCCTGGCATGAATTGGCATCACACAAAACTCTGCCCTGGGAGTGCTGATTTGTAACATCTACCCCAGCAGCTCTTCAGTGCTCACCCAAATGGAATCAAAACAGTGAGAGTCGGCAGGTTCAACATCAAATCCAAAGTTGCTTCTGTCCTCAGCCAATGTCCACACATGTGGGCTTTCCATTAGGGGGAGGTCAATGGATAGTTATGAGGAGTGGAATCCCTGGCTGATTTTACCTTCCGTCGCCGCGCTGACAACAGCGAATGGCACAGAGCAGCGGTCAAACTAGGGACGTTCATGGACTGTACCTCACCAACACCCCATGAAGTGCAATAATCCACTGAGCCACCAGGCGGGCTTCCGCTTTTGTTTCGCCTATGCTGAAAACAATTCTGATTTGAAAATGTAGACTTATGTTCCACAGTCAACCCTTTATCTGGATAACTTTTAAGAACTATTACTCAAGCACATTAATGCCAACAATATTGTACTAAGATTGGTCAAATGTAGATTCCACTTTTTACAACATTTTAAATTCAGGCAAAGTAACCAAGATCCAGCAATATATGTGTCTCACACAAACACATAAAATGAGGGAAAGACACTGCAGAACCTTCAGCATCTGAACAAAGGTGGGACCCTTAATCAGTACATCAATAAATAGCTTGTATTTGTTTCCGTCAAACATAGTTTGCCTTCACAGGTCTTTGAGGCCGATTCTGGTCTTGTGACTTTAGTGTAATTTGTGTACACTGTGGAAAATAAAAAGGCAACTTCCTACCAACACCTGCAGAAAATCCATTACATTTTTCTCTTCAGTAGCACCGTAGATTCTAGCACCGTGATGCAGTAGCCAGCCTGAACAAGAGCTGGGAACTTGTATCAATTTTACATTTATCAATTTAGTGCAATCAGTGCAAATAGAAAATGTTCAGATGTGGTTTTAAACTTCTATCCTATCAGGATTTCTACCGCGGCTGCTTTTCTTTTCAATGCTGCACAATTTATGCAGTACTTGCCCTTCATCACTATTTACATATTTCTTATCATTAATGTCAGGCCAAAAAATCTATTACAGTGAAGAAAATATAGAATCCCATTACTTTCAAGCCAAATGCCTGATATCAGCATCCTTTGTATTGGTAACCCACTTAGTTCCATTCTTTGTATATGGTTAAACTATACCAAATGTTATCTAACTACAGACTGGATCTTCACTGGTGGTCAGTGCCTTGCATTTAGTAGGGTCGCCTCATGATCCACTATGTGAGCGTACCCACGCATTCCAGGAATGCACGTCTTTAAATTGAGTGAGCAGGACAGAGCACCCGATTCATGAGGGGCTGAATTCAGCTCGGCAAAAATTTCCATTGTTCTTGGGAGCAAGTGTCAGACAGCCTGATTACGGGTCCTAATTTGAGGCAATCTCATGCAAATTGATCCAAAGCTGGAGATGACTCCATTAGTGCTGCTCATCCATATAAAGTAGGTGCTGATGGATACTGTTGCTCAGGCATTTGAGAGTTTGCTTCTTATACTTGTGTTTAACTGTTTAATGTTGGTTTGAAAGATTTTTTTTGCCTTTTTCTACATCTCCTTGTATTACTTCCGGCCGCGATTTAATGCTTTTTTTTGTATTGCAAAACGTGTCTTTCCCCAATCCTCTTCCCACAAGAGTCTTGCTGACAGCTCTTTAGAAGGCATTTGAATTTAGTACCTGGTACACCTGTCTTCCTTGCTGAATTGCTTGTACTATTGTGAATTTTTCATTGGCATTTTCACCCTTTACTCAACTGTGGTTTTGCCACCCTGCTCATCAACCTTCATGCTAAGTTCTCTTTTCAGGGCAAAGTTCTGGAGACAACAATTATTCTGGAAACCCTTGAGAATGTTGCCAATCTATCCAGACATCTGAAATGCTGCTTCAAGATGCAATACTATGTTTGAACATTCTGGTTGTACCATGAGCTTTGTTGCACTTGTTGTTGCTTCTGTCTGTGGTTGGCACATGGCAGTCATCTGCTGCCATGGTTGAAGAGGGTACCCTGTTCTGCCAGGTTCCATTCTCTACTCTTCATTACTATTAAAATTAAGGCATCGTGAGAGTATCTAGGGAAGCAGGCATTGACCTGCATGATTCTGTGCTGGTGGCATGGAAGCAGCAGACCAGAGTGCTGCGGGCTGTCCACTCACATGTAGTGGGAAGGTTCGTCCACCTGTATTTGGAAGGTTTATTCACCTGTATTTGGAAGGTTTATTCACCTATATTGGGAAGGTTCACTCACCTGTATTGGGGAGATTCACTCAACTGTATTGGGAAGGTTTACTCACCTGTACTGGGAAGGTTCATTCACCTGTATTGAGAAGGTTCACTCACTTGTTTTGGGAAGGTTTACTCACCTTTATTGGGAAGATTTATTCACCTGCATTGGGAAGTTTTTTCATCTGTATTGAGAAGGTTCACTCGCCTGTATGGGGAAGGTTCACTCACCTGTATTGGGAAGGTTCACCCACCTTTGGGAAGGTTTACTCACCTGTATTGGGAAGGTTCACTGACCTGTATTGGGAAGGTCTACTCACCTGTATTGGGAAGGTTCACCCACCTTCTTTGGGAAGGTTTACTCACCTGTAGTGGGAAGGTTTACTCATCTGTATTGAGAAGGTTCACTACCTGTCTGGGAAAGGTTCACTCACCCGTATTGGGAAGGATCACTCACCTTCTTTGGGAAGGTTCACTCACCAGTGTTGGGGAGGTTTACTCACCGAAACTGGGAAAGTTCACTCACCTGTATTAGGATAGTTCACTCACCAGTTTTGGGAAGGTTTACTCGCCTGTATGGGGAAGGTTCATTCACCTGTATTGAGAAGGTTCACGCACGTGTCTGGGGAAGGTTCACTCGCGTGTATGGAGAAGGTTCACTTACCTATATTGGGAAGGTTCACTTACCTGTATTGGGAAGGTTCACTTACCTATATTGGGAAGGTTCACTTACCTATATTGGGAAGGTTCACTTACCTGTATTGGGAAGGTTCACTTACCTATATTGGGAAGGTTCACTTACCTGTATTGGGGAGGTTCACTTACCTGTATTGGGGAGGTTCACTTACCTGTATTGGGTAGATTCTTTCACCTGTATTGGGAAGGTTTACTCACCTGAATTGGGAAGGTTCACTGACCTGTATTGGGTAGATTCTTTCACCTGTATTGGGAAGGTTTACTCACCTGTATTAGGAAGGTACACTCACTTGTTTTGGGAAGGTTCACTCACCTGTATTGGGAATAACCCTGTAAATTGGGCCTGGAGCACACGAAATAAAAAAGAGAGGCAGGAAATAGTTCACCTCATCAGTCCTTAAAGGGCTGCATAGCAGAATTAAATGGATGGAGCTACTCAAAGATAACTCTCTGCACGTGTGGACAAAATTATTTTTCAGCCTTTCCAAAGGTTATATAGAGCAAATGCTGGCAAAAACCAATGGATACAAAAACAAATTTGAAGGTAGGAAGAGGATTCTGTGGGCAAGAGATTGAGCAGCGCAGCACCCGAACTACACTTGATGGCTGGTGAAGTGGAGATACTGCTACATGAGATGGGTTCAAGAGGGATTGCTTAATCTGGCACCACAGGGTATCTTGCCCAGAGGACAGCAATGCAGTATGCACCACAGGAGGTGGCAGCCAGGATCAACACAATGTAAATTACCTACAGCAGCTGGGAACAAATATGGAAGAAGATGATACACCTTAAGGATGGCTGCCAATTATGACACCATTACCAAATAGATGGACACGCATTAATGCCATATTTTGTTACTTGTCAACCTGTTCCATATTTACTGATGGCCCGTGTGAAGCCCTCACAGAGTCCCACAGATTTTTCATTTCTTACAATGCATCCCCATATTCCAATAGAGCACACATTGAAGCTCCATGAGGTTCCCACTGCCACCTCATTGCTCCCATGACTGGGCAAGCATCTAAAAGGAGCAATGGGTTAGGCTCTACAACACTCGTTCCATACCTAGGGAAAGCACTGGGTGATATACACTCATCACTTTTACAGTATTAAAATTGGTTGCACTTTATTTCAACTTTGTCGAAGAGTTTTTTTAACGATGCAAATGAGTCCTTACCAGAACAAAGGATGAGCATTCATCATAGCTAAATTCATGCAGGTGGTTTGGATTACAACATTGTGCACATGTGATTGTAAAAGTAATTGATAGAAGGATTAGAGGGGAGCTGAGGAGAAATGTTTTTCACCCCGAGGGTGGTGGGGGTCTGGAACTCACTGCCTGAAAGGGTGGTAGAGGCAGAAACTCTCAACTCATTTAAAAAGTACTTGGATATGCTTTTGAAGTGCCGTAACCTACAGGGCAACGGACCAAGTGCTGGAAAGTGGGATTAAGCTGGATGGCTCATTTTCAGCCGGCAAGGACACAATGGTGCGAATGACCTCCTTCTGTGCTGTAATTTTCTGTGATTCTATGTGGACAAGACTATTAGCATATTGGGCATTGCAGGCACTTAGGTGAAGGTCTCATTAGGACTCGCCAGTGACGCCCACATCCCGTGAACGAATAAAAAAAAACTCATCCTGGCCATGAAGGTCTTTCAGCAGTAATGTATATTGGGTCGTTGTCAGCTCACCCCTTGGCTGTGAATAAGCCTCCTGCTCCATATTTAGGCCTCTCTGGATGTCAAAGCTGTGTAGCATGCATCAGACTACAATAATCTCAGAAACTCTGGTGGGACTAAACTGTAATATGCCCCCCTGATCTGTCTAAGCATCAGGGGGCTTCAAGATGTCAATAAGATGCTCAATAATGATCTTGATGTGGTTGTAGAGCTGGTTTGTGCATGACACAGAGTGCCATGATTCAGGGCAAAGAAGGCTGGCTTTTACACCTAGGAAATATCTCTCCAGTTTGCCTTCTCCTTCAAATAGCCAAGGCACATAGGATTGTCTTAAAATGAAGGATTCATTACTTCTGCTTAGGAAGTAGACATTGACCTGCATGATCCAGTGTGACTGGTCCCTGACTACCTGCACATTGATGGGGTGGAAACCCTTGACAGTCTATGGGATTGAGTGTAGGGGGATCTGATGGCCATCAATAACATCCTGGACTTTCGGGAATCATTCGGTGTACAAAAATTATATTCCCTTTCATTCTGCTGTCCATTTTCTGTGGGTAAAGTGAAGGAGATGTTTGGACCTGGAATCAATGATATGGTTGATGCATCTTTTCACTGCAGATTTACTGATATCGCTGATTTCTTTTGTGATAGCTTGAAATGAGCCGAAGGCATAAAAGTTATGGGCCGTCAAGACCTTGAGTGCCGCTAGCAGTGCCATCAGTGGTGGTGTC
The DNA here is from genome assembly GCF_035084215.1 of Heptranchias perlo. NCBI lineage: Eukaryota > Metazoa > Chordata > Chondrichthyes > Hexanchiformes > Hexanchidae > Heptranchias > Heptranchias perlo. The sequence goes on along the minus strand of NC_090329.1, from coordinate 37,616,300 downwards.
TGCCTGCTGGTCAGATTCCTGCAGACAGCACAACTCTGTCACTGTCTCCCTGGTAAAGCAAAGTCTGTGAGGACAGCTTTCCCCGGATATTCCCAGGTAACAGTGTCAGCCATGGCTCAGTAGAAGCAATCTTGCCTCTGAATCAGAAAGTTGTGGGTTCGAGTCCCACTCCAGAGACTTGAGCACAAAATCTAGGCTGACACTCCAATGCAGTACTCAGGGAGTGCTGCACTGTTGGATGGTGCCATCATCTGCCCTCTCAAGTGTACGTAAAAGATCCCAAGGCACTATTTCAAAGAAGAGCAGTGGAGTTCTCCCCGGTGTCCTGGTCAATATTTATCCCTCAAACAACACATATAAGAAGATTATCCAGTCATTATCACATTACTGTTTGTGGGAGCTTGCTGTGTGCAAATTGGCTGCTGAATTTCCTACATTACAATAGTGACTACACTTCAAAAAAGTATTTTATTGGCTGTAAAATGCTTTGGATGTCCTGAGGTCATGAAAGGCGCTATATAAATGCAAGTCTTTCTGTCGTTTTTCTTTTCTGTAGACATTGCTACATGGGTAAGGGTAGTGTACGTTTGGTGCAAGAGAACTTACCTCACGTCCTCTGTCCAAAAACACACAAAAAAAGAGGAATATCCAAAGGAACCTCCATATCTGGAATTTACTTGCAGGTCATCCTTAAAGAACTCACATGCTGAAAGCTCACATTGTCCACTTTATTTCGATAGGCTGAGTACACGGAGCATTCCTTTGGAGAAAACTGGGAATCATACTCATGCTCATTAGCATTATATTAACATCCACTATAAAGTTTAAATTAAGCTCCGCACTTAAAAGATTGTGCTTTGTGTCAGGTGGTGATCCAGTGAAAGTGGATCTCCTGCCTGATTGTACGTTCCGTGCCAGCCGGGCCAATCTGGAAAATACACCCTAGTTTCTCCATATTGAATTTTTTTTTTTAAATCCCTATTGGATAATAAAAGACATCAGCCCTGAATTTCCACTTTGGACGCAATCAGCAATTGGGCACAAATTGCGCCCAAAAATTGCGCTGACTGGGTTTTATTGCGAGTTTCCGCTAAATTGAATTACTATAATCACAAACGTAAAATCTTCCATGATTCAGCGCAATCTGGCAGCTTAACAGATCGTAATCATTTATTCCTTTTTTTGCAATAAAAAATATTCATCGATGTGTTTAAGATGTATTTATGAGTGGTAACCTGGTGCAGTTTTATTAATACAGCTGAAGATGAGTTTATCGCAATCAACAAGCATTTTAATAAGGGTGTCCAGTCCTCCACCTGATTTCAAATCACTGAAAATGACTTAAAAAAACTACTGAAACATTTACTACTTTCACTGGTGTACACTAGTCAGTTTATTAGTAAATTAAATATTTTTTAATTGTTTAAAATATGTCTACTAGTGCCTGTGCGCCTAAGAAAGCTAGCTTAATTTCAAGATGCTCCTTGAACGGCCGCAGGCGGGCGCAATCAGCAGAAACTCACCATCCTCGTTGTTTCGATTGCGGGGGGCATGGCCAGTTTTGTGGGCGAGGCCGGCTTAAGCGCGATTTTTTTGAGCCAGTGCAAAATATCGTGGAAGCTCGAATTACGCTGGGCCTAAGTCAAAATTCCGCGATGTTTTGTGCTGATTCGGTCGGATTGCGCTGAAAAAGCCAGCGCAATCTAGCAGAAACTCAGGGCCGGAGTGTTGTGTACAGGAACCCAAATGGCAACATGGGTGCAGTTCAGGGCTCTGGGAAAGCCAGCAATTCTGTGGAATTGTGTTGCCCTCTCATGTGCTGCTGACAAAAGGGATGAAGTCATTGGTCCTGCTGAATAATGCATCAGTGACCTGCTTGATATATCAATGGGCACCAAATTGACTGACACTGCATATAACCCCAGTGTTAGCTTGGAAAGTGCTGAACGCATAAAAATTGAGGACCATTCTGACAACTGCCAGCCACTGTGTCTTCCTATAGCACATGCCACAGCAATGTCAATGCCCCCTACTAAACCTTAGCCTCCTTAGGCATGTTTCTACTGTCTTTAACAAGCGGTTGTGCCTGGTACAAAATCCCTGCTGTGCCTTTCATGCTTTCTGACGTCATGAGCAGCACTTTCCTGCTCTTGCAGATCTTCCTCTGTTAAGTTCAGTGCTAGTGGAGCACTGAATGCAGTCTCCACACTGTGTAAAAACTTAGAATGTGGAAATGAAATGTGCAGCAGCTCACTTTTAAATGAAGATACCAGCCCTCCCACTGCAGCCTCTCCAACAACGCATGTTCCATCTGAGAGAAAGTAATGCATTGAACCACAGCCACTGCTGCAATACGGAGAATTTCACTCTTTAGTGCCAAATTATAATTGATTATTGGAGCATCAATGTGCCATGCTTCCATGCAATACTTCATTGGAGTAACAATGAATTGAAATGCAATGCCATAATTCATAGAGCACCAATCTACAGCTCTGTCTTAACTTGCCTCATTCAGGCACCACTGTACTGTGCCATCTCGCCACATGTTCTGTCATTTACTGTGCTACCTCCAAAATGGCCATTCTTATTAATGCTTGTGCTCAAAGCTGGCAGCTTCCTAGAGGGGTAGCGGCTCAGGTAAAGATCTTACAAGTCACTCAGTTGGATTCGAGTTCAATGGTCTGCATAAAAACACCATCATCAACATCACTGTTGGTCATGACATTTTTTTTAACTTTATTGTAAACTCATTGTAAAACTTTGCAGTGCAGCATCTGGAAGAAGCAAGGATATACTCCAATGGTCAATGGCAGAATTTCAACTATACTTTCAAAGCAGGTTATTTTTGGCTGTTCCAAGAACTTAGTCTGGGCCGAATCCCAATATGGTAACACTGGGATATAGAGGCTCTGGATTGCCTAGGGATTCTGGCTTGCAATGCAAAATAATATGTATTCAAAAGAGTCTGGCAACGATAACATTATTGTTAAATGTTATCATTGCTTTGTCTTGCACATATCTAAAGGCTGAATATCGCAGAAGGGAAGGTGAGCAGAGAGGAAAGATACTTAAATGCAAGTTCTTTCCTTTCTTGATCATTGGCTGTTCTGGGGCTTGCTAGCAAACTCCTCAACAGAATAGCACTGGTAATTGGACTGTTGCCCTGCTGCATAAACAGGAATTCAATATCGTCAATACCTGCCAACCCATGAAACCAGCCAGAGCTGACTCAAAGCTTCAAAAAAAGCTGACATGGCCCCCCAAAAACTAACAGACCACAAAAACACTCTAAGGATAGGCCTTTTGACACAGGAAGATGAGTTAGACTGAAGTGTCAAATTTTGTCTGATAACGCTCCTGTGAAGCACCTTGGGATGTTTTACTACGTTAAAGGCGCTATATAAATGCAACTTGTTGTTGTTGTTGAAAGTGCATTGGAACATTGGCTTGCCATAACATAAGCTATTATTAAGTATACCTAATATTAGTATACCTAATATTCCATCACTGATACTGCATGTGAAAAGGTCTAAAACTTATTGGAAGGAGATGTCATTGCAGATGACATGATATTTATTTGGCCGAGGCTCCTAATGACATCCCCAGAAATTTTAGATTTTTTTTGTTGCATTTTATGACATTTTGGAGCCTACTGTAATTCTGACCGTCAAGAGAAAAGTAATGTTTCCCAGAACCGTAACACAAATTTTAAATAAGACAATGAAAATAAAAGTATTTGTACAGAATTCAATACAACTTTGCAGGGTCCATTAAATTTGATCCCAGATCATGTTCGTTTGAGAACTGAAGTCTTTTACAACACACCCCTGCAGAGATCCCACGCAGCCGTGCATTCTGCATACGCAAAACAAAATTCACCCACTCTTACATCGGTCCCTGTCCCTAACCCCATGGCAGGCTTGAAGCAGGCATGACATTACACGGATAGAGGATATGCTGATTTACCTAGTTCACAAAAACAACTTTTCATTTTAAGTACTTTCGGTAAGGATAAAGGGTGAGTCAATATCATTGAAATAAACCCATAGAACCGGGTTCTGATGAAAAGTCACATCCAAACATTAACCTGTTTTTTGTTCCTCTTTTAGATGCTGATCAGCCTACTCTGCATTTCAAACATTGTCCTACACACGAGGCTAGAAATTACAAGTTGGTGATAATAGCAGACAAATGCTGAACAGAATGGCTGGCCTAATTATAATAAATGGGTTAATGCCCCCCATTAAAATAACAGACAGGGGGAAAGTCATTCAGACATGTTAAGCATTCGTCTGCATCATCACCAGCAGTAATTTCTAACCTATATTGCTCTTTATCGTCTCTGTCAAAAGGCTTATTTTCGGGCACAGGATGTACAAAAAGATAGTTTTCAGGAACGTGGAACTGAATGTTGCACTTTCAGGAACTGCCTCCAGATCTGGGGTTTGTAATCTTGTATACTTTTACTGATTATTAATTTCACTCCCGACACTTCCCGGTGGACAGTGACCTCTCTATTAAACATGGTGCGGTCTCTCTGCCTGGTTACGTCATAGTAAAGAAAGGGACTTCCATCACAAGTGTGCAAGCAAACTGAAAACTACTTTCAAAGTTAAAGGGGTAGATTTTGGTCAGGGCCCGATTACTGCACGCCCGAAGCGAGAGGCCCAAGGAGCGATGGAAATTGATCCTCAATCTTCATCAGCTTACTCCGTGTGAGCTGTCAGTATTGGTCGCACCTTCACAGATAGCTCGCCCGAGCGAAGACATCAATGGCAGGCTGCTTGTCTCACCAGCAGCGGCCCTCAGGTAAGTCCCGGGTGGGGGATTGGAGCAGGCTAAGCAAGGCAGAGGAAGGAATGGAGCATGTAGTAACAATCTCATCTCGTCTCTGACATCTTCATATCGCTGCTTTTCTCCCTTTTTATCTCTTCTGTTTTTCTCTGCCTCATCTTCTGGTTCTCACTCGGTCTTCCTTTTCTGTTCCGCTTTCTTCTCTGAGGCCTTGTGCTTCTGCTACTCTCCCTTTCTCATCCCTTCTGTTCTTACGTTTCTCTGTCTCTCTTCCTCTCTCTGTGCTCTTCTACTTGTGTCTTTTTCTTTTTTCACTTGGGCTAGGTCATCACATCCGCAGGGATTTGGACCATGCCAGCAGGACATGGCCGAGGTTGGGTCATAGGTTGGGTTAGGGATCCAGCTGGAACCCCAGGCAGGAGGTGGAGGCTTACCAGTGGGGGAAGGTTCCAGCGTAGGGCTGCGGGATAACAGAGTGTGGTAGGTGCTGGGTCAACCTTGAGGGGGTGGGAATATGGCCAAGGTCACAGGCTGGTTTTTGGGTAACAGATGCAGAGAAATGCCAGGCCAAGATCACAGGCCAGGATCGCAGAGGCAGAATAACAAAACAGTAAACAGGTAGCACTGAGGAGCACAAGCTCACAGTGCCACCTAGCATCAGGAGGTCTAAAAGCCAAATATAATGGTAAATTGGTTTTTACAGCCTAAAAGTAACACCCAGACATGAAAGAAATAGTGTGACTGTATGACAACCAAATCGAGCCACAGAAAATAAGTGCGACAGACAAAAAGGTCTCAAAACGTCTAATATGTTCCACAGATAAATATATCAGCATATCCTGGCCAAACAGGTGAGGCAATTACACCCTTTTCACCTGCCAGTATTCAAAGTGACTCTTACTTTGCCATGAAAATGAGTTCTCTTCACTTCTCATTTGGGAGAACAGTGAGATGTTGATGTGCTGTGTCCTGAATTCATGGTTTTACATCTATAAATGAAGCTGTGGCTCATGCTTGACTCATTAAAGGTTCTGTTAAATATTTATTTGTAGGTCAACAATAGGAAACGGAAGCAATTTGACACAAGGGTCAGAAGAAGTAAGCTTTCTATTTTAATTAAAAATCCACCCCCCCCCCAGCATTGTTCCCATTTGTTGTAAACCTATTCATCAGCCTTTTCAGCAAAAAGGATGTACACTTGAACTAAACTCTCATTTTTAGATCTGAAACCTCAAGTTCAGCGTGATCTGTAAAGACCTAGAAAAGTAACTGCACTGGTGGTTCCAACCACAACCAAGCAGTGAGGTCACTGGAATTTTTTTTTTGATTCATTCGCCACACAAATACTTGCAGAGAAATTACCACCTGTTTCTTTGTAAAGTGCTGCCCACGCTCAATGACAGCTGGGCTTGGTGATCTGACAAAGCACAACATGTTCAGGCAAGCATGTATCTATCAATACCTGAGTCCAGGCCAAGGAGGAAGTAGAACAGAAAGCCAATTACTGAAGAGTTGCTAAACAGACACCTGCACAAGTGACTCATCAGTTTGGGAACATTTAAGTAACTTGACTCTCTTTACGGAGAGCAATTAGTTTCTGTGGGGCGGGAAGGTTTGTTTCTGTTAAACAAATATTTTGTTGATGTATTGTAACTATCAAGCCTTATCGTTGTCAGTTTTTTTTTTAAAAAAAAGCTTACTTAAACAGTGCTGCTGACACGTATCTTTTCCTTTTCAGAAGCTCCCGTCAGCGTGGTTTATTCTCCGACAATGCCTGGGTTCTAAGGGTCATTTTATGAGGTCACTCAGCTGACGGAGAGGCTCGGCCACTGGCAGCGCACGATGGAATTTCAGGGCATGTTGCCCATGAATTTCTGACCATTTAATTGGTTGGAAAACTGCGGGCAATGGACACCCTAATTTCTGCTTCAAGCCGATGGCTGGCCCCCGCCCTCCCCAGCAATAGCACCGACTCCTAAAATTATCCCTAATGTCTCAGCAGGCCAGTCAACTCTTGGGTGTATTAATTTTTCTATTCATTTACAGGGAGATTCCTTCATCAATGGATACTTGGCAGGAAAGATTTCCTCGCACGCTGTAGGGCTGATTCAGTGATGGTGATCTCCGCGAGCACACCAAATGTATTGTGGGGGCAATTGATACCCTCACTGAGTGTCCGATTTGTGAAGCAGAAAATTCAGTGAAAGAAAATTTTTTCAAACTTTTTCAAGGCCTTGAAATGTGCATGCAAGAGGCTCACTACAGTTCCTAGGCTGGAAGTTTCCTCGGAATGGTTTCCGCTTCACCAGCGTAAATTCACCGGAAGTGTATCGGAAATCCCGTTTCTGCATGCAAACTGGATTTCCGCCGCATTTCCAGCAAAGTTATGGCAGTGGAGTGGGAGCATCACCAAGGCGATTCTGTCCCTCATATCAGTAAACCCGTGCAAATCGGACCCACATCAACGTCCCCAATTTCTTTCACCTCATTCCACCAGTGCTGCTCACTTACATAAAATGGACGTTGCTGGGATTTACTGCTCTGGTCTTGGGGAGTGGGGAGAAATTACCTTCTTAAAGGTACATTTGACTATTCACTATTTTATCTGAAGGTCTTGCTTTGCTTTTTGAATATCTGTATCTGCATTGTCTTTCTTGCATTACTTCCTGCTGGTGTCGCCAGACTGTTTTTTTCCCACAATCCTTTTCCCACAACGCTTTTGCTGATAGCTGTTATTTCACTTGCAGCAAGAAAATTGCTTAGCCTGGTAGTTTTTTTTGCACATTCCTAGGTTTTGTTTGGAGGAAAGAATGACAGTTGCAATTCCAGTTGAGGCATTTGGTTCCCAGTCACCCTCTTCCCAGCAGCTACCTAATTAGGCCTAGTCACACCTACCTGGACATGTCTGAAGAGACTTGCCTTCATCATCTCTGCTTCATGAGAGAAGTTGATGTTCCAGACAACTTCCACCACAGGAGCAGATCTGCTTTCAGCTGTGAAAGAAACCACACCATCTATGCTACTGGATCCTTCCAAGCTACCACTAGATCAGCCAGTCTCCCTTGCACCAATGCATCAAACAAGAGACTAAAGTCCTGTTTGCCAGGGAAAAACCAAAGGTATGCTGCAGCTTTGAGTACTGATGCCCCTTAAGGAGCTCATGATCAAATGCAGAACACAGATACAATCATGCCCATACTTCCACCCGGATAGTGATGGAACATACCATTAGCATGTTCAAGCAGAGATTCAATTCTTTGGACAGATCAAGAGGGTCTTGTTCAATAGTCCTGAGAAGGTCTGCAACATCATCTGCTTCTGCTGCATATTGCACACTTTTTTCATCTAGAGAGGAGTAAACATGAAGGCAGACAAGGAAGAGGAGGAACAAGAAATAACTGAAGGCCGTTTGCTGCAAGAAAAGACTGATGCAATCAATCATTAATTGACAGCACTTTCCCCTAAAATCTGTAATTCAGCCCCTGCATGAACAGTCCTATCTATTAAGTACAATACAGTGACCCTATGAACAGCATATCCACTATTACAATCAACTGTAACTTAATTGCCATACGTACCCATCACTTGCTACCTTAATATGCATCTTATTTTCCCCAATTTTCCCATGGTAGGGATTGTAATTAGTGTTCACTCACTTTGAGATACACAAACGGTGTATGTAGTTTCATTAGAAACAATAGTTTTCTTTTCTTTTCCCAGAGAGTAGTGAGCCTCTGGAATATGTTGCCGACTGGTGTGGTGTGTGCTGACTCTCTGCCTTCAAGAGGGAGATGGACCTGTTCTTGACTGGGGCAGAGATTGCATCATATAGAAGGTAAGTGGTTTTACAGATAACACATGGCCAATGTGATCTCCTGGACAGGTTTTGATCGTCTGTTGATGGCCTACATCCTAGGGTTCAAAAAGAAGTGGCTGCAGAGATAGTGGATGTATTGGTTGTGATCTTCCAAAATTCCCTAGATTCTAGAACGGTCCCAGCAGATCGGTAGGTAGCAAATGTAATCCCGCTATTCAAGAAAGGAGGGAGAGAGAAAACAGGGAACTACAGGCCAGTTAGCTTGATATCAGTCGTCGGGAAAATGCTGGAATCCATTATTAAGGAAGTGGTAACAGGGCACTTAGAAAATCATAATTTGATTAGGCAGAGCCAACATGGTTTTATGAAAGGGAAATCATGTTTGACAAATTTATTAGAGTTTTTTGAGGATGTAACTTGCAGGGTAGATAAAGAGGAACCAGTGAATGTAGTATATTTGGATTTTCAAAAGGCATTCAATAAAGTGCCACACAAAAGGTTACTACACAAGATAGGGCTCATGGCGTTGGGGGTAATATATTAGCATGGAAAGAGGAATAGTTAACGGACAGAAAAGAGAGTAGGGTTAAACGGGTCATTCTCAGGTGGCAGGCTGTAACTAGTGGGGTGCTGCGAGGATCAGTGCTGGGGCCTCAGCTACTTACAAACTATATTAATGACTTGGATGAAGGGACCGAGTACAATGTATCCAAGTTTGCTGACAATGCAAAGCTAGGTAGGAAAGTAAGCTGTGAAGAGGACACAAAGAGTCTGCAAAGAAATATAGACAGGTTAAGTGAGTGGGCACGAAGATGGCAGATGGAATAAATTGTGGGAAAATGTGAGGTTATTCACTTTGGTAGGAAGAATATAAAAACAGAATACTTTGATCTGGAATGCACTGCCCAAGGGGGTGGTGGAGGCAGATTCAATCATGGCTTTCAAAAGGGAACTGGATAAATAGTTCAGAGGAAAAAATTTGCAGGGCTACAGGGAAAGGGCGGGGGAGTGGGACTAGTTGGATTGCTCTTGCATAGAATCGGCATGGACTCAATGGGCCCAATGGCCTCCTTCCGTGCTGTAACCTTTCTATGATTCTATGATTCTCTTTTTTAAAGGGTGAGAAACTATTAAATATTAGTGTTCAGAAAGATTTGGGTGTCCTCATACAAGAAACATAAAATGTTAGCATGCAGGTACAACAAGTAATTAGGAAGGCAAATGGCATGTTGGCCTTTATTGCAAGGGGGTTGGAGTACAAGAATAGGGAAGTCTTACTACAATTGTACAGGGCTTTAGTGAGACCTCACCTGAAATACTGTGTACAGTTTTGGTATCCTTATCTAAGAAAGGATATACTTTCCTTGGAGGCGGTGGAACGAAGGTTCACTAGATTGATTCCTGGGATGAGAGGGTTGTCCTATGAAGAGAGGTTGAGTAAAATGGGCCTATACTCCCTGGAGTTTAGAAGAATGAGAAGTGATTACATTGAAACATATAAGATTCTGAAGGGGCTTGACAGGGTAGATGCTGAGAGGCTGTTTCCCTTGGCTGGAGAGTCTAGAACTAGGGGACATAGTCGCAGGATAAAGGGTCGGTCATTTAGGACTGAGATAAGGAGGCATTTCTTCACTCAGAGGGTTGTGAATCTTTGGAATTCTCTACCCCAGAGGGCTGTGGATGCTGAGTCGTTGAGTATATTCAAGACTGAGATAAATAGATTTTTGGACTCTAGGAGAATCAAAGGATATGGGGATTGGACAGGAAAGTGGAGTTGAGGTCGAAGATCAGCCATGATCTTTTTTAATGGCGGAGCAGGCTCGAGGGGCTGTATGGCCTACTCCTGCTTCTATTTCTTATGTCTTGATGCCTGAGGGGGTTGGAGAGGAATTTTCCAGAATATTTTTTCCCTTATTTCTCTGCTTTTATTTCTCTCCCAGATTACATGGTTGTGGGGGGAGGAACATTCTAGTCATAATGCTCCAGCCATCATGAGAGTGGGGCTGGCTTGATGGATCAAGTCTTTTCCTGCTATCATTTTTGTATCTTCGTAATTTCGTAATATAATAGAAACATATTCGGGTGAAAAAGCTTTATTGAAAAAGATGATAAACAACTTGGAATAAATGGAAAGAAGCAATAGGTGAAAATTGGAGGAGAAAAATAAATATTAATACATTCCCTTTATTAATACATTAAAATGAATGTTATATTTGATCTTTGAATTGTTTTTTGTCCCAGATATTTTTCCTTCAAAGGTGAACGAACCATTTATCCAGTTATAATGATCAAAGCAGGGTTTGAAGACTCCACACAAACAAAAGAAGCAATCAGACGCTTCTATAAATAAACCAAACAACATAAGTAACACTAGAATGATCAATCAAGATATACTGTGCAAAGTGTGCCCTAATGTAATGTTTCCTGGTAAACAAGGCTTATTTGCTAATGTAAAAAAATGCTTTTTTCTGTGCAAAGGCTGGATTGTGTATAATCACCATAAAGATTTAAAAAATTACAAATGCAGCATGTCTTTTTGATTCTTGTTTTACGATAAGTTGTTACAAATAAAACTCCCTTCTCACTCATGAAAACTTACCAAAAGTATTTCTCTGTTCTGGTATTAAGAATGGACTGACATTATATATAAAAAAACTTATAAGTAAATTTGGTCTTCCTAATTATAGTTACATCGATGTGTTATTTGCATTTATCTTGGCGTGTTATGTATGTGCCTATTTTAATAACTATATTATGTTTGAAGGGCACTTGCACTCCACTGGGCTGAAGTTCCAGCAGCTCAGGTGTAGAGGGGGCAGGAAACAGGGGTAGAGGCGTTTCGCCTGGTTTGCGCTGGTTTGCACTAGGCCTGGGTTTTCTAACCGGTGTGCACCAAGGACACCGGTGTTGATTAGAGCATTCATTTGAGGACGTGTTGAGGTTGTGTCCTTGCTGACCTGGGAATTCTGATGAATTGCAGCCTTGGAGCGAGGCCAGCACTGTGTGCCTTCAAAGGTTCGAGTAAAGCACCCTCCTGCAGCCACTTTAGGTAGTTTTAAAGCCGTATAACTAAACCATTTTGCAGTTCATTGGCAGAGTGTTTTTTGGAGCAATTTTCCTTTCTTATTATCTCACTTTCCTTAGCTCTTTAGGATATTTTTCCCCCCAATTGGGTCTTTAAATAGTCGTCTTTCTTTTTCCATTTCAATCTGAGGCCAGGAAATTCCTCGGACCTGCTCCCGCTCCGCCAGCGTTACTTCGCTGGAAGTGCAGCAGAAATCCCCTTTGTGCGAGGTAACACTGGCGGAGCGAGGCCAGCTCCGAAGCATTTCCCGGCCTAAGTTTCGTTCTCCTACCACTGAAAATAGTTCGCTTGAAATCAGCAACAGCATTCTGCAGATAGCTCAGGCATTACTTCGGTAATTCACCTTGCCCAAGGGGAATTGAAGGAGGAAGAGGAGTCTTATAACCTGGAGCAGAGGCAGGTGTATCACCTGCGTGCTTTTCTCCAATGGGGTCCATGAGTGGAGTCCACCATGTCTAGGGTAGGATCTTCCAGGCATGTCAAGGGCTTGAGATCCGTTGTGCCCCTCCAGTTAACAAATGTTCCCCTCTATTGTGGGCTTCCTTTGTCTATGATCAGAAAGTGATTGATGAAATGCTGTCTGTTTCCTAGGCCTGCAATCGGCCACCGTGCTGCCTAAAACAAGAGTGGAAGAACATGCGTGTTGATATTGGGGGAGTCGCCATGGGTGAAAGATTTCCTGAGATGTTGAACGGTGCATCACCCATGAACACGTGTTGCTTTGCACCAGTGTTAAAGAGAGCACTGGGGTGTGGTGGGGGGGATAAAGGTAAGAAAGTATGCAATTGCTTGAGGGGATTGTCTTTGGGACCAATTTTTCGATTCCCACCCTCCCCCTTGCACTTGGTCCCAGGCATGTGGAGAGCACCCGAATCACCCAGTGGCAGGGCTTTGTGGCTAGAAATGGTGGTAGAAATACAGCCACTGCATGCTGGCCCGACAGCCCTAGAGAAGGCTGTTATCTTCAAGGCCTTCTGATTGCTATTCAAAAACAGCAGCCAGAAGGCCTCCAGGCCCAAAGATCCACTGGGACACTGTAAAAAAAACTCTTGCTTCCCCTTTTAGGCCGCCCTTGCCTTGCAACCTGCCCTCCCCCTTAGAAACTCTGATCTGAGGGGAGCCAGGCACAACGCCAGCCATTAACTTCTTTTGATGCCCTTCAAAATGGGTACCCTTTTGGCAAACCTGGAAAAAAATGACACCAAAGAGCCAAGAGAGCCCCTTCCTGCCTCATTGTCACTGCTGTTCTTTGTCTACTCCTATTGTCACTGCAAGCATTCCACTCAGGGAAAGCCCTGGAAATCCCAGGGCAACATAAAAGAGATGGTGTCATCGGTCTCATGCCAACTTTTCCTCTTTGTCCCTGGGAACACGAGTGTTCCCCAGGTGCAGGGGAAAGGAAAATTAGCCCCTTTGTCTGTTTGTGTGTTTCGGTGTTTGTGTGTGAGTCGCAGGCTGAAATTGCAGAACTCTGCTTGGAGTTAAGTGCAGAACTCACTTATCTTGGCAAACTTCAACAGGGTGTTGAATTTCTTCCTCATCCTGACCACTTTATTACAGACACTGCATTGACTTGCACAGGCACCTCTTCCCTGGCTGTCCCAACTGCTGCTTGCTAAAAGCGAGGCCCTCCCACCCAAAATGGTACGCCTTCATGTCATTACCTCGCTCAGCATGACCTGCAGGGCTCTCTCAGCAAAGGCAGCTGTCCTCTCCCCACCACCCCCCACCACTCCCGTGCCCTCCCCCACCCCCCCCCCCCACCCCCTTCCACTAATTTGGCAGACTACTGGCTCCTCTCAACACAATACAGACAAGAAAAAAAGCAGAATTCAACAATTTGCAGCCAAGCGGAAGTGCAGGTGGCACTTTAAGGAACTGCACCTGTACATTTATAGACTCCCTGGCCTCTGCACTCCCAGCTCTTGATGCAAATAGAAGTGTAGGGCCATATGTATGTAAATGAGGGAACAGCAGAAAACCTGAGGTCCGGTCTGTGTGTCGGCAATGTAAAATGCGGAAGGCAAAACAATAATTGTACCACCAATGCGCCCATATTACTGCATCATATAGAAGGTCTGTAGATTGACAGATAGCACATGGTCCATGTGATCTCCTGGATTGGTTTCAATCGCCTGAGGGGGTCAGGGAGGAATTTTTCAGAGTATCTTTTCCCTTATTGGCCCTAGGTTTTTCTATTTTTTTGTCTTTCCCAGGAGATTATATTGCTTTGGTGGGCATGGAGGGTGGAGCTGGGAAGTGTTTAGCCATGATGCCCCAGCCATCATGAATGTGGGGCAGGCTTGATGGACCAGCTGGTCTTTTCCTGCCCGTCAATTTAATATTTTTGTATGTTCGTATCATCGAGTACAGTACATGTACAGACTTGCGTATTACCTTCTAATGTTTGGTGCAAAGATAATATAGTTATCTATATTTATATAATTAACCTATGCGTAGGGCCACTTGTGAGTTGGTGGCTTTTTCAGGGTTGTGTGAGTTATTTTTTGAAGTTGTTCAGCTTTTGCTAGTACCTTAAGTTGCAATGTATAAGTAAGCAGTTCACCAGGTGTCGCCCTCTTGATCACAGTGGCATATAGGTACAGAACAGGGAGAACAATCTCTCTTAATTATAAAGGAAGGCATATTTGCAGTTGTGTACTTCAACTCTGGAGAATCTCTGCTCTACATCCTAACCTTTGAGACATTAGTCCACATTCTTCCTCCCCATATTGTTTACATGTTTATCTCCATTTTAACTCCACCTAATTGACTTTTTTCTACTTTCATTATACATTCTCAATTCACCAATTATTTTAGACAAAACCTTTCTCTCCAGTTTCAATTTACATCTTCACTCACATTCTACTCCAAAAAATCTACCTAATCACGATGCAGCAATGATTTCTCTGAGAATCAGTTGGCAATGATTTTTCCCTTCCCAATTCACCATATAATCCCTAAGAATAAAGTTTGTAACATAATAAATACATTAAAAAGTTCGGGAAAAAAATCACAAACTTGCCCATCCTATTTTCCAATCACGTCAACTCCCCAGCAGTTCACTATCCAATAACCCTGGTCGGCTTCATGAACATCCCTGACCTCACATACAATCCCCCACATTAAATCATGGCCTGGAATTCTCAACCAACCAGTAGCACCATTTACCTTGCAGCCCGTCACAAATTCAGGTGTAAAGAATGCAATTATACCGTGCGGCTGGTTCAACAAGCACTTCAAATAGAACTCCCAGAAACAAACCCCACCATCGGCCTTCCCCCACCCGTTTACTCCCTCCCCCCACCCTTCAGCAGCTCCAATCGCGGACTCTGCCAATCTCTGCTGGCCTAAGCGCCAACCTGTCTGCCTCCCACCCCCAATTTACAGGCCATGCTCTGGTCCCCATATAAGCCGCAAATTTCCTTGAGTATAGAAGATTAAAGATTGATGTAATTGACGTGTTTAAGATGATTAAAGGAGTTGACAGGGTAGATAGAGAGAAACTATTTACTCTGGTGGGGGAGTCCAGAACAAGGGGGTATAACCTTAAAATTAGAACTAGGCCATTCAGGGGTTTTGTTAGGAAGCAATTCTTCACACAAAGAGTAGTGGAAATCTGGAACTCTCCCCCACAAAAAGCTGCTGACACTAGATCAATTGAAAATTTCAAAACTGTGATTTTTGTTAGGCAAGGGTATTAATGGTTACGGAACCAAGGCGGGTAGATGGAGTTAAGATTCACATCAGCCATGATCTAATTGAATGGCGGACCAGGCTCGAGGGGCTGAATGGACTATTCCTGTTCCTATGTTCCTATCCTGCTGCTGTCTTTCCAGGTGCTCTCTCAACTTTAACTCCAGGCCTGCCACTATTTCTGCCTCATCATCTTTCCACTGCTCCAGCTCTAGACTTCATCATTCACTTTGCTTCATCCTTTCTTTTAAAAAATTACAGTGGACATATTAATTTTTTTAATTTTTTAAAACTCAGCTTTAATCACAATTTGTGCTGTGATAAGGTAAGTACGTAATTCAAAATATATACACCAATTGTTAAGTACAAAGATAAAAGTAATTCTGTACAACAGCATATTTCAAAACAAGAAGGAATACTGACAGAAGGATAATTAAATTGAGTAAAAAAGTAAACTGAAAATTACATGTCAAATATTAGAGAAATTTGAAAAATAAATTGGCATGGATAACACATAAAATGCAAATAATTAGGGGATAATATAGTGCTTTATTTTAAATATGCCATTTAATATTTTAGAATTAAGATGCTGAAGTTACATTATGGGCTACTTATGCTTAACACATCTGTCTGAAATCCCTCTTTCTGCTATTTTGGTAGCAGCGTTAGCTTTTTGTGTTAAGTGGGTTACCACCTCTACTAGTATAACAGAAAGAGGAATTTGAGATGACTACTTTAAACGTTTTTACCTATTATCCCACTGCATAATTTCAAGGAAATTGTTTTTGACACATGCAAGTTCAGTTAACATTTTCTACACTTTCTGCATCCAGTGCCTTTTCTTGTTCAAAACATGAAACCATTTTATTTTTTCTAAAAAATCAAAAGAAAAGATCACTTTGCCCAGTACTCAGAACCCAATCTCTGGAGCATTTTGGCACATCTGTTGCTGTTTTATCATCTGGTTTCCTTAAGATTTAAATCGCAAGGCAGCTTACCTGATCCTTGATTTCCTTAAAATTTAATTTGTTAAACAACTTACCTGGTCCTTGCTTTCCTTAAAATTTAAATCATAAGGCAGCTTACCTGGTACCATTCAATTTCTTTTAAAAATGTTGCCTGGTGTGAAATATTGAAATATGTTAAAATTGCAATTGCCCCTTTAAATGAAAAGCACTATACAATTAAATGCAACCTGTAATTTCTTTTTAAAAATCAACCATTAATTAAAGTAACTATAATGCATCAGGTATTCCATCATAGTGCGGATAATAGCGCTCTATAGCTGAATGTATCAGCAGGTTATTAATTCGGCATAAAAGTACTATGATATCCATGAACACGTATCAGTGCACAATAATGAACCCTATTTCTGTCTGGACCTAGTAGATTCACAATACCACCCAAATATCAGACATAATTCAATATTGTCATTATTACCGTGACAACTACTATAACAAGGTTCTGGTGCTCTTTACCTTGCATCATAAGCTTTTCATTTTCATGTATAAAAGTATGGTGTCAGTGGCAGTTTACAAGATGTCATCACACCCAACGTGAGGATGACACAGTACTCACATGTATCAGCTACTTTGCCAATTCCAGTTTGCACAGGAAGTGGGAAACTCCACAAAATGGCAGCTTCAGGAGTTAGGGTTACACTAGGGTAAAATTCAACTTTGGAAGGGATGCAAAACGGCCGGTAACAGATTTACCTCCCATTATACAACCCGCCCAATTTTACTTTCATGGGAAGGAAAAGTAGGCAAGGTGTATAACAGGCGGCCGAACTCCTACCACCCGTTTTGCACCCATACCACCCACCCCCATTTTATTCTTACTTTTATCTAAGCACAGATCTTAATTCTTGTTCTTCACAGACTTGTGTGAGTGGGGAATACTGTGCAGCGTTAATTAAAGGAGACAAAATGCTCTGCTGAAAATTATGGACTCATTTCCCTCTTTATAGGCAGAAAAGAGTTTCCATTAACAGTCAATATTCCTCCATTTGTTTTCAGAACTTCTTATTCATTTCATATTTAAGTCACATCTTAACTTGGTAATGGCAAGTTGCCTGGATAGCATACTGGGAACAGAAATAGTGGCATTCTTGGCTCACAGAAACCATACAAACTTGACATGATCTGGGATGAACCAATATCACAAGCCAATACCCAGATAAACTATTTTAAAAAGGGCCAACTTCAAAGAAATGATGGAACAGCTTAAACAATTCAACTAGGGGATAGTACTCAAGATAGCCTAAGTTGAAAACAAATGGAATATTTTCAAAAACATACCACTGAGCATGCAGGATAAGACTAGTAAGCACAGACTAAACAATTGTGACCTTATGTGTATTATCAAGACAATATGAAGTGAAATACGTAAGGAAAACAAACTCCACGAAAGCTGTTGGGTCAAAGATGAGGGAAACCATTGAGAAGAATACAGGAGCTTCAAAAAAAGTTTGAGAGGGTTAAAGAGGGAGCTAGAAATGAGCATAGCTGTGGAAGCCAAACACAACAGAAAGATATTCATCCAATATTATAATGAGGACTATTAAAGAAGAATGGAGATCGCCTAAGGAAGCAAAGATATTTGAAACAAAGGATAAACTAAAAATAATGAACATACTATTAATATAATGATTATTTTAGATCTTGTATTATGTAATGAGATAGGGTTAATTAGTAATCACGCAGTAAAAGGACATCTCAGGCAGATTGGGAAATTAAATTAAAGGGTTTGACAGTTGAAAAGCAATGGCAAACATTTAAAGAAATATTTAAAGAAATATTTTAGAAATATTCCAACAAATATACATTCCGTTGAGAAATAAAACTCCATGGGAAAAGAGATCCACCCTTGGCTAACGAAAGAAGTTAAGGAGAGAATTAGATTGAAAGAAGGGGCCAATAATGTTGCCAAGAAGAGTAATAAGCCTGGGGATTGGGAGAGTTTTAGAAACCAACAAAGGACGACCAAAAAATTGATAAAAAGGGAGAAAATAGAATATGAAAGTAAACTAGCAAGAAATATAAAAACGGATTGTAAGAGCTTCTACAAGTATGTAAAAAGGAAGAGAGTAGCAAAAGTAAATGTTGGTCCCCTAAAGGCTAAGAGAGGAGAAATTATAATGGGGAATCAGGAAATGGCAGATGTGTTAAACAAATAGTTTGCATCTGTCTTCACAGTAGAAGACACAAAAAGCATACCAAAAATATGGGAAACCAAAGGGTAAATGAGAGTGAGGAAGTTAAAACAATAAATATCACTACAGAAAAAATACTGGACAAATTAATGGGACTAAAAGCCGACAAATCCCCTGGACCTGATGGCCTACATCCTAGGGTTCTAAAAGAGGTGGCTGCAGAGATAGTGGATGCATTGGTTGTCATCTTCCAAAATTCTCTAGATGCTGGAATGGTCCCAGTGGACTGGAAGGTAGCAAATGTTACCCCACTATTCAAGAAGGGAGGGAGAGAGAAAACAGGGAACTACAGGCCAGTTAGCCCGACATTGGTCATCAGGAAAATGCTGGAATCCATTATTAAGGAAGTGGTAACAGGGCACTTAGAAAATCATAATATGATAGGTAGAGTCAACATGGTTTTGTGAGGTGCTGGAACAGATGCCACGCGCACTCTCCACAATCGCACAGAGGATGGAGGAGTCCAACTCCTGCATGAGTGAAATGGCAGCACAGGTACGCGAGGGAACCTCTGAGATACTGTCACAGGGATGTGAGCAACTGTCTGAGATAGTGTCGCAGGTAAGTGCGGGAATGTCTGCGACGGAGGGAAGGCTAGACTCCATGAAGCTTCAAGCACGGCTCACAAATGAGTCCATCCAAGCCTTGAGAACGGCCCTTCGAACTCAGGGTGAACAACATTCTGCCACCTTAAACCGGCAGGCAGATACTCTAGCAATGGCCTTACAAAGCTTCACACATGTTCTCCAAACTGTCGTCCAGCAGAGTGGTAGGAATGATGTGGGCCTGGCCCAGGGGAGGGATGATGGTGAAAGGGGACATGGAAGTGGGGACGCCACTCAAAGCACTCCCACGTCTCGTTGCCCCCCTCTCAACCAGTAGCTGCAATGCTGCCTCCTCTCTAGGTGGTTGAGTCTGCCCCTGCACAGGTGCAGGTGGAGCAGTCTTTGTAGGGGCCCTCACGGGCGCCGAAACACAGAGGGCATAGGCCCAAAGCATCTAAGCAGTCAGGGCATGAACAAGAACAACCTGCCACATCTCTGCTGCAGCCACAGGGGATGCACCACGTAAAAGTAGTAGGAAGAGAAAGGCGAGGGTTCTGTAAGCTCGAAGGGGATGCACAGGGGTGTTTGACGGTCATGTTTTTTATTTATATTTGCTTTTTGTTAAACTAACATTAAATATTATTGTCACCACTACAGCCACGTCTTGGCCATTCTTGACTGGCTTCTGTAATAGGACCCTTTCATGAGGTTCACCATGAACGCCGACACTTGATGCCACCCATTGGGTCACTCTACAGTGGGTGTATGTGTAGTTGCAGGGCTGTTTTGTTCCGAGCGGGGGATGGGGGGGCGCTGGTGTGGGCGCTGCTTTATCCAGGTGATGTGAGGACTGGACTCTTCACATTGTCTGATATTAGGAGAACTGTTCACATATCAGTGACTCCCTGGCCTCACGAGCAGCCAGGTGAGTCGCTGTTCTGCCCATGGGTTGCTCCGGCTCCTCTGCCTCCTCCGCCTCTGGCTCCTCTGCCTCCTCAATGTGGGTGGCAGATGTGGATGGGGCCCCCTCAAGTGGCACACCTCTCTGTTGTGTCATGTTGTGCAGGGCACAACACATGACTATAATACGTCCCACTCTGTCTGGTGCGTATTGAAGAGCTCCCCCAGAACGATCAAGGCACCTGAAGCACATCTTGAGCAGCCCTATATCATGCTCAATTGTAGACCTGGTAGCGATGTGGCTGTTGTTATATCAACACTGTTGCTCGATGGTGGGGTTCCTCAGAGGTGTCATGAGCCATGTGTGCAGGGGGTATCCCTTGTCCCCGAGGAGCCAGCCCTAATGGGTGTTCGGTGCGTGGAAGAGGGGCGGGATGTTGGATTCCCGGAGGATGTAGGAATCGTGGCAGCTGCCAGGATCTGGCGCACACGTGAAGGAATCTCTTGCGGTGGTCACAAACGAGCTGAGTGTTGATGGAGCGATAGCCCTTCCTGTTGATGAACAGTCCTGGCTCGTGTGGAGCTGCTCCTATTGATATATGGGTGCAATCGATTACACCCTGCACCCATGGGAAGCCAGCCACAGAGTGGAATCCCACTGCCCTCTCCGTCTGGCTGAGGTCGTCCATGGGGAAGTTCATGTGGTGCAAGGCCCTGCGAAACAAGCCATCGGTGACCTACATTATGCACTTGTGAGCAGACAACTGAGAGATCCCGGCGATGTCCCTGGGGGCACCCTGGAATGATCCGGAGGCAAAGAAGTTGAGGGCAGTGGTGACTTTGACAGTGACAGGTAAGAAGATGCTGCTCGGGCCAGCCGGGTGCAGCTCGGCATGAAGGAGGCTGCAGTTGTCCACGACTACATGGCGACTGACTCTGAGCCTCCGTATGCACTGCTCCTCAGAGAGGTCCAGGAAAATAAGCTTTGGTCTGTAGACCCTATTGCGAGGGTCGAGCCTCCTGCAACATCGCTCTCTCTGTTGTTGCCCTCTGTGCTTTTGTGCAGGTGCCTGTGGTGCAGCACTGTGTTGTGGAGCTCCACGTGGCGGAGGTGGACGCCGTGCTTGGTGAGGCTGGTGATATTGCTCGTCCTCGGATGTAGTGATGAATGCAGCCATGGCGCCCCCCCATCCTGGCGGTGTGAGTTTGAGGGGGTCCGCAAAGTAGTTAAATATGTTTGCACAGCAGAGTTTTGGGTGGAAAGTAAGAATTTTGAGTGAAAACACAAAGGTCTTGCAGCCAAAACTTTGTCTGAAGTGACAGAGTGCCCTGCTGCAATAAATGACGTTTTCTCCCCATTTGTCAAACAAGCATTTGCATCTCCCACTGGCTGCTGGCTGAAACACGTCTGTTGTGACAGGGAGTGTTTCCCACAGCACGGGAAACATGCTGAGGATCCTTCAAAATTGCACCCCTGCCAAAATTTTGAGTCAATCAAGTAGATCAAGTATCTCAACTATTGGACAAACTATGCAAATTATCATCCCGCCGGCTTTAATTGCCGGTGGGAATTCCGCTTTTGGGAGGCGCGAACGCACCCAGATGCATCACTGGTGAATCCGGAAGTCAGTGGGTTGGAGCCGGGCTCCGAACCCGCTCGGTAGTTCAGCGATTTTCGGAGCCCCCGCCGCCCCCCCCACCCCCCCCACCGCCCCAACGCACTCGCTCCTTCACCCGAAAATCGGCCCCAAAGAGTCTGCAGAGGGATATAGGCAGATTAATGAAAGGGCAAGGAGATGGCAGATGGAGTATAATGTGGGGAAATGTGAGGTTATTCACTTTGGTAGGAAGAATAGAAAAACAGAATATTTTTTAAATGGTGAGAAACTATTAAATGTTGGTGTTCAGAGAGACTTGGGTGTCCTTGTGCAAGAAACACAAAAAGTTAGTATGCAGGTACGGCAGGCAATTAGGAAAGCAAATGGCATGTTGGCCTTTATTGCAAGGGGGTTGGAGTACAAGAGTAAGGAAGTCTTAATACATTGTACAGGGCTTTAGTGAGACCTCACCTGGAGCACTGAGTTTTGATCTCCTTATCTAAGGAAGGATATACTTGCCTTGGAGGCAGTGCAACGAAGGTTCACTAGATTAATTCCTGGGATGAGAGGGTTGTCCTATGAGGAGAGATTATGTAGAATGGGCCTATTCTCTCTGGAGTTTAGAAGAATGAGAGGTGATCTCATTGAAACATATAAGATTTTGAGGGGGCTTGACTGGGTAGATGCTGAGAGGTTGTTTCCCCTGGCTAGAGAGTCTAGAACTAGGGGGCATAGTCGCAGGATAAGGGGTCGGCCATTCAAGACTGAGATGAGGAGGAATTTCTTCACGTAGAGGGTTGTGAATCTTTGGAATTCTCTACCCCAGAGGGCTGTGGATGTTGAGTCAGAGAATATATTCAAGGCTGAGATAGATAGATTTTTGGACTCTAGGAGAATCAAGGGATATGGGGATCGGGCGGGAAAGTGGAGTTGAGGTTGAAGTTCAGCCATGATCTGATTGAATGGCGGAGCAGGATCGAGGGGCTGTATGGCCTATACTCCTGCTCCTATTTCTTATGTTGTTATGTTCTTCTTATTTCCTGAAAGTGTTCACAGAGGAAGCACTGTTAGCATGGAGCTTCTAAAACTCGTAACTGATACCACTTACAATGAAAGTCATATCCAGCCTCTAAGAACTCAAAGCCATTAAGTCGCAGTGATCAATGAAGAGTATATACCCACCCGAGGGTGTTAAGTGAGATTTGGGGTGATTCCAATTACCCTGCGCTTTCAATGGAGCACAACACTCAAAAGGAGCACAAATTAGAGAACCTGACCCGCATTCCCAGTTAGTATGACTCCCCATTTGAAGCATATGATCATGGAATTACTCCTAAAATCTACAAAGTGTTAAGGGTTGGGCCTCTTCCAACTTTCTATTCCTGCTGACAGTTTCCATAAGCAGACTCACATCTCCTATGATCTGAAACTTGCAACCTTACACGTGATGTGAAGAGAATTGTGAACCACAGGAATAACAATGAACCTTTTATTGCAATCTTTTGCACCAGACCTAATGTGTACTGCCCACCATAATCTCCTGTCCACTCTAAAAGGTGGCAATCATCATACTATCAATTCATATTATTCAGGCTAAAATTGGGAGGCAAATTTACTTCTAAGAAATACAGTTACACAGAAGCAAATTAATTTAGGAAATAATCAGCAATACAATATTTGATTTAAACCATTCAGGGGAATAATAAAAGGTCCAAAATCTTACTTTCCCTTTGAGAATCTTTTAATTGATTTTTTGATGAATGTAACATCAGTGTTTCAGCTCCATGAAGTTCCTCCTACATGGAAACTGGCAGACAAGTAAGGAACTAAAAACATAAGATTTCGGACTTTCAAAAGACATTTGATAAAGTACCACATACTAGACTTGTTAGCAAAATTGAAACCCACGGGATTAAAGGGGCAGTGGCTGCGTGGATAAGAATTTGGCTAAGAGACAGAAAGCAGAGAATAGAGGTGAACAGTTATTTTTCAGACTGAAGGGAAGTATACAGTGGTGTTCCCCAGGGGTCAGTATTAGGACAATTGCTCTTTATGATATATATTAATGATCTGGACTTGGATATACAGGGCATTATTTCAAAGTTTGCAGATGACACGAAACTCGGAAATGTAGTAAACAATGAAGAGGATAGTAACAAACTTCAGGAGGACAGAGACAGATTGGTGAAATGGGCACACACATGGCAGATGCAATTTAACACAGAGAAGTGTGAAGTGATATATTTTGTTAGGAAGAATGAGGAAAGGCAATATAAACTAAATGGTACAAATTTAAAGGGGGAACAGAAAGACCTGAGGGTATATGTGTACAAATCTTTGAAGTTGGCAGGACTGAGAGGACTGTTAAAAAAGCATATGGGATCCTTGGCTTTATAAACAGAGACATAGGGCTCAATTTTAGGCGGCAATTGCAGGTGCATTGGAGCTCCGAAAATCATGGAAATCCCGTTCGGGTTTGGAAGCCGGCTCCAACCCGCCAACTTCCGAGTTTTCCAGGGATCCACCTGTGTGCGCGTGGGTGACCCTAAAACTGAAGTCCCGCCGGCAATTAAAGCAGGCGGGAAAACAGTTAAAGAGCCAAATGTACCTCATTGAGGTACTTAGGGCACTTTACCTGTGATAGAGTAAGTGATTAGAACAATTTTTAACATATCTAGGCAGCTTGCCCACCGTTTCTGATTCACGACTGGTGAAACCAGGTATGAAGAGCCGGATCAGGGAAAAAGAAACAAAATAAATTAAATAAAAAACCATAGACGGAAGTGAAAACATAAAATGAACCTACCTTTGCACCCTGCTCTGATGTCCGATGTCTCCCTCTCCAATGTCCCACTCTTCACACCCCCAATATCCTCCCAATGTCCCATTCTTCACTCCCTTGATGTCCTCCCGATGTCCCATTGTTCACCCCCCTGATGTCCTCCCGATCTTCCTCTGATCTTCCCCTCTCACCCCCCGATCTTCCCCTCTCACCCCTCCCCAATCTTCCCCTCTCCCCCCTGCCGATCTTCCATTCTCCCCCCCCCCCCCGTCCCGATCATCCATTCTCCCCCCCCCCTCACCCAAGTCTTCCAGTCCAGCGCTGGATGACATCTTGCTCTTTCTCTTTCTGTCAATCAGGCTGGCTGCCAGGCACGAAACCCGGAGAGGACGTTAATCATCAGCAATCACCATGCGATCGCGTCGGAAACGGTAAGTGTTGTTCATGCGGGTTTGCCACGCACACCTTCACCCCCCGCTGCCAACTCACCACCATTGTAAAATCGACCCCATAGAGTACAAAAGTGAGGAAAATATGCTAATCGCTGGTTAGGCCCCAGCTGGAGTATTGTGAATTCTGGGCACCACACTTTAGGAAGGATGTCAAGGCCTTGGAGAGGGCACAGAGGAGATTTACTAGAATGGTACCAGGGATGCAGAACTTCAGTTATGTGGAGAGACTAGAGAAAAGGGGATTGTTCTCCTTAGAGCAGAGAAGATTAAGGGAAATTTAATAGAGATGTTCAAAGTCTTGAAGGGTTTTGATAGAGTAAATAAACTGTTTCCTGTAGCAGAAGGGTCAGTAACCAGAGGACCCAGATTTAAGGTAATTGGCAAAAGAACCAGAGACAAGATGGGGGACATTTTTATAACACAGCGAGTTGTTATGATCTGGAATGCACATCCTGAAAGGGTGGTGAAAGTAGAATTAATAATAACTTTCAAAAGGGAATTGGATAAATGCTTCAAGGGGAAAAATTTGCAGGGCTATGAGGAAAAGGCAGGGGAATGGGACCAATTGGATAGCTCTTTCAAAGAGCTGGCACAAGCACGATGGGCTGAATGGCCTCCTTCTGTGCTGTATCATTCTATGATTGCTGTCCAGATACACATGTGGCTTCTTTGAAGAACATCGTGGATCGAACCACTATTTTCCCACCAGGTATGCAGATCTGTTGTTTATCAATTATACTATCCAGGTGAATAGAGTGTGAAAAGAAGTCCCTTGTCTGTCGTTTTTTTGAGGGTGGGGATTATCAACTGACTTGCATATCAAATAACTCTTTTCTGTATGACAGGTGTAGATGTTGAATATTTCAGGTGCCCCAGTTGAATAGTCCTGGCCATCCGCCCAGAATATGTAAATGCCCCCGAAACTGAGACGGGGGTCAGGATGTATCCATGGGATGGCCCAGATCCATCCCAAAAGCCCGCCAATAGATTTTCTGGCCCATTTACTCAGTGAATGTCTTTGAACTAGCTGGGGCAAGGGCTGAAAGGTATCTGGGAGCAACAGCAGATTCAACACTTACTGGCTCCAATATTCCTCTTCCCTCCACCTGAGCACTCATCAGGAGGAGTGCATCTGAAGTGTACTCCATCCGGGTTCAGATCACTTCAATCAGTCTGACATAATCCAGGCACAGGCCCACCTCTTGGCAAGACCTTGCACCCGTGGACAAGGATGGAAATCTAACAGCTGTCTTCGAGGTCTTCTGAATGCTGTTCAGAAACAGCTACCTAAAGGCCATCAGCCCTGATCATTACCCTGCTGGCCCTGTGGAAGGAAGAGACTTACCTTCTGGCCAGTCTCCGGTGGCACCCAGGCCCCTGATCGGAGTGAGGCTGAGTGCAAGGCCAATGGCTTGCTTCTTCTGGGTGCTCATCTAAATGAATGCCTTCGCCACATTCAGACAGGAAAATGAGGTGGGAGGCACCATTAGGTCCCTCCGGCCTTGTTAAAATGTGATTTGCATCCAGGTGCAAGCCCTCCATCCCCAGGAAAACCCTGCAAATCCCTTGGCAGTGGAAAAGGAGTGGAGACTGGCATTACAAGTCTCCGCCCCTTTTTCTCTGCTTTGCACCCGGAAACTGAGCAGTCGGAGACACAAAGCAGAGAAGAAGCTGTCCCACCATGAACGGTCAATGCAGAGCAGCAATCAACAACGCAAACACAACGCTGAGCATTAGTGTCAAATAGTGGAGTATGAACTGTCATACTGATGCACTACTGTGCTATGGTCTGTTCAGAACTTGACTGCTGCATTCAGCTGTAGTCAGTGAGACACAAGGGAAGTATGCAAGCCCTTGGAAGCAGTGCAGAGAAGGGCCAAGGGACTGAGCCGTATGAGAGAGGACCTTATAAAGGTATATATCTCCTATTTATATAACGCATTACCGTGTCTCTCAGAAATACCTTTTGAGACATTTCTGAGAGGTGTGTTCAGGACTGGTGTAAAAATAAGTCTCACTTTCTTCTTTCTCTTATGTGAAAGGATTAATATTTTGTAAGTTTTTTTGGTCATGCACAATTTTTCTCACATTTGCTTGTCCACTGTTGATTTTGCACCTTATAAATGCATTCATGAGGTTCATAAACAGCCAACTTACCATCTGGTGCTAGATTCCTCTCCAATTTCATCAATTCCAATTTGAAGTGTGTGCTGGTAAACCTGTTTGAACCATGTATTAGGTGCGTGCAAGGTACAAAATGCTGTTGGCAGGCAGGCCTACAGAGGAAGTGTAGCGGTTTTATTTCTTCAATGACATGCTGAGGCAGGATGGTGAAAGGCTGCTGACAAAGGAATAACTTCCTGGAGGATGTATAGTCTCCACTGATGGCCTGTCAAAACTATTGATGCAAACAGTAACATTATATATTGCTCTTACCTTCTCTACTTCTAGCAAATTTCAAACACCTATAGGTGATATAATACACCACAGCCAATTCACATTTTTAAAAATTTGTTCTTGGGAAGTCGGTAACACTGGCAAGGCAGTATTTACTGCCCACGCCTAGTTGGACTTGTGGGCATTAAGAGTCAACCACGTAGTGGGACTGGAATCGCGTGTAGACCAGATCAGGTAATGGTGGCAGGTTCCTTTCCCTGGCATTAGTGAACCAGTTGGGTTCCTACAACAATCCAGCCACAACCCCCCACCCGAAGTACATATATGGATGACAGGCGAGGACAAGATTGGGCTCAGTCATGATGCTGCCACAGATAAATGGCCTGCTGGTGCTCATGCATGAAGAATGGCCACTCCAGCAAGGTAACAGAAGGTGACCAGTGCATGTGGAACCTTACTCCAGGAAGGAGTTAATGCCTTCAGAAGAGGAGGAGGGGAGGGGAAAAGTTAGCAGAAAAAGAAAGGGAAGAAAAAGTATGGTGACAGCTGCTTTGCTTTTGGTGGCAGACCCCGATATATCTTCTCTCAAAACAGGGGTGAAGCAACAGAAAACTTGGTTTGATTTTCATGCCACCATCTGTTTACCCAAGATTCCTGAGTAACATATTATAATCAATTTGAAATACATAAATTACCAACAATGCAACCCTGTGTACCAATTAGATAGACTTTGATGCTGACATCATCATCCACATGTTTACTAATTTCCCAGGATTCTGTGTTGATACATCAGTTCTGTCCTATTGTCAATTCCCACATTCTTGGAAGACAGACAGCAATTTGAATGGCTGAATGTTAGGTGAGTATGTCTGACAAGATGCAAATCCATCTTTAGGTCAGGGCTATCCTTCTGGATCAGTGGGCCAGGTCCGTGTGATGCAACCAGTGAAGGTCCACTTACACTATAATGTTAGTGTGGGTGTGAAGTGGGAAGTGCTTTGCCCCAGTGCAAAAGTAATACTGTGAATGCACCCTGTCTCTCTCTCCTCCATCACTTGTTTCTCTCTTTTTCCTTCACTTCTGTCTTATACCCTCTCTGCTCTTTTCGTTTTTCTCTTTGCCTTTCTTATGTTTCTATTGTGACCCCTCTCTGTAATTGTGGGTGGTAAGAAATATTCAGCATCAGGACTTAGATGAGTGAGAGGGTAACCGCTACATCTGGAGCACGATAGGAAGAGATGCCAGCTATATCCTGGGGGTGGGGTTCGAGAGTCTCTTGGCTGCTGGATACCTGCAAAGGGGCAGATGTGCTGCATCCTCAGAGTTAACTTTTATAAACCTGGGTTAGTCAGTTGCTCCACGATGGCCAACCCTTTTTCCTACTCCTAAACCCAGTACAGAACTGACGCACGGTTCCTGCTCCCAGCAGCGCTGTTCCCCATCAGTTGGGACTTGCTGATTCCTGAAGCGGGAGAGCAGCACTGCTGGGATGGGAAGCTCAATGTCAGTCCAAGTCAGCAGTACTGCCTGTGGTTCTTTTCTTAAATCCTGACAAACTTAGGAACATGAGTAGGCCATTCAGCCACTCGAAACTGTTCCGCCATTCAATTAGATCATGTCTGATTTTCAAAAGATCAGCTGTTTCTGGTGGTGGGAGGATCAACAAGCTCCTACATGAAGTAGATCATGAAGCAGGCCGGAACCTTTGGCGAAGACCCAATCCACAGCAACTAGGTCCATTGACCCAAATACGGGCAGGTGTCTCACAATTTGGCAGGAATGCCAGATTGATGCCAAATGTCACATTTTCTGTAATGTAGTGACGCTGGGCGCTAGTAACACCAGCATGTTATTTGCATCGAGCACTGCTAAGGCTGGCAGAAAGGGTTATAAAGTTTAAATCCCCCAGTGAGTGCAATCAATCAAAGCACTTTCAAAACTCTGAATTCAGAAAAGGCCGCCACTGTTATTTTCAAAAGGGAGCAGGTAGGTGCTTGGTGGGTTGGGAACCTGAGCAGGGAGAGAGAGGAAAGCGTAACAGGAAGGGACAGAAGGTATGGAGTAATAGGTAAAGTGTTAAAAAAGGAAAAAGCAGGAACTAAGCGTCACAAAACAGATTTGAAAGTTCTTTATCTGAATGCACGTAGCATTCGTAATAAAATGGACGAGTTAACGGCACAAATAACTACGTATGGGTATGATCTTGTGGCCATTACAGAAACATGGCTGCAGGGTGACAACGACTGGGAATTAAATATGCCAGGGTATTTAACAATCAGGAAGGACAGGCAGGAAGGAAGGGGAGGTGGGGTGGCTATGTTAATAAAGGAAGGAATCACTGTAATACAGAGAAATGATATTGGGACAAAGCATCAAGATAATGAAACAGTTTGGGTGGAGATAAGGAATAATAAGGGAAAAAAAACATTAGTGGGCGTAGTATATAGGCCTCCTAATAGTTGCAACTCTGCTGGAAGAAGTATTAATCAGGAGATAGTCGGGGCATGTAATAAGGGAACAGCCATAATTATGGGGGATTTTAATTATCATATTAACTGGACAAATCAAATTGGGCAGAGCAGCCTTGAGGACGAGTTCATTGAGTGCATCAGGGATGGATTTCTTGAGCAGTATGTAACTGATCCTACAAGGGGGCAGGCAACCTTGGACCTGGTCCTGTGTAATGAGTCAGGATTAATTAATAATGTCCTAGTTAAGGATCCCCTTGGAACGAGCGACCACAACATGGTTGAATTCCATATCCAATTAGAGGGTGAGAAGGTTGATTCTCAAACAAGCGTACTGAGCTTGAATAAAGGAGACTATGATGGTATGAGAGCGGAATTGATTAAAGTGGACTGGGAAAATAGATTAAAGGGTAAGACGGTACATGAGCAGTGGTGTTCATTTAGGGAGTTATTTTACAACTTTCAAAATAAATATATTCCACTGAGGAAAAAAGGGTGTAAAAGAAATGACAGCCACCCGTGGCTAAGTAAAGAAATCAAGGATAGTATCCGACTAAAAACAAGGACATATAAGGTAGCCAAACTTAGTGGGAAGATAGAAGATTGGGAATTCTTCAAAAGACAGCAAAAAGTAACTAAAGGATTGATTAAGAAAGGGAAGTTAGATTATGAAAAGAAATTAGCAAAAAATATAAAAACAGATAGCAAGAGTTTCTATAGTTATATAAAAAGAAAAAGGGTGGCTAAGGCAAACATAGGTCCCTTAGAGGATGAGACCGGGAAATTAATGGTGGGAAACATGGAGATGGCAAAAATGCTGAACAAATATTTTGTTTCAGTCTTTACAGTAGAGGACACTAAGAATATCCCAACACTGGACAAACAGGGGACTCTCGGGGGGGAGGAGCTAAATACGATTAAAATCACTCAAGAGATGGTACTCAGTAAAATAATGGGACTCAAGGCGGATAAATCCCCTGGACCTGATGGCTTCCATCCTAGGGTCTTGAGGGAAGTGGCAGTAGGGATTGTGGATGCTTTGGTGATAGTTTTCCAAAATTCCCTGGACTCAGGAGAGGTCCCGGCAGATTGGAAAACTGCTAATGTAACACCGTTATTTAAAAAGGGTAGTAGGCAGAAGGCTGGAAATTATAGGCCAGTTAGCTTAACATCTGTGGTGGGTAAAATTTTGGAGTCTATTATTAAGGAGACAGTAACGGAACATTTAGATAAGCATAATTTAATAGGACAAAGTCAGCATGGCTTTATGAAGGGGAAGTCATGTCTGACAAATTTGCTTGAGTTCTTCGAGGATATAACGTATAGGGTGGATAAAGGGGAACCAGTGGACGTAGTGTATTTAGACTTCCAGAAGGCATTCGACAAGGTGCCACATAAAAGATTATTACTTAAGATAAAAAATCACGGGATTGGGGGTAATATTCTGGCATGGGTGGAGGATTGGTTATCAAACAGGAAGCAGAGAGTTGGGATAAATGGTTCATTTTCGGACTGGCAACCAGTAACCAGTGGTGTTCCACAGGGGTCGGTGCTGGGTCCCCAACTCTTTACAATCTATATTAACGATTTGGAGGAGGGGACCGAGTGCAACATATCAAAATTTGCAGATGATACAAAGATGGGAGGGAAAGTAGAGAGTGAGGAGGACATAAAAAACCTGCAAGGGGATATAGACAGGCTGGGTGAGTGGGCGGAGATTTGGCAGATGCAATATAATATTGGAAAATGTGAGGTTATGCACTTTGGCAGGAAAAATCAGAGAGCAAGTTATTTTCTTAATGGCGAGAGACTGGAAAGTACTGCAGTACAAAGGGATCTGGGGGTCCTAGTGCAAGAAAATCAAAAAGTTGGTATGCAGGTGCAGCAGGTGATCAAGAAAGCCAACGGAATGTTGGCTTTTATTGCTAGGGGGATAGAATATAAAAACAAGGAGGTATTGCTGCAGTTATATAAGGTATTGGTGAGACCGCACCTGGAATACTGCATACAGTTTTGGTCTCCATACTTAAGAAAAGACATACTTGCTCTCGAGGCAGTACAAAGAAGGTTCACTCGGTTAATCCCGGGGATGAGGGGGGCGGACATATGAGGAGAGGTTGAGTAGATTGGGACTCTACTCATTGGAGTTCAGAAGAATGAGAGGCGATCTTATTGAAACATATAAGATTGTGAAGGGTCTTGATCGGGTGGATGCAGTAAGGATGTTCCCAAAGATGGGTGAAACTAGAACTAGGGGGCATAATCTTAGAATAAGGGGCTGCTCTTTCAAAACTGAGATGAGGAGAAACTTCTTCACTCAGAGGGTGGTAGGTCTGTGGAATTTGCTGCCCCAGGAAGCTGTGGAAGCTACATCATTAGATAAATTTAAAACAGAAATAGACAGTTTCCTAGAAGTAAAGGGAATTAGGGGTTATGGGGAGCGGGCAGGAAATTGGACATGAAGCTGAGTTCGGATCGGTCAATGCCCTGTGGGTGGCGGAGAGGGCCCAGGGGCTATGTGGCCGGGTCCTGCTCCGACTTCTTGTGTTCTTTAGATTTGTGGTTGGGATCAGATCAGCCATGATCTTATTGAATGGCGGAGCAGGCTCGAGGGGCCGATTGGCCTACTCCTGCTCCAATTTCTTATGTTCTTATGTTCTTTCATCTGCTGCAGGCAGCTGCCAAATTTTGCCCCTCCCCCCCAGCAGCTGTCTCCCTGGAACGAGCAGGATCACCACTAGGAGCCCAGCAAGAATATTCTACTTAAACTGACCCCAGGTCAGCGCCAAGTTCATTGGGTGGTGGGTGGAAGTCCCGCCCAATCACAATTCTGGCTCTGATTCTGCCAGAAAGGATAAAATGTTATATTTTTTCTCAGCATTTGTATAATTAGTTAAATTATATATTTTGTTTTCTGTAACTTTACAACAATCAGTTAATTTAATACTTGTGAACATGCATCTAGTGATATATAATGTCAGTCTCTCAATATTTGAAACTGCAAATTTTGCAGCTTTTTCCTGGACAACCTTACATTTAGAAGTATTGTTTCTGTGGCAACATACACAAGCGAGTGAACCTCTACCAGTGCTCGTGTCTCTTTCTCCACTTCCTCCCCTGCACTTTTATCTTATTCTGCTTTAGTGAGTACTTCTAGAAAACGTTGATTTTGTATTTCAATGGCTAGCTTACTTCACTGACACTTTTACCTTTTAGAGTTCTAACTTCCTCTTTAACTGTTCTTTCACTGTTCTGATACTGAAAGAACTTTCAGTATCATGCTTAACATCTTTAGCGATACGAATCTCCAGGGTCCTCTTTAAGCTTCAAAATATCCCTTTTAAACGATTCTAGCACCTTCCAGAAGTCTCACCCTCCTTTGACCATCAGGCTTTATGTGGTTTGATTTTCTTTTTTTTAAAATTCCCATTTTGATGGACTTATTCATCCATTTTGGAGATTTATTTCTAACTTACATCAATGACTTGGATACTGAAACTAATGTTAGGTAAGTTTGTCAAAGTTGCTGACAGCACTAAAATAGAGAAGAGTAGAGACAGAGGATGCAGCTGAAACGTTGCAAATGGATTTCGGTCAATTTTGCAGCTGAATAGACAAATGACAGATATGTGCTTAAATTATTGAAAAGTCTTATATGTATCACTTGCTGTAACTGAAAATTGTTGCACTTGCTTGAACTGGTGTTAGAATTCCTCTTTTATGCAGCAGTTATTCCTTTTCCTAGATTTTCTATGTTTGTTTGAATTTTGCTTGATGGCCATATCAGTGGACACCAGCATGACATGGCCACAGGCTACAGCCTGATCAATATTGATGCAGTCATTGAATAGGGAGAGCACATATTGAGACGATGCTGTTGTATCCTGGGGGTAATAGTGTAAAACACGTGATATCGGCTCGGCCACTCATTAAACACCTCCCCTGATTGACTTCACTGGCTGTTTTACACTGTCAATCAAAGTCAAAATTAAAACCCCCTGCTTTTAACAGGAATATTAGATCCTTGATAGTGGCAAGAAAATAATGAGGCTGGAAACAACAACTTACATGGCTCCTTTGACATAATAAAATGCTCTGAAATGCTTCACGTAGGAGAAGGCAGACAGTGGGTAGCAGTAGAAGGATGGTCTTAAGGAGGGGAAAGAAGTAACAGGGTATAGAAGTTAAAAGGCTCTGACATTGAAAGAGGACTGGTAGGCGTAGATAGAGATGCATAGGAGACCAAGGTCCGAGGGCTATAGGACACTGGGTGGGATCTAGGGCTGGAGTAGATGGTGGACGTAGAAGTGGTGAGGCTATAGAGGGATTGTAAACAAGAACAAGGATTTTGAAATCAAGATGTTGCGGGGTAGGGAGCCATTGGAAGTCTGCGAGAACAATTGGTGTTGGATAATCAGAGCTTAGTGAGCGACAGAATGTAAACAGCGGAGTTTAGGATGAGTTAGTGCTTGTGTAGGATAAAGCTAGAGAGGCTGGGGAGGGGGGGGTGGAAAAGTAGTGTCTTGTGGCAATGAAGCATCTATAAGGGTTTCAGTGGCGGTGCGAGTGAGGTAAAGGCAGAGGCAGAAAATGCTGCTGAGGTAGAAGTGAATGGGCTTAGTGAACATGGATAGCATATGAGGCTTAAAGCTCAGCTCACAGTTGATTGGAACACCCTCTGATTCTGTCTGAGCAAACAGCTATTGAGGGGGATCGAGTCATTGGCAAAGGCAAAGGCGGGGTGGGGGTGGGGGTGGTCCCATAGTGCTGCAAGATTTAAATAACGAAGATGAATTCAAGAGGCGACACCAAATGTAGGTGTACTGACAATGGAGGCGTTATTTCCTCACTTGTTAATAACCCAGGATTGGCATTTATAGAGCCTTCCACTACTAACCGGGCCTGTCAGAGAAGATCTGTCTTCACCATCTCGATTTTATGCAAGCATACATTGGGCTGGGGCCAATGAGTCGGAGTTGGCGGGAATTTGGATAGATGATATCACTCGCCTCTTTTAGTGACATCTGCATGGTAAGGGGCGGGTGCAAGATGTGCCACTCCCGACAGAAATATCCCGGGTCAGTAAAAGGGGCAGACTACCTGGCGTAACCATGTCCTGCCCCATAATCTGCCCCCACACACCTGCCCGTCCAGATAATGGCACCAATGCATCCCCAAGGGCTCAGAAATGTCAGCCCTCACATGTTTTTAAGCTCATGAGTCTTTTCTAGTTTTGTACCGATTGATCTTATTAATAAACACTGCAGGCAAGACAGTAATGAGGGAACACAAATTTAAGATAACCACAAAAAGAATTAAAGGAGAAGTTAGTAAAAACTGGTCTTTATACAGAGACTGGTTAGAATGCAGAACTCTGCCACAACCCATTGTAGCAGCAGAGTCCATGGGGTAAATTTTAACCCCACGATCGGGTGGGTTGGGGGCAGGTGGGGAGGTAAAAATTGTAAAATAAAGTAAAACCCGACCCCAACCCGTCTCCAACTCACCCACTTCCGGTTTTAATGGAGGCGGGTCGGGAGGCCGGCGACCAATCCACTCTCAAGAGGTAGATCGGTCAGTGAAATCTTTTAAGGAGGTTGCGGACCTCCATTTTAATAGGTTTTTTATTTTTAACTCTTGGGGGCCGGGATTCCCAGGCCTTCTGCTTCACGAGGAGGCGTGAAGGGTCAGATCAACAGGTAAGTGACTTTATTGCACTGCTTGTGGGCCAGAGGGAGCAGGAGTGTTTCCTCTAGGCCCAACAAACTTACCTGCCTCGATCGGACACACACAATCGACCAACTCCCCCCAACAATGACCGACCTTCCCCCCCATGACTGTCGACCCCGATGACTTCCCCAGATAACCGACCCCCCACGATGATGCCACCCCCACCGATGATGACCCACCCCCCCACCGATGACTGTCACAAACCCCCCCCCCCATCTGAATCTAAGACTTACTTGCTGGCATCCAGTCCCTGGCTGCTCTCCAGTCCGACTAACAGCCAGCCTATCAATCTGGCTGGCTATCGGGTGGGAAACACACAGAAAAAAATTGAAAGACTTCCTTACATCAAAATCATAAAGACGTCCAGGAAACCCATACTTCCAGGTTTCCCGTCAAGAATTCCCCACCCCGCCCTCTTCCCGGCGTCCTGTTAAAATTTATCCCCATAAGTCCTTTTAAAGGGGAATTAGATAGTTGCATAAAAGAGAATATTAAAGAGTATGGAAAACGAGCATGAGATTGGAATTAGAATAGGCAGCTTAAGTGGTGAAAAACACCATCACACACTTGAAGGGCTGAATGGCCTGTTTCTGTGCTGTAACATTCAAAGCTGACGAAAAGGCCAAACTTATCAAAATATCGTCAAATAATTTCAATAGCACACATACTTTGTTCCAGAGGCATTGCTCATATATGCTTGCCTTGAGTATTATCACCTCACCTGTTATCAAGATCAATTAACACTAAGTACCTAATTAAGGTGCAGTGGGAACATTTTCAACTATTCGTGTGATGATAGCTTATAATAAATGGCCATGTGTTAACATGGCAATCGAGCTAAAGGATAGATCTGTTTACTCTGAACTGCTTTGATTTTAAAAGGTTTTACCATAAGATTTTTGTATTAGTCTTTGAAGCTAACATGCCATTTTTATTGGCATAGTGTTAGGAACATAGGAACAGGAGTAGGCCATTCAGCCCCTCGAGCCTGTTCTACCATTCACTGAGATCATGGCTGATCTGTATCCTAATTCCATGTACCCGCCTTGGCTCCATATCCCTTAACACTCTTGGCTAGCAAAAAACTATCAATCTCAGATTGAAAATTATTAATTGAGCTAGCATCTACTTCTTTTTGTGGGAGAGAGTTCCACATTTCTGCCACCCTTTGCGTGAAGAAGTGTTTCCTAACTTCACTCCTGAATGGCCTGGCTCTGATTTTAAGGTTCTGTCCCCTTGTCCTAGACTCCCCCACCAGCGGAATAAGTTTCTCTCTATCGACCCTATCAATTTCTTTCAAAATCCTATATACCTCAATCAAATCACCCCTTAGCCTTCTATATTCCAGGGAATACAAGCCGGGTTTATGTAATCTCTCCTCATAATTTAACCCTTGGAGCCCTGGTAACACTCTGGTGAACCTACGCTGCACTCCTTCCATGGCCAATATATCCTTTCTAAGGTGTGGTGCCCAGATCTGTACACTGTACTCCAGATGTGGTCTAACCAGGGCTTTGTATAGATGTAGCAATACTTCCTCCCCTTTATACTCTAGCCCTCTAGTTATAAAGGCTAACATTCCATTAGTCTTTTTGATTACTTTTTGTACCTGACCACTACATTTTAGTGATCTATGTACATGGACCTCTATGTACATGGACCTCTGTTTGGACCTCCACTGTTCCTAGCTTCTCACCATTTAAAAAAATCTCTGATCTATCCTTTCTTGGTCCAAAATGGATGACTTCACACTTACCTGTGTTGACATTAATTTGCCACAGTTTTGCCCACTCACTTAATCTATCAATGTCTCTATGTAATTTTATGCTGCCGTCTACACTAATTACTATGCCACCAATCTTTGTGTCATTGGCAAACTTGGATATATGGCTCTCTATTGTCTTATCTAAGCCATTAATAAATGTAGTGAATAGTTGAGGCCCCAGCACAGATCCTTGTGGGACACCACTAGTCACTTCTTTCCAATTCAAGTACATACCCATTATCCCTACTCTCTGTCTTCTACTGCCTGAACAATCTCCGAACCTGGTTAATAATTTGCCCTCAATTCCATAAGCTTTAATTTTAGCTAACAGTCTCCTATGTGGAACCTTATCAAATGCCTTCTGGAAGTCCATGTAAACTACATCTCTGTCTACTACTTCAGTTACTTCCTCAAAAAATGTAATTAGGTTCGTTAGACATGACCAACCGTTACAAATCCATGTTGGCTCTTTCTAATCAACTCAAATTTCTCCAAGTGCTCAGTCACACTGACCTTAATTATAGATTCCAATACCTATCCCACAACAGATGTTAGACTAACAGGTCTATAATTTTCTGGTGTCTCTCTCTCTTAAATAATAGTTACATTTGGAAATTTCCAATCTAAAGGGACAATTCCTGAATCGAGAGACCTTTGGAAGATTATGGCTAAGGCATGTGCAATTTCCTTACCTACTTCCTTTAAAACCCTGACGTGGAAACCATCAGGCCTTGGAGATTTGTCAGTCTTTAGTGCCATTATTTATTGTAATACTGTTTCCTCGCTTTTCTTAACTTAGTCATTGATCCATTATTAGTTTCCCTGGAATATCCGATGTATTATCCTCTTCCTCTACTGTGAAGACTGACACAAAGACCAGGATCTTGACTTGGAGCCGGGAAGGGGGCAGGGGGGGTCGAATCATGGAACAGAAACCCAGAAGTACAGATTTCGGACATCCTTACGATTTTGACGTAAAGACGTCTTTTATTTTTTTTGTTGGTTTGCTGTCTGACAGGCCGACCTGATTGACAGGCTGGTCTCAGTCAGATGGGAGCAGAGCAAGGAAGAGGACGTGAAAAAGTAATTGTTCAGGAAAGTCTTAGATTGTATATATGGGGGAGGGGGGAATGGGTGGGCATGGGGGCATCGATGGGCATGGGGGTCATCGATGGGCATGGGGGTCATGGGGTGGGGAAGAGTCAATCATTGGGGTGGGGGGGGAGGTCAGTCATCAGAGATCAGTCACCGGGGGAGTCAGTCATTGTGGAGGGGGATCGGGGGTCAGTCACCGGGGGTCAGTCACTAGGGGGGGTCGGGATCGGGGGTCATTGCAGGGGTCCGCGAACATTGGGAGGGTCCGTGATCATGGGGTGGGTCCGTGATCATTGTGAGCGGGGTCCATGATCTTTGGGGGCGAGGCCGCAATCGATGAGGGGGGATTGGAGATCGGGGGAGGGGTCACGATCGTTGGGGGGGTCGCTGCAGGCTTGTTGGGCCTGGGGGAAGCACTCCTGCTCCTCTGGGCCCACTAGTTGTGCCAGAAAGGCATATAACTGCAGAATTGGGCCTTCTCGCCTCCTCTCATGTGGCGTGAGGGAGAAGGCCCTGGAATCCCGGCCCCCAGGGGTTGCAATTGCAAAACCTGAAAAAATGGAGGCCCGCAGCCTCCTTGAAAGGTTTTAGTGACCAACTCACCATCTGGGAGTGGGTTAGTCGCCCGCCCCTCATCCCATCCTGGTGAAAACCGGAAATGGGCGGATTGGAGGTGGGTTGGGGGGGTGGATCTGAAATTGTTGCAATTTTCAGTGCCCCCCCACCCCCAACCCACCTGTTTTTCACAGTTAAAATCCTGCCCAAAGTAATTATTCAATAAGTGTGCCATTTCCTTATTTTTATTTGCAATATTACCCACGTCTATTTTCAAGGGCCCACATTACTCTTGACTGCATTTTTTCTTCTAATATAATTGTAAAAAATGTTTGTGTTAATCTTGATATCCCTCCAAAGTTTCTTTTTGTTTTCCCTTGTTATAGCTCTTACTATCTTTTTTGTCTTCCTTTGCTGTTCTTTATATCTCTCCCAGTCCCCTGGATCTACACTGTTGTTTGCACTTTTGCATGCTCTTTCCTTTAGTTTTATGTTATTTTTCACCTCATTTGTTGACCACGGCTGTTTTATTTGGTAAGTAGTGCTCTTGCCCCTTAGGGGTATATACTGGTCCTGTATTGAGCTAAATTCTTTTTTGAACACCTCCCACTGTTCATCTGTAGTTTTACCCGATAACAGTTTTGACCAGTTTGCTGTCGTCATTCTCTGACTAATCCCGTTAAGTTAGCCGTACCAAAATCTAAAATCTTAGGAACTGTGTTAAGTTTCTCTTTTTCAAACCTAACATTAAATTCGATCACATTGTGATCACTGTTTGATAAATGTTTCCTTACTGTTAGACTATTAACTAAGTCTGGCTCATTACTTATTACTAAATCTAGTATGGCCTGCCCTCTTGTTGATTCTAGAACACATTGCTCCAGAAAACTATCTTGAATGCACTCGAGAAATTCACTACCTTTCTCGCTTGAGCTGCTCTGCTCTTCCCAATCTATGTGTTGCCTGCTGCAGGTGATCACCCTTGGGCCTATTGTTCATTCCTTGCTGAACAATCTCTCACTGCTGGAATGAAGTGCAGGCCTGCCTTCAGGGGAACCTGTCAAGAGTCCAATGAGAAAACGTTTCATTTCTCTGCCACCAGGAGCAGGAAACTGAGCTGCAACTAAACTAGTCAAAGGTGAAGCTAAACCAAAATTCAATCTAATTTATTACCAGATCAAATTTAAAGTGGGTCAATAGGTTAAAAAAAAGGCACTGAACCTAAGGTGCTTGCTTTACAACTGCAAGTCTAAAAGCAATTTGACATCATGTGAGGGAAAAGTAAAGGGGCAGCACAATTCTGGTGGAAGCTTTAACATGGCCTAACGGTTACCATGGCGATGATGGTTGCTTGCGATGACAGTGGAATTTGAATCTAACATGGTCATTTTAATACCATTTGAGGAGGGGGTTACTATTTGTTCTCTGTTATGGCGACAACATATTTGGCAGTTGTATTGCATCCTGGTTTGTGATGTGGCACCAAGGAAGGGGTGAGGGCAGTATTGATGTGGCACCAGAGCTACTGCCGCTGATATTTCCTTTAGTGTTTGTTGGTGCATCACTATGACCACAATGGTGCAAAATACTCCACAAAGAAGCAGAGCACGTGTGACAGATAGCCAAAGCAATCATTTAAAAAAGAGCAGGAGAATACACTGGCCTGGAAATTCAATGGCACCGCACCCATTTTCCAGAAGCAAACTGAGCACTTAAGCATCCAATATGTCTTGCTAAGTGCCAGACGGGCGCTGCCCACCATATTGGTACAGGCAGAAAAAGAGACATCCAGGGCCCGGGCCTGAAACAGGTGTTAGGCCCTTTGCATATGCAAATAGGGGGGGACCTACCGCTTGTTTGTGGCCCCCTTTGTAAAATCGGACTGCCCTGATAGCAATCAGTGCTGGCTTGGCTGCATTCAGAAAAATGTGGTCTACATGCAGCCTAACCAGCTGTCCTTAAAGGGACCGCAGCAGCCCACCACCAAAAAGGTCTGTTTTTTAAAAATATTTTCCTGAATGTGGAGCCAGGAGGGGTAGGAGTGCTCCCCACAACTCCACTGCAGTGCCCAAACCATTGCCGGCCATTGATTAGCCTCCTCCCAATTGCTGCCTTCCCTCGCCCGATTGCTGCCCCTCCTTCTTCCAATTGCTGCACCCCTCCCTCTCCCGATTGTTGCCCTACTCCTTCTACAAATCACTTCCCCCTCCCTCTCCTGATCGCTGCCCCACCCCCTCTACAAATCAATGCCCCCCTTCCTCTCCCTATTGTTGCCCCACTCGCTCTACAAATCGCTGCCCCACTCGCTCTACAAATCGCTGCCCCACTCCATCTCCTGATTGCTGCCCCACTCGCTCTACAAATCGCTGCCCCCCTCCCTCTCCCACTTGTTTCTCCGCTCCCTCTATAAATCACTGTCCCCCTCCCTCTCACAATCGCTGCCCCACTCCCTCTACAAATACCTGCCCCCTCCCTCTCCCACTTGCTACCCTCTCCCTCTCCCAATCGCTGCCCCTAAATCTCTCCCGATCAATGCCCCATCGCTCTCCCGATCACTGCCCCCATCCCTCTCCCAATCGCTGCCCCTAAATCTCTCCCAATCAATGCCCAATCCCTCTCCCGATCACTGCCACCATCCCTCTCCCAATCGCTGACCCCTCCGTCTCCCAATCGTTGCCCCCAAATCTCTCCCGATCACTGCCCCATCCCTCTCCCGATCACTGCCCCATCCCTCTCCCAATCGTTGCCCCCATCCCTCTCCCAATCTCTGCCCCCAAATCTCTCCGGATCACTGCCCTCATCCCTCTCCCGATCACTGTCCCATCCCTCTCCCAATCGCTGCCCCCTCCCTCTCTCAATCGTTGCCCCCATCCCTCTCCTGATCAATACCCCATCACTCTCCCAATCACTGCCCCCATCCCTCTCCCGATCGCTGCACCTTCCCTCTACAAATCACTGCCTCATCCCTCTCCCA